>NC_081415.1:362134666-362476332 GCF_030272615.1 Cryptomeria japonica | reverse complement strand
GCTAAAACATGCAAACAATGTCATATCCATGGAAATTTGATTCATGCACTAGCACAAGAACTTCATACTTTGGCAACATCTTGGCTATTCTGCCAATGGGGTCTTGATCTAGTAGGAAAGATAAATACTCCTTCATCCAATGGTCACAAATTTATTCTTGTAGCTACAAAATATTTTACAAAATGGATTGAGGTAGTACCCCTCATAAATATCATAGGAAAACAATTTGCTGCATTTATCTTGAACTACATCATGTCACTATGACATACCCATGACCATTATCAATGATAATGGACGACCATTCAAGAATTATGATGTACAAGAGATATGTGAGAAATTCAAGATCGAACATAGATTTTCCACACCCTACTATCCACAAGGGAATGGGAAACCCTAAGCAACAAACAAAACTATTCTGAAAATCCTCAAAAAGACAGTGAATGATGCTGGTAGAGATTGTCATATTTAATTGAGCCCTACTCTATGGTCCTACCGTACCAGTATCCACACACCAACATATGCCACACCTTTCTCTATTGTCTATGGATCAGAAGCAATACTGCTAATAGAACTAGAGATACCTTCTCTACGAGTATCATTAAAAGGCCTTATCCTAGATGAAGAACAACAAGTATCTAGACTACAAGAATTAGAATTGATCCATGAATAAAGACAAAATGCCTTTGATCATTTCAAGGTGTATCAGGAAAGAATGTGCCGCAATTATAATCACAAGGTCAAACCAAGAGCATTTCAAGTTGGATAATTAGTACTAAAGGAAAATCCACGCAACCAGGCAACTCGAGAAAAGAAAGGGAAGTTTGAACCAAATTGGTTAGGTCTGTTTGTGGTCACAATAGTATTTGGATCAGGAGCATATCAACTATCAACACATGACAAGGATCAACTCGAGGAACCCATCAATAGCATGCATCTAAAGAAGTTTTATGTCTAAAAAAGCAAAAAAGCAAAAAATAGTGAAAAAGCAGAAAAATAAAAAAATAGTGAAAAAGCAGAAAAATAAAAAACAGTGAAAAAGTAGAAAAATAAAAAAAGTGGAAAAAGCAGGAAAAAAATATCAAATATGAGAAAAAGTGCAATAAAAATAGCTGGTGAAAACCTGGCAATAGGCGCTATCTGTCAGCTAGCTCTTCTATCTATTAGTTCATGCATCCTTCCTCTTGCATTTCATTTCCCATCAACACTATCCATATCCACACATAAGCCTTTGTACATACACAAAAATTGCAGGTGATATATAACCCTGGTTTGGATAATTGGGTATACCATAATAAATTTGTTTCTAGGCTTGGGGCAAAATCCTGTACCTAGTTGGAGGTAAATATTTTCATTGTTTTGAGCTTCATTAAACAAGTAGAACAACAGTTAGATAACACTTTTCAAGCGAAACTAAGACACATCCAACGTTGAGCACGAGATCAAATTATCAACTATCAACCTATCACATGTCAGTCTAAGCATGACACACACATATCAATGGATGATATCTTTTGACTAATGATTTTAGCACTTTGGTTCAACTTTATATCTTGATTTTCGCTATCATGATTTTTGAGTGACTCCAGGATGTCTCTGACTAGAGGAACAAGGATGGAATATTTTTCTTGTCTGTTGTCTGTAAATTAATCATTAATATGTATAAATTTGTCTCAGGACATGATCATCAGAGTATCATCGAAGACATTTCCGATTTGCATATAGAAATGGTTAATACTACCTATTTTATGCAAGCAACACTCAGGCCATCTTGGTTCAATTATACCTCAATGCTTGTGCTAACTTGCAATATAAAAATCCAGGAAAGTAGTGCTCAGGTCACCATTGTTTAATTATACCATCAATGTTTTCACTCACTTCCCACATTTTAAAAATCTCAATGATGACAAAATGCAATAACCCAGTGACTGGTCCAATCACAGCTTTGCATTTCATTTGCATTTTAGATTGCATTTCATTCTTGCATAGGATCACACAAGCTCATCTTATCCTAGGCCAAATCTCTCATAGGAATCATCAATGTATCATCATAGGTGTATACACAATCAGATCAATGACTCATCTCTCTCTAGATGTTGTTGACCCAAAGCAAATCTTATGATACTCCCTCAAATGTACCAACATCAACACATCTGCATATTCCTGCAACAGGATATCAACAAAATGTCAATTCTTTATCCAATCAATCTTATCAATTCTTATCAATCCATCTCATCTGATCCATTCTATCATGTCTTAAATAGGATGTATCTTTCTTGGAACTAGACATTTTGATCAAGTCTTATACAGGATATATCATTCCTGAAACCAGACGCTTTGATCATCTTTGTCTTATACAGGAGGTGGCATTCTTGAAACTAGACTAGATCTCAATCTCATCACTCTAATCAATCTTATCAATTCAATCAAGCTCTATCAATCATCACATCAAGAACCACATCATAGTGACCGAAGAACTCACAATTTCATCAATCAACATTGCAAAAATCAAATCATTTCTAATTGGGAAATCAATTTCACAATGATCCAAACACACCAAAGGTTAATTATCTCAATTGATCTCTCGAGGGGCATCATCGTATCACAATTTATCAATCAATATCTGGGACATCCTATCAAACCAATATCACACCAACATCATCAAAATGAGATTATTCTTTGAATCAATGTGTCATCACACCTCGCTTCAAAGAGGGGCAAAATGTATACACCTAAAAATGGTTTGAAGATAATTAATTAATTAAGCAATTATTTAATTAATCCCTCTTCCCAATTTAATTGAATTCACTAGCAATTTGATTAAATTCCCCCATTCACTTACTTATTAATAAATCTAAGGATTTATTTAATAAGTTCATATAAATAGTCCCCTTTGATTAATTAATATGAATTAATTAATCCTCCCCCCATTTAATTCATTTCTTATAATCCCCTAATTAATTAAAACAAATCAATTTATGAATTGTTGAAAGTTAATTAGCATTTTCCTATTATTTGAATTTTTAAATTCAAATTCCCCACATGGCTCCTAACTTCTAACCACCTAACCTAACCACCCCTTAACCTAACCCATTCCACCTAATCCTGGGTTTAGCTAACTCCATCCTAACCTCCTCATCCTAACCTCTGAAAGATCCCTGATGGATCTCTTTTACCAATCTGCTGTAATTTTTATTTATTTAAATTGATTTTTCCTGCTTATTAATATTTTCTTTCAGAAATAGACAGAAGTTGCAGAAGGGTTGAATTCTTTTTGTATTTTGATGATTTTTCAACAAGTAAATAATGAAGTACAAGTACATGAACAAAGTACTGAAAATGAAGTTCATATACAGCCAAAACAAATTCGATTCAAGGCAGATTTCTGAATATAAAATCAAATATTTGACCAGATGAAGATTTCCAATAATTTCAAGAAGATTACAATCAGGAATAATTCCAACCTGGATGCTGAAAGAGTAACATAACTAGGAATGAAGTTGTGGCAAGATTCCAGCCCTCCAAGTGCTGCACGTGGGAAGGAAAGTGGCTGCCAGGTACAGCCGTACGGAATCTCCAAGATGCTAATAGCTGCAAACAAATCCAAACCACTGTATTGGGGGCTACGTCCCAAACAGGCAAGGCATTGGGGTTGGCGTCCCAGATGCTGAAAAGCTCTTCCAGAGCCAAATCTCAAATCCAAGATGTAAAATGTGTAAAAGATGATAAGAATTAGGTCTCAACTTCCTTATAACACCTTCCCACTAAGCTCAAACCCTAAAAGTGACTCAATGGGGCGTTTAGGGTTAAAATGTTATATTTCTCATTTTAAGTTGTCAAGTGCATAGAAAATGACCTTTTTTCAAATATAAAGAAATCCGTTCACCGAAAGGATCTGAGTCAAAAGAGAAATATTTAGAAAAGTCCAAGACCTTTCCAACGAGCTATCACACCAAGGGATACACATCCAGATGAGGCCAAAAACCCCTTATCACTCCAAAATGGCTATAAACATAGCCTTATTTAAATAATTAAACGCTAACTTAAGAAATATTTAAATATATTAAAAATATATCCCAAATAGCTGTAGAAGGCTCAAATGACTCCAAAAACCTGAAACGGAATTTGCCACCTGTCTGTGACTGAAGTCAGAAATCATGGATCAACTGGCAGTCTCATCCCTAAAATCTAGGGATGCTCCTAGAAACTAGGAAACACACCCAAATCTCCTGAAACTAAAACCATCTAAAAGGTCATGAATAACCTCACGACTGACAACTGTCACGACCTCCTAAAATTTAGGGATACCCCCTAAAATCTAGGAACTGCTCCAAACTGGCTCCAAACTGCCTGTAAAGCCAAAATCCAATCACTATATGCACTGAATGAGTCCCAATCAACCTCTGCTAGCCTACGAGACTCCAATGATAGGCCAACTCCTCCGTCTCCGATGTCCACTCTAGAAAGGGGACATGACAATTAATATGAATTAATTAATCCTCCCCCCATTTAATTCATTTCTTATAATCCCCTAATTAATTAAAACAAATCAATTTATGAATTGTTGAAAGTTAATTAGCATTTTCCTATTATTTGAATTTTTAAATTCAAATTCCCCACATGGCTCCTAACTTCTAACCACCTAACCTAACCACCCCTTAACCTAACCCATTCCACCTAATCCTGGGTTTAGCTAACTCCATCCTAACCTCCTCATCCTAACCTCCTTATCCTAACCTCCTATGAGTTGGATATTATCCCCTTGAGACAGATGACACTTATGCCATGTGTCTCCTCTCTTGGACACTTGCCCTCTTATGAGCAAGATTCCTTGACACTTGTTACTATAGAGATGACAAGTGTCCCTCCCACCAACCTATTCTCCAACCTCCTCCAATTTGACCCTTGATATCTTCAGACTCAATCTTGACCATTGATTCCTGCCACCTCACCCCCGGCCTTCGAAATCCTATAAATATCCCCAATTTTAGAGCACAAAGGATCCCATCTCATATCATCTTAAGCATTGTTATTATAGGCAAATCCCATCTCATATCATCTCAAGCATTGTTATTATAGGCATATCATTTAAGCATTGTTATTATAAACAATTGCATCTAAGATCTAGCTTAATTTGATCATATTCTAGCATAATTGTTTAATCATATAGCATAATCAATCTCTCTAGCTTAATTGCATCATCATATAGCATAATCAATGCATATCATTAGCATAATTATCTTGTCTGATCAATCTAGTTTAATCATACATTCATCTAGCTTGCACATCATATCATTTTAAATCCTCTAGATCTCAGAGCAAATCCACACTCGCATCTCTTAGGAGGCGATATGTCGCTTTGTCATGGTTTATCTTTCATTTGATTTCAATTTGCTAACCATGCTTGTAATGATCTATTGAGTGTTTGTGTTTTAGCTGCAGGTATCCTACTTCACACACATGACATTTTGGCACCTACCGTGGGGCAGGAAATCTAATTTCTTGGCCTCTTGCATCATCAAAACCTTCAATCTCACATGTTTCTGGATGGATCTACTTCAAAATATCGTACGAGTACCTTTACAGAATTGTATGAGTTTTTTTGTGCACTTGTGTGGGTATGTGGGAATACTTCTACTATCAAGTGAAGATACTCATATGATCTTCTGCTTCTGGGTTTTCAAAATAGTTTGCATTTTAAGGGTTTGTATGCTTCAATTTGGCTATTACTAATGTTCTGATTAATTAAGAAAAATAGGTTTTCAGGATCTGAAACCTTTAACAAAGGAAATTAAGATAAGTCATCAGAGAGTCCAGAGAATTTAAACCTCTTACAAAATGACTGGCAAAAAAGCCAGCAAACCAAAAAGACAACAAAAGAAAGAAACAACAAAGATACTAGGAAGGCACTACATAGTTATAGTCTTCAGAAGGTCCTCTGCCTTTTTCACCAATTGGTCATAGGTGGCCACAATAGATTTGAGATCATCCAGGTCCTTATTAGGCTTCTTTTCTTTCTTTTTACCTCTGGTTCTAGTTTTGGGTCCTTGAGCATCTCCTGTGCCTTCAGTGTCAGGGTCAATATCCAGGGTATCCTTCTCCTCGTCCAATTTGTTGATGAGAGTTTTAGTATTGCAAGCAAAAACCTTCAGGATGTCTAAACTTTTCTTTGCAATACTCTTGAGGCAATCCTCAATTTCGCTGACTTTACTGACAGTGCCCGATATAGTTTGATCCATATCGTCAGCAATAGTTTTCCTCTCCAGCAGGTCTTTCTCTATTTTCTCAAATCTGGGGTTGAAGGAGTCTCTTATATTTTCAAATTTTGCAATAGTATTTTTCAGATCCTCAATACAATCAGCCATAGTCTTCCCTTCCCTAGTGTTGATAGTTTCCAAAATTTGAATTCTGTGGTTGATCTTCTTGTTTTCATCCACAACTTTCTTGTAACTAGTTATTAACCACTCCATGGTGTCCATAAAACCTTTCATACCCTCAGGAGGAGGGTTCGGGGGAAGATCAATCTTACCAGAGTTGTCCTGTTCCTTTTTTGGAGTGTCACCAATAGTAGCTGTGTCGTCAACCCTATGAACTTCTCCAGTGGTCACCTTTTCCAGGTTCTATTCAGCTTCCGAAATCTTTTCCTTCTTATGAGCCTCCAACTCCTGCACATTCTCCTCCTTTCTCTTATGCTTGTTTCTAGTTTGAGCATGGACTTTAGTTTTCTTTTTCAGAGAACCCTGGGGTTTCTCCTTCTCTGAGTCTTCAGAGACCTCCTCCTCCTCCGAGGAGCTAATCTGGAGGATTTTGCCTTTAGGTTTGTTGCCCTTTGAGGAAGAAGGTATGGTTTTCATATATTTCCTCTTCTTACCAATTTCAAATTTTGAGTCATCCAAACTCTCCTCAGAGTCACTCATTGGGTCACTGTCGGAACCCTCATGGACAAAAAAATAGAGTGCGACCCATCCTCCTCAGACTCAATAGAGTGTTATGGGTGGGCAATCTGATTAGCCTTGAGATGGTCATAAATAAGAACCATTAATCCTTGATGCATGGTAGTGTCCCCCATAGGGTTCTCTTTATAGGTCTTAATGGTGGCATTCATAGAGCATAACAAAAAATAAGGAAAGTTAACCTTCTCATCATGCCTAAAATGATTCAGCAAAACAAAATGGTAGCCGTATAGTTTAATAAATCAACCATCCAATGTAATATAGCACATTATAACAAAGAGAACCTCCTGCCATGGTTTAACAAAAGCCCTAGGGGGATAGTAAGTTTTACTTAGCTTCACCAGACATTTTTTCTCCTTGTCAGTTTCAAGATATCTATCAATGGCCTCCTTACTCACTTTTTTGTCTCTATAGAAGTTTCTTCCTTCCCTTCGAAGACTCGTGGCTTGGGTGATAAGATCTTCATCTTTGACAATAGACTAGTCTCCCATCTTCAAAGTGCCCTTTCTCCAGTTTTTGTAGAAGAAATTGGTGACTGTGCCATCCCATCCATGGAGTCTCTCCATAAATTTAGAAAACCCACCCTTCTGCAAAATATTCTAGACCTCCTCCTTCTGCTTCCATTCCTTGCATCTGCTAGGTTCGTATCGACGTTTGTTTCCGCCCATGTTTTCGCTATTTAGAGTAGAAAAATGAAACTTGCAGAGAGTTTTAGACAAAAATTTTCTCAGAGCTACCAAATTTACCCAGAAAGCGTGGGAAGTGATAGAATGCATATTATAATAAACGGTGCTGACAATATTATAATAACTCGGAGTACTCCATTTTGTCCTTTTCATTATTGTTTTGTCCATCAAAAATCTTTGGAGTTCTACTATATCGGTCCTTGAAAATGATTAGTCTGACATCCTCAAGGAGTCCTTGTTCTCCCATCACGTAATTATTTCATCTTTATTGAATGCCGCGTTGGCTGACCAATTAGCAGACCCATTGGCTTCATGGTAGATATGAGATATGTGACTTTTTTCAAAAGTGCTAATGAGGTCTCTAGTGGCTTTTATAATATTATTGATAGACCATGAGGGCTTAGAGGTCCCCTTGAGACATTTAATGATGTTGTTTGAATCCCCTTCAATCCATATGAAGGGGCAATTCCATCTTTTAGCAAGGAGAATTCCTTGGAGAGCTGTCATTGCTTTTGCTTTGTGGTTTGTTTTACTCCCTATTGGGACAACAATAATTTCCTTGCATATACCTATATCATCTCTAAGAATAGCTCCACAACCCGCAGGGCCCAGATTACCTTTTGCAGCACCACCAAAATTGACTTTGAACCAACCATGAGGGGGAGTTTGCCATCTTTCTTCAATTTTTTTGTTTTGCTTGGGGTTAGAGCTACCATCATTCTTCAAATTCTAGGAACTTAAAATGATAGACTCCAGGGGGTTGGTAAAAAAAAAGGGATCCCCAATGATCCCAATATTCTCCGCAATCACCCATTGTATCTTCTAGAACACAATATCCTGATTGAGGGATGTGTCCCTGAAGATACGATTGTTTCTTTCTTTCCATAATCCCCATAGAATGTGAGGAAGTGATAGCTGCCATAGAGATCTCAAAAAGGAGTTAGACCAATGGATATTCTAGGAGTAGAACAACTCACTGATAGTTTTAGGAAACATCCAATCAATGCTAAAACTTTTAAGAAATCTTTCCCAGACCGAGGCAGAAAAGGAACAGTGGATGGTCAGGTGGTCCACTGACTCTTCCTCCTTAAGGCACATAGCACATCTATTAGGAAAGGCAAAACCTCTACCCTTGAGGTTATCTAGGGTAAAATTTTTATTTTGAAGAATAGTCCAATAGAAAAAGTTGATTTTTGGGGTCAAACCCTTAATCCAAGCTTTAGACCAGAAAGGATTATCAGTAGGGGTGGGGGAGAGAGCACCATACATTGAAGAAATAGTAATGATACCTTTGGGTTCATATTTCCAAATGAGGGAGTCTTCCTCTTTGTTCATCTAGACCGAAGACAGGTGGATCTTGAGCTTTATGAGGCTTGGGTGAATACTTTCAATGTTTTGCCATTTATTGCTATTACAATACCCTTCAAATAAGGTGCCAAAAATTCTAATACAAGAGGGAGCATAAGGGGCCCATTCAGGGAAGTCAGTCAAGGGTTTATAAAAAAGCCAGGGGTCTTCCCAGAATTTAACTCTCCTAGCATTACCAACTTTCCATATAACACCTTTAGCAATGCTTTCTCTGCACTTAGAGGCATGATTCCATATATGGGACCCATTAATACTAATTTCCGAATTGATAAAAGAAGAAAGAGAAGAGGACAAAAGAGAGTACTTACTTTGCCGGATTTTACACCATTTAGTATCTGAATGGAACAATCTCCAGACTTTCTTGGACATGAGAACTTCGTTTAAGGTCCACATTCTTCTCAGGCCTAGACCCCCTTTGCTTTTCGGTCTGCATACCTAATCCCAAGCCACAAGAGATATTCTTTTCTTGTCCTCAACCCCCGACCATAGAAATTTTCTTTGAATTTTCTCAATTGCATCAGCATACTTAACTAGAATTTTGAAAAGGCTTAGGGCATATATCAGTATGCTTTGAAGAGAAGCTTTTAGAAGTTGAAGCTTACTAGCTTGACTCAAAAGGGCTCCTTTCCAACCAGCTAATTTTTTATGAAATTTATCCACTAATGAGCTCCAAAAAGGATTAGGAGGTGCAATGCCCATGGGGAGGCCAAGGTAGGTGGTAGGAAGATCAAAAATCCTTCATTCCAGGATTCTGCTGATTTTTTGTTGTCTTCTCTCTAGAGTATTGATGAAAGAAACTTCGCTTTTGACCCAATTAATGAGCTAACCAAAAGCTGAGGTGAACTTACAAAGAGTATTCTTTAGGGTTCTAGCTTCAGAGATACTTGATTCTCCCATGATACTATTATCATTCACAAACTATTGATGGGAGCAAATAAGGTTAGCAGAAGAAGGTTGGAGTCCCTTAAAAGATCCTTGCATAACCATATTTTCCATGGACCTACCAAAACATTCTGCCATAATGATAAAGAGGATAGGGGAAATGGGATCCCCTTGCCTTAGTCCTCTAGAAGCTTGGAAGAAGGGGGAAGGGGAACCATTAACAAGAACAACAAAAGAGGCTGAAGTAATAAGCTGGCTGAAGAGGTCAACACATTTAGTGGAAAAACCATAAGCCATAAGAACCTTCACAAGAAAAGGCTAGTCAACCCGGTTGTAGGCCTTGGAGAGATCAAGCTTAAGGATGAGACCCTACTTCTTGGCCCTAATAAGAGAATGAATATTCTCATGGACAGTTATAGTGGAGTTGAGAATTTGTCTTCCAGGGACAAAACCATTTTGATGATGATTAATCAAAGAAGAAAGGATAGTTAGAAATCTGGTGGTAAAAATCTTGGAAATTATCTTATAAAAAGAGTTGCATAAACTGACTGGTTTAAACTTGTCCATAGAGTCTGCACCTTGGATTTTGGGAATGAGAGCAATGAAAGTACCATTGATTTCTTTCAAAAGTCTTCTAGCCCCAAAAAATTCCTTGACCCCATTGGAGACATCTTTCCCAACTATGTCCCAGAAATCTTGGAAAAAGAACATGGGGAAACCCTCAGGACCAGGAACTTTGTTACCATCAAAGGAAAAAATAGCATTTTTGATTTCCAAGATCAAAGGAATGGAATAAAGGGAGACATTCATCTATTCATCAATGAGATAGGAAATATTTTGAAGGAAAGAAGATTAAGCATTAGCATCCAATCTATGATCCCTCCTAAGAAGATCCAAAAAGTACCTTTTAGCTTCATTCCTTATTTCTTCCTCCTTGACCAGCTCCCCATTATCCACAATTAGTTTGGTTATCCTATTAGCCACTTTATGCTTGATAGTCGACATATGAAAAAATCTTGTATTCCTATCTCCTTCTTTTAGCCAAATGCATCTTGATCTCTGCTTCCAGAAAGTTTCTTCTTTAGCAATGATTTCATGGTATTTTTTAAGAGTCTCATTTTCATCAGCAATGGACACAATACTGAAACCATCCTTCTGAATTTGGACCTGTAGTTTTTTAAGGTCATCCTGAACTTTACCTTTAGCCTCAAAGATATTCCCAAAGCTAGATTTATTCCAGTGTCTTATATTGTCCTTTACACTTTTAAGTTTCTTTACAACTTTGTACATAGCAGTTCCCTCAACTTGGATACTCCACCATTTATGAATATTACGGGTGATATCTAGGTGATGAGTCCACATTTTTTCAAATCTGAAAGCAAAGTGTCTCCTTCTATTAATAGGGTCGACAATGAAGGTGATAGGAAAGTGATCTGACCCAACTCGGATGTGGGCAGATAGAGAACATAAATAATGTCTGTACCAGTCATCTGAGATGAGACTCCTGTCAAGGAGAACTTGGATAAGATCATTGCCAGTTCTCCTATTAGTCCACGTGTAATTACAACCCTATATCTCCACATCATTGAGAGCCTGAGTGTTAATAAAGTCCATTAGGGCCAGCCTACTTTCCAGCTGAGAGGGGCTTCCTCGAAATTTTTCCTCCTCTCTCAAAGGAGTATTAAAGTCTCCCATGACTAGCTAGCTAAGATTTTTGAAGCCATTCCTAACTTCTATAAGTTTTTTCCAGAAGGAATTTCTAGCTTTCAAGGTGTTGGGAGCATAAATGTTTGTGAGGACCCATGAAGTTCCATCTTTTAAATGCTCAAATCTAATGCAAGAGAATTTTTTTTCCTGAATAAGAACATGGCCTTTGACACTATTAAGGATCCAAATGGTAGCTATGCCTCCAGAAGCACCTTCTGAAATACCACCACTAATATTCCCATTTTTGAAAAACTTCAAAGATTCGACTTTTTCTCTACTCATTTTGGTATCTTGAATAAGAAAAACATCAGGTTTACTATCCCTTATCATATTCCTAATGATATCATGTTTATGAGGATTATTAAGTCCCCTAATATTCCAAGAGATAATCTTCATAGTTACTTACCGATTCCTAACTCCTTAAGAGTCTTCTGGGTCCCATCTGCAATGTTCGTACTGGCCTCCTTGTCACTAACTTTAAGGTTAGAGGGTTGACCTGGGGAAGAGGAGATATACCCAACATCAACTTGAGCTATTCTGCTGGATTTCCTTAGTTGAGAAGCCAAGGGAGTGGTTCCTTTCTTATTCCTATATTTTGGTATTTTCCAGTCAGCTTCTTTCTCTAGAGCCTCTTCTGGGTTACTGAGGATTCTGGAAATTTCATCTTCATTACCCCAGTTAGGTATTCTGGAACCATTTAAATCATTGTTTACAATTTTTGAATTTTGGTCTGAATCTGAAAGGTTCATACCCAGGATTGCACATTTTTGGGCTTCTTGCATTTCAAAAATTATCATGAGCGGTGAAGAGTCAGTCTTTTCTTCTTGGAAGCCAGGGATCTCCCCTTCCTTAGGTTGATCCTCTATCTTTTTCATTTCCTTACCGGCATAAGTGTCAGCTACCACTTCAGCTGTGTCATTTGAAGATTCAGTCTGTTCTTTAAGTTCCTCTGTTCGAAGCTGCTCTATAACAAAGATGTTGACTTTGGTAACCTCGTTTCTCAATACTTCCTGGGTTGGAGGATTGGAGGCAGAAGTTGAGGAAACTTCCTTATTTTCCCCCAAAGGTTTAAAACAATTATAGTTAACTTCCTTATTCTCAAAGTTTTTAACTTGCCATGCCATTTTTTTTGGATCCTTTTTACTTTCAACCTGGGGTTTAGTCTGCTTGGGCTCTACTTTCGGCTTGATTGGACAAGATTTTGCCCAGTGACCTACTTTTTTGGAATGGAAGCAAGCAAAGGGGATATATTCATATTCAATTTTCCATTTCCATGTACCTAACTTTGACACTAGATCTATCTGTTTTGGCATATCTTCATCCTGGGCTATCCCTACACAAAACCTAGCATGAGTGAGTCTCCTTTTTGAAGCTGTGACTAGGTCTATAGAGAGGAGTTCACCAAAGGAGCTTGCAATTCCTACGAAGATTCTTTCTACCCAATATTCAAGAGGCAAACTTGGTAACTTAACCCATACTGGGGATTATGCCAAAAGAGAGTCGTTCATGTTTAGATACGGATGTCATTTTTGAAGAACCAAAGTTGTCTTTCCTACCATCCAGGAACTTCCACAAAGAATCCTTAATTTATCTTCTTCACATGAAAAAGTAAAAGATAGGAGGCCTTTAGGCAAAGCCAAGATTTCAACATTACCCTTCAGAGTCTATATTTGTTTGACATAAGCCCTAACAACTTTGATGTTTGGACGCGAACCCATAAATTTTCCTACCAGGGAGTTCGACATACTGTTTATATTATGATCCAAAACCAGATTAGGAATAGAGATAGCAAACTTTCCATCGAAAGGATCAAATATATTCTTGACAGGAAGTAAAGAGGATTTAACAGATGGTTTTATTCCAAAAAGGGTTGACCATTTTCTAGGTTCTTTTCTGATCTCCAAGGTCTCTTCATGTGGGCTGGGCCCCCCGCTGGACCCCTCCCCCCAAAACCCAGAACCCTCTTTCTTCTCTGGCAGAGTACCGCCATTCTACAGAATGTCAACAGCCTTCATAATGTCTGGAGGCTTTACCTTCTCTCCCATGGGGCCAACTCCTTCATTCTGGCCGCTCCCACCATTGGAACCAGAGTTCCTGCCTTGTAGAGAATTTGAATTTTGAATTCTCCCATTGTCGCTTCCTACTCCTCCAAGCTCTTCCATTGTTTGGCTATTACTAATGTTAACCCTTTCTTGATTTTGAGTTTTCTAGCAGCTTAACTGGTTGTTGCAGGATGATTGTCAAAGATTACACTTGCCAAAGAAATTCTATTCATAAAAAAAACATGATTACTAATGTATTTATTTTGTAGGTTGCCTAAATTAAGCTCAACCAAACTTTGAGTCTTCTTAAATTTTTCTAGGCACACTTAAATTGCTATTGGTTAATGAACATCTTGTTTTCTATGCTTGAGAAGTTATCTAAATGGTAGGAGAGTATGCTCTTGTCCATTTGGACAATCAGAAATCCCGACCCTTGAAGCTCTTCTATGTTTGAGTTTTGAATCCCATTAGCGAGCTTGTCACAGTGGGAAAAAGTAATCACCCTGTGAGAATGACCCAAGTGAGTACAACTAGACCTAAGCTTTCCAACTCACTCTAAAAAATAGGCCTCTCAAGATTAAAGTCTCAAAGGATGGGATTATTTGAGTCTTCTTTTTTGAGATCTCTCATATCATACATTTAGTAGAGTCTCACAGTGTCAATCACACTTGCATGACTACTTCTTGTTTTGGTACCTTGTTGGGCTATAGGCCTCAATCGCGCTTACGCGACTGCAAGGGGTAATTCCACACAGAAATCCTTACTACGAACCCTAAGATAGAAACTACCCGATTCACCTCCAAAAGGGGGATAATCTTTGTGCAAGAGAGATAGTAACTCTCCCAAGACACTTACCATATCATGCCCCCATTAGCCTTTGGAGTTGGATAATACAACATTGAGAATCCATTGCGTGAGACTCAACAACCGTATTCTGATTAGCTATTGGGTGTGTACCTAAGTTTGCAAGAAAAGGTTTTCTCTCTCAGCCAACTTCCTTAGGATTTAGCATGTTGTGCATGAGGTCACTTATCATATCACGTGTTTGCTGTGTTTTCATCCCTGAAACATAAACTCTGACATCTAAAGTTGGAAAACATAATCAAAACATCAAACATCATTGATCAAAAATTTGTTAGTAAAAAAATTGTCTCTTCTCTGTCCTCAGTCGTACGAGTTTTCTAGTTTGTTGTACGAGAAAGCTAGTTTATCATCTTGTTCTGTGTTAATTGTCATATGAGTTAGATCAATAGAAGATTATTTGTTATCAGTTGTCATATGGTTCTGTGGGAAGTGTCGTATGAGATTATTCCTTTGTCGTATGGGTCTATATGAATTTTCGTCTGGGACTGTGTAATCTGTCGTACGAATTTCTATCTCTATCAGTCTAGAGCTGTCTTACTACATGTCTTTTCCAGATCTGCCATGTTTTCTTGGTCAATTTACAATGAGCATATACACCTAATATCTTTCATTCTGTGCTTAGGTTGTCTTCTTGGTTCACTCTATTAAGTAATCTTCTATCAAATCGGATTCTAGAACTAGACACCCCAAGATTTTCAAGTATTCATCATCAACAAGTTCAAGATCTAAAATCTCAAAGTGCATCATCACCTCTTTGATAAACTAATCACTCAAAACATAGTTTCTCATTAGGATCTATCATCCTCTATCATGAAACTACAATATTTGATCAGGATAACCTCATCCCACATCATAGGATATATCATTTCTATTGGACTTGGTCTTATCAAAATCATCATCATTGCACTCCAACCAAAGATTGAAAAAACTTACAAACTTACAATACTTGAATTATCTTTCTGTGTCATATCACTCTATCATATCTACATTGATAGTTGGTCACTTATCAAAACACCTTTTAGACAATTGAATCCTTGCACAATATTCAACACACGTGTATGCCCGTTTTAACTAGAACACAAAGATGAAAGATTGCAGAAATGGAAATAGAAACATTTGAAAGGACTGAAGATTATAAAAACATGGAATACCAAAGAAAAATACTAGAAGAAGACATAACAGGTCAAGATATTAGAGAAATAAAATAAGTCCAAAATCAAAAGCCAACGAAACCTTGCAAGGATTCAAATGCATCTCCAAAGAAAGGTGGCTCTTTTATGCAACTCTTAAAGAGATCCCTAAGGGATTTTTCTTAGGAAGATCAAAATCGTGCACCTATGTCTAGCAATGGCTCATCCCCCCATAAGAAAATTGACTCTCCAAAGACATCTATTCCTACACCTCTTGAAAAATTGCAAGAACCTTCCATAGCATCCTCACCAAACAATACACCCAAGGATGAAGTTCCCCAAGGGATATCCATAATTGCCATCAAACCTATTTGAGAGGATCATATTAAAAGCCCATCTCCTTCATATCCAAGCACTGATTCCTTGCAACATCCCCATAATACTTCCTTGCAAATTGAAGTCTTCATTCATAGGATGCTTGTTAAACGTGTCCTAATAGATGGGGGAGCTTAAACATTTTCTCATTGAGTCTTGTCCGTGCTCTAGGGTATTCTAAATATGCAGTTGATCCTCAGAAAAAGATCACAATCAAAGCATATGATGAGGAAGACTGTTTTTTCAAAGGAATTGTGGTATTACCCATCAAAGTGGGACCTTTGCAGAAAGACACAGCATGCCAAGTTCTAGACTTGGATTTATCATACAACATACTCTTGGGAAGACCATGGATACATGACATACAAGTTATTCCATCAACATATCATCAGTGCCTGAAGTTTTCACATAATGGATAGGAAATCATGATATCAACAGACTAAAATCCTTTCCAGTACTCTAGTAATTTGAAACCGGCTCAAGAGGTTATTGCTCCACATAACAAAGAGGCATCATCTTCAACCACACAATCCACAAAAAAATCATTTGCCTTGATTTTGTCAAGTATGGAAAAACAAATGCAGCTAAGAGATCGAGGGAATGAAGAATATTCACCATCAAACTCTAAACAACAACCAATTGTGAAACATCTTCCAATATTTGATGGAGCATTTGTTAGTGCTGAGACCTTATTAGAGGAAACAAAAGAAAAAGATGTGCTACAGTGGCTATACAAGGATGACAAAGTCCAACAAAAGATCAACAATGTTAGAATACCTACAGAAAATATGGAAAAGGATTTAACATTCTTCAGAAAATTGGATACATAGGAACAGGTCTTGTAGGAAAAAGAAAAGAAGGTACAACCTCATACTCAGCATGCTATAGACAAATCAAGCTTAGGGTATGGACAAGTTACTCTACAAGAGGACATCTTCTAGGCAACAAAAAGATGAATATGATAACAAACAAGAGCAACTTGAAATTGAAAGGGAAGAAGAAGATGTAAGTGTCGATGTAGTTCATACGTATGCAAGACAAATGTTAGGAACTAGCCCACTTGAATTAGGATTAGATTCGATTAACTTGGACTTAATCGAGGACAATCAAGAGCTACTTGCGAGAGGTCATTCTGATGAGAGTATCATCCTAGAAATTGAACTACATATTGAAAACTTTGACATCTCTATCATGACCCTTAATACCCTCGAAGCATCTCAACCTAAGGACCCCTTACCTCTAATCCAAACTAAACTTATTGATTGGGAAAAACTAAAAGACATACTACCATTGATACCTTTCCTAATGACCATGCCATATCCTTATATCTTAATTCAATCAAACCCGCAACAAATTTCACCAGGAATTTCAGCAACGCATCTTCTAGTCAAGTGGGTGCCAAATTTCCCAGTCACAAAAGTGAAAATAAAGAAAACAATATCGGGTCTAATGCTGAAAACCATTTATTGTCAACATTAGACCGAGAAAAAGTAAAAAGAAAAGATGCATCTAATGGTGAAAATCTCCTCGAGACACTGGAAGATGGGAGATTTGACACCTTACCTAAATACTATCAAGAAAGGTCATCCATATTGATCAAACCAACAGAGGCAGTTAACATTGGCACAACTGATCACCCAAATATTCTACATCCAACAACCTCTCCATTAGAACAAGAAAGACAAACATATTTGGAACTCTTCAAAAGATGGAAAAACATTTTTGCCTGGTCATATGCAAACATTCCAGGGTTAGATCCAGATCTTATAATGCTTCACCTGAATGCCAGTCCAGGAACAGGCATCAATAATGGAACCTGACATGGATCTGGAGCAGGCATTCTATTCATCACACCACAAGGTCATACAATTCGAAAAGTGTACAAATTAAGCTTTCCATGTACCAATAACACAACAAAATATGAATCTTTGGTCACATGAATCAAAATGGTCATAGAATGGAACATTACACAACTTCAGGTTTTTGGAGACTCTCAGCTCGTCATCAATCAAATCAATGAAGATTATCAAACAAAGGATGAAAAGCTATTGCCTAATAAGAGGATGGTTGATGATGTTAAGAAATAATTTGTATAAATAACTTTTAAGCAAATTCTGAGGAATGACAACAAAGTAGTATATGCCATGGAAACACTTGCTTATCTACTTTAGACACAGGAAATTCAAGAGCGTTACGAATTCCTGGTGGAAGAGTTGTTTTACCCTACTCATAATTGTCTTGATTCCCAAATTATCTGTCACCTTGTTGGGCATGATTCCTCCCGCTATGGTCAAACTTATACATACTTGAAAGATCATATCCTCCCTCCTGACTTGTCAAAGAACCAAAAGAGAAATTTTATTCGCTAATCCTCCCATTATACTCTTGTCGCGAATGCCCTTTTTAAATGAGGTCTGGACGATACTCTCTTAAGATGTCTCGAGCAAGAAAAATCCGAGAAGGCCTTAAATGAAGTCCATAATGATATTTGTGGCACTCATTCAAGTGGTCTTACCCTTTCAAAAAAACTCATACACTTGGGCTATTATTGGCCAACTATGGAACGAGATTCTTTTCAAATAGCTAAACACATGCAAACAATGTCAGATCCATGGAAATTTGATTCATGCAAAACCACAAGAACTTCATGCTTTCACAACATCTTGGCCATTCTGCCAATGGGGTCTTGATCTAGTAGGAAAGATAAATCCTCCTTCATCCAATGGTTACATATTCATTCTTGTAGCTACAAAATATTTTACAAAAAGGATTGAGGCAGTACCTCTCATAAATATCACAGGAAAATAAATTGCTGCATTTATCTAAACTACATCATATGTCGCTATGACATACCCATGACTATTATCACTAATAATGGGCGACCACCAATAATTATGATGTACAAGAGCTATGTAAGAAATTCAAGATCCAACACATATTTTCCACACCCTACTATCCATAAGGGAATGGGCAACCAAAAGCATCAAACAAAACTATTCTGAAAATCCTCAAAAAGATAGTGAACGATGCAGGTAGAGATTGGCATGTTTAATTAAACCCTACTCTATGGGCCTACCATACTAGTATCTGCACACCAATAGGTGCCACACCTTTCTCTCTTGTCTATGGATCAGAAGCAATACTACAAATAAAACTAGAGATACCTTCTCTACGAGTATCATTAAAAGGCCTTATCCCAGATGAAAAACAACAAGTATCTAGACTACAAGAATTAGAATTGATCTATGAACAAAGACAAAATGTCTTTGATCATTTGAAGGTGTATCAGCAAAGAATATGCCATAGTTATAATCACAAGGTCAAACCAAGAGATTTTCAAGTTGGAGAACTAGTACTAAAGGAAAATCCACGCAACCAGGCAACTCGACAAAAGAAAGGGAAGTTTGAACCAAATTGGTTAGGTCCGTTTGTGGTCACAATAGTATTTGGATTAGGAGCATATCGGCTATCAACACAGGATGAGGATAAGCTTGAGGAACCCATCAATAGCATGCATTTGAAGAAGTTTTATGTCTAAAAAGCAAAAAACTAAAAAAACAGTGAAAAAGCAGAAAAATAAAAAAACAGTGAAAAAGGAGAAAAATAAAAAATAGTGAAAAAGCAAAAAAGCAAAAAAAGGTGGAAAAAGCAGAAAAAAAGAAAAGAAAAAATCAAATATGAGAAAAAGTGCAATAAAAATAGCTGGTGAAAACCTGGCAACAAGCGCTATCTATCAGCTAGCTCTTCCATCTATTAGTTCATGCATCCTTCTGCTTGCATTTCATTTCCCATCAACGCTGTCCATATCCACACATAAGCCTTTGTACATATGCAGGGATTGCAGGTGATTTCTCACCATGGTTTGGATCATTGGGTATATCATAATAAATTTATTTCTAGGCCTGAGGCAAAATCCTGCACCTAGCTGGGGGCAAAGTTTTCCATCATTTTGAGCTTCATTAAATAGGTAGAAAAATAGTTAGACAACACTTGTCAAGAGAAACTGAGACACATCCAACGTTGAGCATGAGATCGAATTATCAACCATCAAGCTATCGCATGTCAGTCTAAGCACGACACACATATATCAATGGATGATATCTTTTGACTAATGATTTTAATACTTTGGTTCATCTTTTATATCTTGATTTTTTGCTATCATGATTTCTGAGTGACTCCAAGATGTCTCTGACTAGAAGAAGAAGGATGGAACATGATATTTTTCTTGTCTGCTGTCTATAAATTAATCATTCATATGTGCAAATTTGTCTCAGGACATGCTCATCGGAGTATCATCGAAGACATTTCTGATTTGCATATAGAAATGGTTAATAATGCTTGTTTTACGCAAGCAACACTTAGGTCATCTTGGTTCAATTATACCTTGATGCTTGTGCTAACTTGCAATATGAAAATACATGAAAGTAGTGCTCAAGTCGTCAAGGTTCAATTATACCATCAATGTTTGCACTCACTTCCCACATTTTAAAAATTTCAATGATGACAAAAGGCAATAAACCAGTGACTGGTCCGATCGCATCTTTGCATTTCATTTGCATTTTATCTTGCATTTCATTATTGCATAGGATCACACAAGCTCATCTTATCCTAGGCCAAATATCTCATAGGAATCATCAATGTATCATAATAGGTGTATACACAATCAGATCAATGACTCATCTCTGTCTATATGTTGTCAACCCAAAGCGAATCTTATGCTACTCCCTCAAATGTACCAACTTCAACACATCTGCATCTTCCTACAATAGGATATGCATCTTCCTACAATAGGATATCAACAAAATGTCAGCTCTTTATCTAATCAATCTTATCAATTCTTATCAATCCATCACATTTGATCCATTCTATCATGTCTTGTATAGGATGTATCTTTCTTGAAACTAGACATTTTGATCAAGTCTTATATAGGATATATCGTTCCTGAAATCAGATGCTTTGATCATCTTTGTCTTATATAGGAGGTGTCATTCCTGAAACCAGACTAGATCTCGATCTCATCACTCTAATCAATCTTATCTATTCAATCAAGTTCTATCAATCATCACATCAGGAACCACATCATAGTGATCAAAGAACTTGCAATTTCATCAGTCAATGTTGCAGAAATCAAATCATTTCTAATCGAGAAATCAATTTCGCAATTATCCAAACACACCAAAGGTCAATTATCTCAATTGATCTCCCGAGGGGGCATCATCATATCACAATTTATAAATCAATATCTGGGGCATCCTATCAAACCAATATCACATCAACATCATCAAAATGACATTATTCTTTGAATCAATGCGTCATCACACCTTGCTTCAAAGAGGGGCAAAATGTATACACCTAAAAATGGTCTGAAGATAATTAATCAAACAAGCAATTATTTAATTAATCCCCCTTCCGAATTTAATTGAATTCACTAGCAATTTGATTAAATTCCCCCATTCACCTGCTTATTAATAAATCTAAGGATTTATTTAATAAGTTCATTTCAATAATCCCCTTTGATTAATTAATCTGAATTAATTAATCCCCCCCATTTAATTCATTTCTTCTAATCCCCTAATTAATTAAAATAAATCAATTTATGAGTTGTTGAAAGTTAATTAGCCTTTTCCTATTATTTGAATTTTTAAATTCAAATTCCCCACATGGCTACTAACTTCTAACCACCTAACCTAACCACTCCTTAACCCAACCCATTCCACCTAATCTTAGGTTTAGCTAACTCCATCCTAACCTCCTCATCCTAACCTCCTTATCCTAACTTCCTATGGGTTGTATATTATCCCCTTGAGACAAATGGAACTTATGCCACATGTCTCCTCTCTTGGACACTTGCCCTCTTGTGAGTAGGATTCCTCGACACTTGTCACCATAGAGATGACAATTGTCCCTTCCTCCAACCTCTTCTCCAACCTCCTCCAATTTGACTCTTGATATCTTCAGACTCAATCTTAACCATTGATTCCTGCCACCTCACCCTTGGCCTTGGAAATCCTATATATATCCCCAATTTTGGAGCACAGAGGATCCCATCTCATATCATCTTAAGCATTGTTATTATAGGCAGATCCCATCTCATATCATCTCAAGCATTGTTATTATAGGCATATCATTTAAGCATTGTTATTATAGGCAATTGCATCTTATATCTAGCTTAATTTGATCATATTCTAGCATAATTGTTTAATCATATAACATAATCAATCTCTCATTTAGCTTAATTGCATCATCATAGAGCATAATCAATGCATATCATTAGCATAATTATCTCCTTGGATCAATCTAGTTTAATCATACATTCATCTAGCTTGCACATCATATCATTTTAAATCCTTTGTCTTGGTGTAGTCAAGTAATTGGGACTGCTCATCTAGATATAAGAGAAAATCCACACTCACATCTCTTAGGAGGTGATAGGTTGCTTTGTCATGGTTTATATTTCATTTGATTTCAATTTTCTAACCATGCTTGTAATGATCGATTGAGTGTTTGTGTTGCAGCTGCAGGTATCCTACTTCACACACATGACAAATATCATCATTGAGCTTTATTATGGAAAAATACGTTATGGAAATATAAGTATAGGTTCGATGTCACAACCCTCCTTTATCACCTTTTTGATTTAAAATACAAAACTCTATTATATTCTTTGGATAAATTATTGAATGAATATTGTAAGGGAATAAAAATAATAAACCACACACACATGGAAAATGCATATATATTTTAATTAGTTATTTAATTTCCCTCACCCAAATTAAGGCACATGTTGTAGGAGGAATAAGAAGCTTATAGAGGCTTCTCCACCTCCTTGCATGTAACTCCTCCCACTAAGCCTAATCAATTTGAATGGAGGCCAAATTGGGAGAGAATCTCTTTTTTTCAATTAAAAATTAGGTAGTGGGAATTTGAAATTTCTTTTATAAAATAGGTACAAGATTCAAAATGAGTGTTGGCTATTCCATAAGAAATTCTGCAGGTTAAATTCTCCTTGGTAGTCCGTTTTCATTGGCAGCCAAGATTTTGTTGGGAGGATTTCTCTTCAATTTGGAGGATCAAGGAAGACTCTACACCATTTTGCAAGCACCCAGGTTCCTTCAACTTAGTTTATGCATCTTATTCTTGTGGTAGATTAGATTTGATTAAACTATTTATGAGAATGAAATTCATTTGTGTTTTGTTAAGAATTAGTTTTAGATTCTGTAGAGAATGAGAGTCATTGTTTAAATTCTTGATATGAAATTAGTTTTAGATTTGGTAGAAAATGAGATTTATTGTTTAAATGAGATTCATTGTTTAAATTTTTGATAAGAAATTAGTTTTAGATTTTGTAGATAATGAGATTCATTATTTAAATTTTTGATAAGAAATTAGTTTCAGATTTTGTAGAGAATGACATTCATTGTTTAAATTTTGATAAGAAATTAGTTTCAGATTTTGTAGAGAATGAGATTCATTGTTTAAATTTTTGATAAGAAATTAGTTTCAGATTTTGTAGAGAATGAGATTCATTTGTTTTAATTCTGATAAGAAATTAGTTTCAGATTTGAAAGAAGTAGAGTAAATGGAAACTAGATTCATTGCCTTCAGTTTACTTTTGATAAAAAAATTAGATCTCCCTGTCTGTTCAAACAATTTTCTCTGTGAACAAATCTCCCTGTGTGTATAAATAAATCTCCTTTCTCTGTGAATGAATTTTCCCTGTGTAAAGAACAAAAGAAATGAAAGAAAAAGACATAAACTATTCCTTTCTCTGTGAATGAATTTTTCCTGTGTAGGAAACAAAAGAGATGAAAGAAAAAGATATAAATTATTCCTTTCTCTGTGAAAGAATTTCCCTGTGTGAAAAACAAAAGAAATAAATTATTCCTTTCTCTGTGAAAGAATTTCCCTGTGTGAAAGAAATAAACTATTCCTTTCTCTGTGAATGAATTTCCCTGTGTAGAAAACAAAGGAAATGGAAAAAATCCCTCTGGTTACCGCTTCATTTTGTCCCTGAAATTAATATACAACATTGTTAATTACCTATTATTACCCTGCTATGAGTAATCTTCAATAATCTTAAAAAAAAATAATAATACTCCTGTATAAGAAAAATGATAATGATAATATTATAACATATATATATTTATATATATATATATATATATATATATATATATATATATATATATATATATATATATATATATATATATATATATATATATATATATATATATATATATATATATATATATATATATATATATATATATATAAATAAATAACCAAAAAATGAGAAATCGTTTCGAACTTAGAAAAATCTCTTAAAAACTTCCCCCGTAACGCATGGCGTTCGCACCAAATAACGTCGGCATGCATGGACGTTACGTTGAACTGTCGTAGTAGTACGGAGGGGCCCGTGGGCCCCCTCACCTCTGCGGTCCTGTGCATGCAGGGCCGCAGGGGTGATGGGACCCGTGGTCCCCACCCCGCACCCTACATTATACCCAAACAGTGCGTTAATTAAAGTTCTTTTTCCCCCTCTAAATTGTAATCGAAATTTTTACTTGGGGTTTTATTTTATAAATAGATTAATACTTTATGTTAATTGTTAAGTTATTTAATTTTTAGTTGATAGTAATGACATTTAGGAATTAATACTTATGTCAATTATTTAGTTAAATTTTTTAGTTGATAGTAATGGCATTTAGGAAATAATGTTTTTTTTTGATTATTTTGGTAAACTTTAAGATATTGTATTTCGACTTAGAAAAATTGGGCTAATATGTAGCAAGCTCATAATTAAATTGCCTTAGTAAGTTTTAAAATCGTAGACTATATCCTTTTAAAATTAAGTTACTCAACCCATTAAGAATCGTTGAGACACTTGATTGGTCTTTAATACAGATGCTTAATTTTAATCGTTATTTTGGATTCATAGCATGCGAATTATTTATAGATTAATTATATCTTCATGCAATTACTATTATGCAAGTTTCATTGTTATGCAAATTACACTTCAAGTAGTTACTTCAATTATTTACGCCTTCATTTTGTTATTCGTAGTTAGAAAACTAAATAAAGGAAGTTGGAAAACCAAAACTAGCAGCGTTCGGTATATATGGTGCCTTTGGGTCACGCTTACGGGTAATGCCGTCGTGTTGAACTACTGCACTTAACGCCTAATAAAGCTGCATTAACGACGTCTGTGGCATCGTCCCTATAAATCGTCGGGGAGTAATAAGGGACATTTGGAAGTTAAAATCCAAGGGGCGGGTAATCCCTCTTGGATCGATAATTTAATAAGATAACTTTTAATTGAATTTCACATCCGTTGAGATAAACCATAGTAAACCCCTCTTAGGGATGGTCAAGTTAAAAGCTCTCGTGAAAATTACTTTCTTTATTTATTTATTTATTCATCTCGAAGGGATATTGGTGATTTGCAATTGGGTGACGCTCATGATAAGTATTAGGATCTAGTTATTTTGTTAGGCCACAAGCAATAGGCCATCTTGAGCCTTCGCTTAAGTGCTACCATCGTGGGTAGCAACCGCAGAGAAACTGTCTGGGACACTGACCCTAAAAAGGGTTGCGTACCCACAAATCAGTTTACATCAAACCATAGATTAGAAAATAGAACTACATACTTTACGCCTTGATCCCGTGCCGAAGCGGGTATGTAGGCAGTCTTGGGACGGAGTTGTCCCTCGTACTCAGGCGTTCGTGGGTGGGTCTAGGTTTGGTTGAGTAAGAATCCTAAATGAAAAATAAGATAATCAATTTAATTCAATGCATACTCGGAAGGAATCCCGTATGGATTCGCTTGACTTCCCGAGGCTTTAAGCCAAATTCCGAGGCGGAATTCAAGCTTGTGTTATTTTTAAATTACTCCTAAGGACGGCGACCTCGGTGCATTCTTGCTAGAAGAATGTAGTACTTAGTGAGTGGCTCAGGACCCGAATGGTCCCGATGAGTCTAAGTCTCTGGCCAGAGCATCTCCTATCCCGTTTGGATGGATGCCTACCCCGTATGGGTAGATGCCTATCCCGTATTGGATAGATGGAATTTACGTCCCGTATGGACAATTGCCTAACCCGTATGGTTAGAAGCTCATCCCAAATGGATGAATGCCTAATCCTAATTGGATGGATGCCCAGAGTATGCAATTGAATAAAACATAATAAAGAAAAAAAAAAATGTACTCAATTTTTTGTTGGATGAATTTTGGTGGGTCATTACATGTGGTATCAGAGCAAAGGTTCAAAACTAGGCCTTGTGCTCACTTCAATTTATTCAACTAAGGGAATGTTTTACAATAATAGAAATTAAATTTTATTCTACAAGGAAAAAAAAAAACTAACTACATAATTTAACTTTCAGGTAAAACCTAGAATGGCAAGAGGAAGAGGAAGAGGAAGAGGAAGAGGAAGAGGAAGAGGAAGGGGTAATGGAAGACGTACTAGGAGTCAAAGGGAGGTAAGCCATGAGGAAAACCATGAGGAAAACCATGAAGGGAACCATGAGGAAGATCATGAGGAGGTTCGACACAACCCAGGGAATAACGGAGATGGGGTCCAAGCTATAATCGACCTTCTAACCGAACAAAGAGATAAAATCAACTTCCTGGAACAATCACTGCAGGACCTTAGGGAAAGGCAGAATGACTATGAGAATAGAAGTGGTACTGAGAATGGAAACCCTGGTAGCAATCAAGGAAATGTGATGGGTAATGGGAAGGAAAATAACATATTGGAACTCTCCAAGGATTTGAAGAAAATCACCCCTCCTAAGTTCGATGGGAGGCAGATTGGTGAAGGGGCTGAGAATTGGCTAAATGAAATGGAAAAATATTTTGAGCTAAGAGATTTTAGCGAAACAACCAAGGCTTTATGGGGCTCCTATCAACTCACAGGGGAGGCAGCTAGTTGGTGGACCAACACCAAGGAACAAAATGGGTATAACAGGGATACGATCACATGGGATCAATTTGTTCATCATTTTCGAGATAGGTGGCTCCCTCAATTGTTCTTTGATGAGAAAGTGACAGAATTCCATAATCTACGTCAAGGGTCCCTATCCGTTCAACAATATTGGGATAAGTTCGCCAAGTTGCTTAAGTATGTGCCTATGTACCAAAAGGATGAAGAAGGCCAAGCAAGGAAATTCATTTTGGGGCTGAATACCAACATAGGGGCAGAGGTTGATATGCATGGACCCAGAAATATGAATGAAGTACTTGAAAAGTCCCTAAGGCAAGAGAGGAAGATTCAAACACTAGCAGGACAGAACTATAATGGGAACCACTCATTTAAAAGGAAGCAAGAATTCAATGGAAACACTAATTTCAACAAGGGTCAAAGGAATAACTCTTCCGAAAGGAGACCACCGCCTAACCAATATCAGAGGAATGGAAATGATAATAACAGGGGCAATAAAAACAGGGGCAGTAATAACAGGGGCAATGATAACAGGGGCAACTATAACAGAAATGACCAGCAGAACAGGATAACTTATCCACCCAGGGGAAATGAAACAAGGAATGATCCCCCTAGAAATCAAGGTAGGAGAGGTCCTCTAGGCGGATGCTTTATGTGCGGGGAAAATCATTTTGCTAGAGATTGCCCCAGGATGCAAGGACAAATTAGAGCCAATCAACCCCAACAAGGGCCCCAACAGAGGATTCATGCAGTAGTTAGGAACCAAAGAAGAAGATACCAGAATGTTCCCGTGGAAACTACAGGTACACTATTTGAACAACCAATATCAATTCTAATTGACACTGGATCATCTGAATGTTTCATCTCACCTGAATTAGTGAACAAATATGAATTAAAAGTTAATCAAATGGAGTCATCATGGATGGTTCAATATGGGGATAAGGCAACTAGGGAAGTAACTAAGTGTTTACCGAGGGCAAGGGTACAATTCCCTGAGTTCGAAACAAGGGTAGATCTCTATGTGGCACCCTTAGGATTATATGATGTAATTATGGGAATGAGTTGGTTAGCAGACCATCAAGCTAATGTGGATTGTTATAGCAAAGTTGTTGAATGTTTGGATGATGGGGGAAAAAGGGTCAAAATCCAAGGAAAGTTTAAACCCATTAATATAGAAACTATCTCAGCAATGCAATTAAAGAAGGAAAGCAGAAGAGGAGGACAAATCTTTATGGTTGAAATTGATGAAGGAAAGGAGGAAAATACCCCAACATTTGAAAATACCCCTTTCTTAAAGGAGTTTAAGGATGTTTTTCCAGAAGAACTACCCGGTTTATCCCCTAAGAGAAAGTTTGACTTTTCTATCGAAGTACTCCCAGGAGCTGAACCAGTATCAAAGGCACCTTACCGGATGAACACAACCGAATTACAAGAGCTCAAAATGCAATTAGAGGAACTCTTAGCTAAGGGATTAATAAGGCCAAGTGTATCACCATGGGGAGCGCCAGTTTTATTTGTTAAGAAGAAGGATGGAACCTTAAGGCTATGCATCGACTATAGGATGTTGAACAAAGTCACCATAAAGAATAGGTATCCCTTACCTCGCATAGAGGACCTTTTTGACCAAATGAAAGGAGCGGCAGTTTTCTCAAAAATAGATCTTCAGTCAGGGTATCATCAGCTCAGAATTAAGGAAGAAGACATTCCGAAGACAGCTTTCAGGACGAGATATGGACATTATGAATTCATAGTAGTTCCTTTTGGAGTAACTAATGCCCCAACTGCATTCATGAACCTGATGAATAGTGTATTCCATGACTACTTGGATAAGTTTGTTTTGGTATTTTTGGATGACATATTGATTTACTCTAGAAATGAAGAGGAACATTTAGCGCACCTACAAATTGTTTTGCAAAGATTGAGAGAACATAAGTTATATGGAAAATTGTCCAAATGTGCCTTCTTTGAGGAAAGATTCACTATCTTGGGCATATAATATCAAAGGAAGGAATAGCAGTCGACCTAGATAAAATAAAGGCGATAGTAGAATGGCCAATCCCTAAAAATGTTTCAGAGGTAAGAAGCTTTATGGGGCTAGCAGGTTACTATAGGAGGTTTGTGGAAGGATTCTCTAAGATAGCAAACCCCATCACCTCGTTGCAAAGAAAGGGCAAAAGGTTTGTATGGACCGAGCAAAGTGACAAGGCATTTCAAATCTTGAAGGGGAAACTAACTTCAGCACCCATTTTAAAGGTACCAGACCCAAATGGACACTTCACAGTTGTAACAGATGCTTCTATTGAAGGGTTAGGAGGAGTACTTGTCCAAGATGAAGGGGTAGTGGCTTACGAATCTAGGAAGCTAAAGACTCATGAAGTCAATTATGCACCCCACGACTTAGAGTTGACAGCAATTGTGCATGCCCTGCAAAAGTGGAGACACTTCTTACTAGGGAAGCCCTTTGAGCTTAAGTCGGACAACCAAGGACTAAAATACATCTTTACCCAACCTCACTTAAATGCCAGACAAAGAAGGTGGTTAGAGTTTCTAAGTGAATATGACTTTGAGATTGAATATATTAAGGGAAAAGAAAATAGGGTGGCAGATGCCTTAAGTAGAAGGAGACACTTGATGGCTATAGCGACCTTCAAAACCTCTTTAAAAAGGCAAATAATGGATGAACAAGGACATGACCCATGGTATGAACAAGTCAAATTAACTATAAGACACAACCCGACCGACTCTAAGGTCGAAGGGTATACATTTGATGAAGATGGGCTGCTCAGATACAATAACAGAATCTATGTTCCTAATTCAGGGAACTTAAGGGAAGTAGTCCTTTCGGAGGCTCACAATGCCCCTTATTCAGGCCACCCAGGAGTTAACAAACTTTATGCAGATCTAAAGAAGCTATACTTTTGGCAAGGGTTGAAAAGCAATATTGTCAAGTATGTAGCTAAATGTTTGGAGTGTCAAAGAGTAAAGGCAGAACATAGACACCCAGCTGGATTGTTACAATTGCACGATGTACCTCAACATAAGTGGCAAGTCATTAGCATGGATTTTGTGCAAGGGTTACCCATGTCACCTTCTAGGCATGATGCAATAATGGTGGTAATTGACAAACTCACTAAGGTGGCACACTTTATACCAGGAAATCTGACAGATGATGCACCCACCTTGGCTAGACGCTTTGTTAAGGAGATAGTTAGGTTGCATGGAATACCAGAGAAAATCATATCAGATAGAGATGCAAGATTCACTTCCAGGTTTTGGACCACTCTTCAATCAGCTCTAGGAACTCAACTAAATTTTAGCACCGCATACCACCCGGAAACCGACGGTCAGACAGAAAGGACAAATCAGATTATGGAAGACCTGCTTCGCATGTACTGCATGGACCAACAGAGAAAATGGGAAGAGTACCTACCTTTGGTAGAGTTTGCCTACAATAATACATATCAAACATCTTTGGGAATGGCACCTTTTGAAGCTTTGTATGGAAGACCATGTCGAACACCTTTGAGTTGGGATAGTCTTGAAGATAGAGTGATTATTGGGCCAGATATGTTGAAAGAAATGGAAAGGAAAACTAAGGAGATTAGGCAAAGATTGAAGGAAGCCTCGGATAGGCAGAAAAGTTATGCAGATAAAAACAGAACACCAAGGGAGTTTGAAGTAGGAGAGAAAGTCTTCCTAAGGGTTAGGCCACACAAGAGTTCCATAAGATTTGGGAAAAAGACTAAGCTTGCACCTCGTTATGTCAGACCTTTTGAAATATTGGGAAGAATTAATCCAGTTGCTTATCGGTTGGCCTTACCTCCCCAATTGAGCCGAATCCATGATGTCTTCCATGTATCTCTTCTTAAGAAGTATGTACCTGATGAGAAACACCTTTTGAATTGGGATGCTTTGCAGGTCCAAGAAATGGGGGGAATAATGATAGAGCCATTCAGAATCTTGGAGAGGCACCAGTGCCAGTTGCGCAACAGAGAGGTTGATCAGTGCAAAGTGCAATGGGACCAGTATGACGAGAAGAATGCCACGTGGGAGGATACTAAGGAGATGCAGCAGCTATTTCCTTTTTTGTTTTGAACATGAACTATAAACTCTTTTGAATGCATTTAATAAGTGCATCGAGACGATGCACAGATTAAGGGGGGGAGGATGTCACAACCCTCCTTTATCACCTTTTTGATTTAAAATACAAAACTCTATTATATTCTTTGGATAAATTATTGAATGAATATTGTAAGGGAATAAAAATAATAAACCACACACACATGGAAAATGCATATATATTTTAATTAGTTATTTAATTTCCCTCACCCAAATTAAGGCACATGTTGTCGGAGGAATAAGAAGCTTCTAGAGGCTTCTCCACCTCCTTGCATGTAACTCCTCCCACTAAGCCTAATCAATTTGCATGGAGGCCAAATTGGGAGAGAATCTCTTTTTTTCAATTAAAAATTAGGTAGTGGGAATTTGAAATTTCTTTTATAAAATAGGTACAAGATTCAAAATGAGTGTTGGCTATTCCATAAGAAATTCTGCAGGTTAAATTCTCCTTGGTAGTCCGTTTTCATTGGTAGCCAAGATTTTGTTGGGAGGATTTCTCTTCAATTTGGAGGATCAAGGAAGACTCTACACCATTTTGCAAGCACCCAGGTTCCTTCAACTTAGTTTATGCATCTTATTCTTGTGGTAGATTAGATTTGATTAAACTATTTATGAGAATGAAATTCATTTGTGTTTTGTTAAGAATTAGTTTTAGATTCTGTAGAGAATGAGAGTCATTGTTTAAATTCTTGATATGAAATTAGTTTTAGATTTGGTAGAAAATGAGATTTATTGTTTAAATGAGATTCATTGTTTAAATTTTTGATAAGAAATTAGTTTTAGATTTTGTAGAGAATGAGATTCATTATTTAAATTTTTGATAAGAAATTAGTTTCAGATTTTGTAGAGAATGAGATTCATTGTTTAAATTTTGATAAGAAATTAGTTTCAGATTTTGTAGAGAATGAGATTCATTGTTTAAATTTTTGATAAGAAATTAGTTTCAGATTTTGTAGAGAATGAGATTCATTTGTTTTAATTCTGATAAGAAATTAGTTTCAGATTTGAAAGAAGTAGAGTAAATGGAAACTAGATTCATTGCCTTCAGTTTACTTTTGATAAAAAAATTAGATCTCCCTGTCTGTGCAAACAATTTTCTCTGTGAACAAATCTCCCTGTGTGTATAAATAAATCTCCTTTCTCTGTGAATGAATTTTCCCTGTGTAAAGAACAAAAGAAATGAAAGAAAAAGACATAAACTATTCCTTTCTCTGTGAATGAATTTTTCCTGTGTAGGAAACAAAAGAGATGAAAGAAAAAGATATAAATTATTCCTTTCTCTGTGAAAGAATTTCCCTGTGTGAAAAACAAAAGAAATAAATTATTCCTTTCTCTGTGAAAGAATTTCCCTGTGTGAAAGAAATAAACTATTCCTTTCTCTGTGAATGAATTTCCCTGTGTAGAAAACAAAGGAAATGGAAAAAATCCCTCTGGTTACCACTTCATTTTGTCCCTGAAATTAATATACAACATTGTTAATTACCTATTATTACCCTGCTATGAGTAATCTCCAATAATCTTAAAAAAAAATAATAATACTCCTGTATAAGAAAAATGATAATGATAATATTATAACATATATATATTTATATATATATATAAATAAATAACCAAAAAATGAGAAATCGTTTCGAACTTAGAAAAATCTCTTAAAAACTTCCCCCGTAACGCATGGCGTTCGCACCAAATAACGTCGGCATGCATGGACGTTACGTTGAACTGTCGCAGTAGTACGGAGGGGCCCGCGGGCCCCCTCACCTCTGCGGTCCTGTGCATGCAGGGCCGCAGGGGTGATGGGACCCGTGGTCCCCACCCCGCACCCTACATTATACCCAAACAGTGCGTTAATTAAAGTTCTTTTTCCCCCTATAAATTGTAATCGAAATTTTTACTTGGGGTTTTATTTTATAAATAGATTAATACTTTATGTTAATTGTTAAGTTATTTAATTTTTAGTTGATAGTAATGACATTTAGGAACTAATACTTATGTCAATTATTTAGTTAAATTTTTTAGTTGATAGTAATGGCATTTAGGAAATAATGTTTTTTTTTGATTATTTTGGTAAACTTTAAGATATTGTATTTCGACTTAGAAAAATTGGGCTAATATGTAGCAAGCTCATAATTAAATTGCCTTAGTAAGTTTTAAAATCGTAGACTATATCCTTTTAAAATTAATTTACTCAACCCATTAAGAATCGTTGAGACACTTGATTGGTCTTTAATACAGATGCTTAATTTTAATCGTTATTTTGGATTCATAGCATGCGAATTATTTATAGATTAATTATATCTTCATGCAATTACTATTATGCAAGTTTCATTGTTATGCAAATTACACTTCAAGTAGTTACTTCAATTATTTACGCCTTCATTTTGTTATTCGTAGTTAGAAAACTAAATAAAGGAAGTTGGAAAACCAAAACTAGCAGCGTTCGGTATATATGGTGCCTTTGGGTCACGCTTACGGGCAATGCCGTCGTGTTGAACTACCGCACTTAATGCCTAATAAAGCTGCATTAACGACGTCTGTGGCATCGTCCCTATAAATCGTCGGGGAGTAATAAGGGACATTTGGAAGTTAAAATCCAAGGGGCGGGTAATCCCTCTTGGATCGATAATTTAATAAGATAACTTTTAATTGAATTTCACATCCGTTGAGATAAACCATAGTAAACCCCTCTTAGGGATGGTCAAGTTAAAAGCTCTCGTGAAAATTACTTTCTTTCTTTATTTATTTATTCATCTCGAAGGGATATTGGTGATTTGCAATTGGGTGACGCTCATGATAAGTATTAGGATCTAGTTATTTTGTTAGGCCACAAGCAATAGGCCATCTTGAGCCTTCGCTTAAGTGCTACCATCGTGGGTAGCAACCGCAGAGAAACTGTCTGGGACACTGACCCTAGAAAGGGTTGCATACCCACAAATCAGTTTACATCAAGCCATAGATTAGAAAATAGAACTACATACTTTACGCCTTGATCCCGTGCCGAAGCGGGTATGTAGGCAGTCTTGGGACGGAGTTGTCCCTCGTACTCAGGCGTTCATGGGTGGGGTCTAGGTTTGGTTGAGTAAGAATCCTAAATGAAAAATAAGATAATCAATTTAATTCAATGCATACTCGGAAGGAATCCCGTATGGATTCGCTTGACTTCCCGAGGCTTTAAGCCAAATTCCGAGGCAGAATTCAAGCTTGTGTTATTTTTAAATTACTCCTAAGGACGGCGACCTCGGTGCATTCTTGCTAGAAGAATGTAGTACTTAGTGAGTGGCTCAGGACCCGAATGGTCTCGATGAGTCTAAGTCTCTGGCCAGAGAATCTCCTATCCCGTTTGGATGGATGCCTACCCCGTATGGGTAGATGCCTATCCTGTATTGGATAGATGGAATTTACGTCCCGTACGGACAATTGCCTAACCCGTATGGTTAGAAGCTCATCTCGAATGGATGAATGCCTAATCCTAATTGGATGGATGCCCAGAGTATGCAATTGAATGAAACATAATAAAGAAAAAAAAAAATGTACTCAATTTTTTGTTGGATGAATTTTGGTGGGTCATTACATTCGACCAAGAAAGTCATTGTACCCATTTGCAAGGAGATAAGATAGTCACAAACAAGGAATACCCCAATTTATACTAGACTCACAACGTCCTCATATCCTTGGATGAGCCATACCATTACTATGAGACAATCCACAAACAACAAAGTAGATGAACATATCCCATCCTTGCCTTTCTAGTCAAAGACATCCTGGAGATAATCCCTATTCAGATACATCCTAGAAAAGATAAAAGACATGTCACCAAAACATAAAATCAAAAGAAAACCAAGATATGATACCAATATTCAATGAAATCTTCAAGTTATTTGTGTTTCTTTCCACACATGTTAAAATGTTTGATTTTGTCACAATGTTGTTATCCTAATAAAGGACAAATAATGCTAAAAAATCATGTTGTTACCAACAAAGCCTACTGAAAGATTTGGTTTATTGAAAGCCCACTGCTGATTGCGTCTCTTCTGAAACTGAATGAATCCATGAAATTGACTTTTATTGCAAAAAAGAATGAAAATTTATTACAAATCGGTGATGCAAATGAACTTTTATTATGGATTGTGCATGAAAAGGAGGAATGAAAAGATGATGCTGATCAAAACATGTGATACTCAGGGTACCACTTTCATCACTAGATTTAGGATTTTGCCCCAGTTATATATTGGACCTAATTTATTATGGAGGAGGAACATAGTTATAGCTAGCATATGGATTAATTGGCATGTTATTTTAATGAGGAGCACTAGGTCTAGGTTGATACATGCCATGACCATGAGGATAAGAGGTATCATAAGAATGATCTTGGATATTGCCCCCAACTCTGACATGGGGTCTCCTTGTGTCATGATTTTAAATGTTCATTTGAGTGTAATTGTATACATTGGTACGATCTTGGGTATTCTCATGAGCATGTGTATTATCATTTCTTCTCCATTGGAAAGGACAATGGCAAGTTTGTTCATGTGAGTTCCTAGCAAAATTGGTATGAGTATGGGCATTGGGAACTTCTGGTTTTTGAAATAAAGATGAGGGTGACTTAGGCATGAAACATTCTCTCCTATTACCACCATTATGTCCTCTACAATTTGCATTTGTTTGAGATATTTGATTAGGATCCTCTTCTAAAATTTGCGATATATCAAAATCATGAGGTGGCCTTATTCCACTTTAAGCCATGACTTGAAAAAATTATTGTCTCTCTTCTTATGATTTCCTCAACCAATCTATTGAATCTTGGATCTAAGATATTCTCTTCAATGTCTACGAAGGTGATAGATGCATTGTCATTATCATTATTGTTCTCATTGTTGGTCTCATTGGTAATCACTAATTGAGGATCATACCCATCCATCTATTTTTTGTAAATAAAGAACGAACACTCATGTGACTAGGTCATCACCTGTTTCCTCCCCATGCTTTATCATTGTTTGGCATATTACTGCGACTGTCAAATAGGTTGTAAAATCTATCTCCGTCAAACTCATAGGTACTCATGTCGAGAGATATTAGAGATTCTTCAACTTCTCTTCGAGACCTTTGTGAACAACTTTCAACCATGAACTAAACCTTGGCTAAAATGAAAGATGGAAGAAAATGCGAAGACTATGGAAGATCAAGAAAAATATATGAGATGGAAAGAATCCAGGGTTGTCTTGCAATATCCAAAATGTAAGTCCAAAATATGTGTGATCTAAAGTAAGGTGTGGCTTCCAAAGAGATGATAGATCTCTTGATGAGGTAAGTTGACCTTGACTAAAGAGGACCGAATGGGACCCTAAGATGATAGATTTGATATGGGAACCACTTAGTGATATGTTGTAGTAAGTTTGCAAGATATGATGAGGGAAACAAAGCAACCTTTTGACTCTAGTTTGTAAAATATATATGAGGGATTGCAAATCAAGGCAAATGATGGAAAAATATGTGACCAAGACTGGTTGGCTGAAAATGATGGAAACCTTATGGGAAATGCCTTAAAAGCTCTTGAAATCTCAAAACCTAAGCACGTTTTGTATTTTCTCAAATTTTTGCAAGATTTAAAATAAAGCACAGATGCAGAATTGCTCTGCACAAATGCAATTTTATTGTTACTGACAATATTTTTCTTTCAGATACAAAAACATGATTCTACCTTGCGTAGATGCGATTTCCCAACCTAGACACAGTTAAAACTGTCACAAACACAATTTCTGAGAAAATTTATGAGTTTGTCTGAATGTGAAGTTGTTCAATGTGACCAAATCTTAATGTTGAATGTTTTTGTGGCAAGAAAACACAACAAACAATGAAGACACAATGTATGAAGGTGTGTTTGTCCAAAATATTTTATGTATGTTCAAAAGATTTCCACTAGTATAGCACAGATTGAAGACACTTGAAAACATGCACAACCTAGGCTGGAAAGAGAAACCATTCAATGGGGCCCCTGCAACATAAAAATACCTCAAACAAGCAGATAACTAGAGATTCTGGTAGCACTGACTCCCCCACCATGACACTCACTTCTTAGGCATACCAAATTCTCTTACTCAAAAGACCAAATATCAAATGAGGGATTCCTGTCTCAACATGAAAGGGTACATGAGGGGTATCTACGGGGTACGATATGTACTCTCTGAACCATCAAATGTACAAATTTTTGGTCTCTACAACAAAAGGTGTTTAGTGGGGGAATTTTTGTGGTCCTTGGTGTCTAGCCATGCGGTAATGACTCATTTAAGAACCCATTCCTAATCCCCGAAGAGGATTTTAACACATCCAACACAAGTGTGGATACTAGGGAGATCCATCGGTTTAGATACACATCACCATGTCATCGTGACTTTCACCTAACATATTAATTTATATAGAGGGCAAAAGAAGTACCACTTGGGTCATGCTCTCTCACTTGGCCTTATGGGCTACCTGGGAGACATGCCCTCCTACCTAAATAGAAAATGATAACAATTTCTCTTACACCCAAGGTCCAATGGAAGGCAAGAGAAGAGGATACTTTCGTTATCAACTCTGGGGTTATAGACATAAAATGTGCAAAATGCACCAAACACTTCAAACAAGTTCTTTAACCCCAAATGAAAAAGATGTGACCCTAATTAGACTAAAAATCCAAAGACATACATCTAAATTACCCTTGCAACAAATGATTAATAGTTTTGATAGATTACCCTCACCTACAAGTACACTAGTTAGGTAAATCTTAGAAATCCTTGAGGCCAAATGTGAAAGAGGGCCTTCTACAATACGATGTTGTCTCCTTTTCAATACAGTTGCACCACTTCGTTAGTCCAATCAAGGAGTTAGGCCAAAATCAAATTGAAACCCTAAAATAAAAAGACAATGAAAACTAAAGAAGAAAAAATGCACTTATACCGAACGCTGACACACTTTTCGAACACAGATGCGCCAATATCAAATGCAAACACTATTTTTAAGATCTGAAAACTTGCAAAACAAAGTTTGAACACAAACATGATAGTAGGCAACACAGACAAAATTTTTGGGAATAAACACAATATTATGTGTCATAGACGTGATTTTGAGAAACCTGCACCTGCAACAAATAGAAAGAAAAAAAGCGAAAATATCCAGCCTAGACACGGTTTCTGATTAGAGGCGATAGATGATGCACAGATGCGATTTTGGGATCTGAAATCTACAAAATAAACAAAAGAACACATACACGATAATAGAGATCACAAACACGATATAAAAACACAGACGTGAAAAGATCAGTTGCAGACGCGCAATAAATATGATTCATCAAAAATCCGACCTGCAAATTCACAAAAAAGCTAAATCTACAAACAAAATGTTAGAAATAAAAGGGACAAGAGTCCCACTGGGTGTGCCAAAATATATACGGTGAAAAATGATGATGATGAACTATTATAAAACCACAAAGATTGAACCACTACAAACCCTAGTTCTACAACCAAACCTTCACCATACACCAATGAAGATACCTAAGAACATGCAAATCAACAAATGAACAATATTACCATCCACATGCCAAGCAGGGTTTCAATCTCCATTGTCTCGTATCTCCATTGATCTTTTTTGATATATTTGCTCTTAGATTTTGTATGTGCACAAGAGCTCAACAAAGAATGGATTGTGGTTGAAGTCGGTTGATCACAAGAAGGCTTGATTGCATAAGTGTTGATTAGGGTTGATAATGATGAAAGTATCCTCTTATATAGAAGATTCTTTAGAAAATGGAGGGATAAGATTAAGAGGTGAAACGAATAAATGGTTGGCTAGGATTAAATGATAGGTAGAAGAAATAATAAAGTAATGAGGAGGGTAGGTAGAGGAGGTTTAAGAGATAAGTGACATGTGTCATAGAGGAAAAAGCTAATGAATTAATTAAATAAATAAAGATTTATTTAATTAATAGAGGAAGTGGAACCAATTAAATAAATAAAAGTATTTATTTAATTTTAGGAGAAAATAACTTAAATAAATAAAAATACTTATTTAATTAAAGAGGACAATTTTAAGTGTCTACACACATCACTACCAAAAGCTCCCGCCAAACCATGATATTTGAGATACACACAAATCATGATAAACATATCATAATTGAAGATCATACAATACCCCAACTTAATCAAAGAACTCAATAATAAGAGCTCCTAAAGGTAGAGTACAACCATAATCTCCAAACCAAGATATAGTACTACCAAACTACCACTATCAAAATATCTCATTGAATCATGTAAACAAGTTATCCATTACCTCATGATAACCATTTCCTCATTAAATATCATGAATCGACTTGACATAATCAAAGAATTTAACTACCAAGAGGGCAGATAAAAACCATGATCCCCAGACCAAGAGGATACACCACTACCAACAATCAATACCTACATAAATAATTGTTGGTAGGATATAGAGGGTTGTGAGGCACCACATATAGGTCATTTGCAGACACACATATCCATTATATACCCCTTAAATAGCCTTAATAGACCTTTGATTTTCCTAAATAAGCCTTAAAAGAGAAGAATATTATAGAATAAAAGGAAAATTCATGGGAATGAGATAACTAAGAGTTATTATGAAGGGATATGATGGAAACACCTTATAAAGGGGTATTGAGAGGATATATAAAGAGATAAATATGGGAGATTAGAGTGTGGAATAGTGTGGAAACATGTGTAGAATAATATGTGTCTATACTAAATTTGAACCCTATTGCAAACCCTATAGTTCCAACCACAAAACCCTATATCTAAAATGAAATTCAACAAAAACAACAATAAAGAACCATCAAACATGCAAAATCATAAAATAAACCGAATGACACCTTCACACTTCAAATGGATTTGATCTTCAATATTCTCCTATCTCCATTGATCTTGTTTTGATGTGTTTCTCTCATATTTTTATGGTTGCACAAGAGCTCAATGAAGAATGTATGTGGTTAGACTTGATTGTGGTGATGTAATCTATGATTGATGGACTGTAAGTATGCTCCAAGATTTGATATGAAAGATGAGAGGAGGGAGCCTCTTTTATAGCGAACATCTTAAAAATGGAGGGATAAGATTAAGAGGTGAGATAAAGATGGTCGGCTAAGATTGAGGGGTAGGTAGAAGAAATAATATAATAAAGGAGATGGTTAAGATGGACTATGAAAATGGGACCACTTGTCATTTATATAATGGAAAGGGGAAAAAGATAAATGAATTAATTAAATGATTTAGCATTGTAAATTGTATCCGCATACAATTTCATCCTCACCTAGACTTCACCTTGGTGCTTCATCTTTCAATGCCCAATTTCAATTTTACCACCTTCCCTACCTTATCCATGAATCTAAGTCCTAATTCTCGAGACCAAGGAGTCCAATTGCCTTGTCCTCTCAATTAGGACCCACATTTGGTCCTCACAATGGTCATATCAAGTGAGAGGGAAATTGGATCCCGTGTCAGCCTACTCTGGAAATTCAAATGATTTTTGAGAAGTCAAGTATAAAAGGAGCTCTACCCCTCTCATTTCAGATCATAATGAAACCTAAGAGAAATCAAGGTCTCAATTACATTCTATAAAGTTCAATTCAAGTGATCAAGCAATAAAACATTCATCAAGCATTAGAGAAGAAGTGAAGTCAAGTTCAAGCATTCAAGATGGCATCCATGATCAACCTTCTATGAAGACATTCTACAAGACATCCTAAAACCCTTACATGACAAGGTGACATTCAGATTTGATAGGGGTTATATTGTGAAGTATTTTATTCCCAAAGATTGCAAGGTGGTGTCCAACGAGTGGTGGAGAACAATTGAAGCAAAGGGTGATAGACTATGTGACTATAGAAGTAAATTTCTCTCTCATCACCTCGAGACAACAACTCACTTTTATGGGGTAAATTTGAAAGAAGAGGTTGAGGGGACCGTTTAAATTTGGTGAATACAATTTTCCATAAATTTTGGAGGTCAATTTTGGCAAAGATTTCTGAAACACGGAGCACAGGTACATAGCCAACATCGACATTGTTTAAATGTTGGTGGTGTGGGGACTCGAAGTGGGGAAGAAGGAAGAAATGGAGTGGGTGGTGAAAGATTGTGTAGATGAGGAATGGTTGTATGGGTTGTAGTCGATGCTTGGACGGTCTATGGAGTGTGCTAGTTTTCTCTCTGTAGAGGAGGAGAATGGTTTAAAGGAGGAGGCACCACAACAATTGATGCCCTTTATTTGGTGGCCAAAAGGGATGAATAGGGATGAGTGGAGGGTAGAAACCTATATCAAGTGGGAATCCCTCAAATTCTTCATATGTAAAAAGGATCTTGAGGGCAAGAAGGGGAAGGAGAATGCGAAGACAAAGAAGAACAAAGAGCTAAGGTTTGAGCTGAAGGATTAATAGAACAATGAGTTGTTGAAGGCCGTGAGGAAAAAATAGAAATCCGTTTATTTGGAATGTTTTTCGTTTAGTTCTATTTTTTAAAAAGCCTTGGATATTCAAAGTAAAGGGTTTTTGTATAAATGTAGTTGCTTGATGGAGTTAGATGGGTAGGATCTATATTTTATTGTAATATGGTGGTAGATGGGCATAAGTTTTAGTCTAATTTCTGGGGATGCATTATGATTTTACTATATGTAAATTTAGACTTTGATGACACACTAGACATGGAAGATATATTTTTTGAAATATTAATATAAAACACTTTATTACATACCACAATATATACACACACACACATATATACATATACATATATATACATGTATGTATGTATATGTATGTATGTATGTATGTATGTATGTACATATGTATGTATATATAGATATATACATATATATATATATATACATGTATATATATACATATACATATATACACATATACATATGCATATATAAACATACACATACACATATACATATACATATACATATACATATACATATACATATACATATACATATACATATACATATACATATACATATACATACACACAAACACACACATTTTTATATGTATACACACACACACACATATATATGTATATGTATATATATATGTGTGTGTGTGTGTGTGTGTGTGTGTGTGTATACGCATATATGCATACATATATACATATATATACATATATATGTCTGTGTGTGTGTTTATGCATACATACATACATATACATATACATATAAAATCATATTTAATAATAGTATGTTAAAAGTATATATTAAACACCATGTAGTGGTGAGAGAATAAAGCTTAAATGATAATCGTTTGGCATACCACATAGTGGTTGGTAGGGCTGACCACCATACAAGGTGGTGTACCCCTTCTCTTAAGGGAGTGGGGGATATTAATGCTTTAAAACAACCCCCTTTCTCATCAAATCATGGTAAATGCATGATCAATCCACTTTGTAAGGATTGGCAAGTGGAATAAATAATATTAATTCTATCTTTTGACAAGAGTTACAAACAAACTTGCTTAGGTAAGCTGGAAGTTATGGATAAGCATATTTTGACTTAGTAAAATTAGGAGTGATTCATTAGTAGAATAGAATGAGACTTTATATGTGTCAATTTTATAGTTATTTGGGAAGCCACATATTCTTGTGATTAAGCTTAGTTAATATTATAACTAGGTGGTGGCATTAGAATGGAGAAAGGTGGAGGATATGAGAGCTTAATTATAACATTATGAGAGCTTAATTATAACATTAAGTCTCTCAAATTATTGTTTAAATAGAGTATCTTATCTACTTTGAGAGCACCCATTCACTCACCATTTTCTCATTATTTTCTTGTTTTCCATTCTTCATTTTTTCAAGAGAGATATTGCTCAAGTCTTTAGTAAGGAAGTAAGTTAGATTGTTTTGTTGAGAGCTTGTGAGATGTTAAGGTTGAGGATAAGTGGATTCTAAGACAGTGAAGCAAGCATGGATTGAGCTTAGGAAGCAACACCTTCATTCAGGCTATAATTATGGGCATGATGATTTTATCTATTCTTTTTATATAGAAATCATATTTGAATGCAAGTGCTTGAAGAAAGATGGAATAGATGTTTTAATGATTTTGTTGATTGGTACTTTGGTTTTTCTTGTTTGAATAAGTACGCATGATTTTTGGTAGTCTTGTTACTATGAAACCCTTTTGTTTGGGCATACATATGTACATTATTCTATGTAAAAAAATATGTAATTAGATTGATGGATGTAGATATGATTAACTTGGTTGAACCTGGGGTTGGTATAATTTATGGACAAGAGTAACCTAGTTAGTCATTCTATTGTCACCTTTTATAGGAATGAATTATGTCATAGTTCAAAAGAGTATGAATGATAGACATACCAAATTGAGCTAAGAAGTGCGTAAACATACAACTCTCACTCAAAGTACAAAGTGTTAAATTATTTGGCCAAAGTAGTGTAGGTAACCACTGTCTACACTGTCAGTTCACTATGATTCAATTTTACATACTAGGACAGGAATGTCATACATGTAGGTTGTATCCAATGTATGGTAGCTCTGGATCCGTAGGACACAACACTATGCTCACAAAGGCTATTATTATGAGGGCACCAAATCAATCTCTTCATCAAAGGGCCAGGTCTCTTTCAGTAGGAAGAGACACGAGAGACTGTCAAGTTTGTGTGTGGTTGGGTGGAAAAGCACTTGAGTGACACTCTTCCTCATGTAGTTAGTAGCCAAAATTTGAGGATGTATGTTATTAAGGACATCTAGACCATTCATATTTCTTATGTAAGTTCATGGAAGCTATGAATTATCTCTGCGATATTTGGAAATTTGAAAATGGAGTAGTAAATGTTATCATTCATATGAAATTGTAAATAAATTATGATTCAATGGAAAAATTTAAAATGGGATTTAATTAAAATATGTATCTTGTTTATGAAATAGAAAAGAAAAAAACCATTACCTAAATGTTGGTATTATAAACTATTCTCAAGTGGGTTAACACTTAGAAAATTGAATGGGTTGAATAACTGGGCTTGTTACATGTGGTATTAGAGCGACCAGGTTTATCTTTGGAACCTATGTCCTTGCTATACTTTACCTCCAACATTATATGAGACTAATGTTAGGAATTCTTGTGCTAGGATGGTGCATCTCAAGATGATTACAAGGAGGTTAGTGATTGGAAATAAGTGCTACCTCAAGGCCAAGAAGGAAAATGAAGCCATTGTTAAAACTGTAGAGGGAACCAATTATGACAACACAATTTGGCTGAGTCACACTAATACTATTAGTCATGAACTATCTTGTATCCATCAAGAGAAAAAGAATATGCGTGAGGCAACTAATTTTGTACCTCCTTTATCTCCTGCCAAGTTAGATTCTCTACCACTTTCTAGGGATATGCCTTCAGAATGGAGTATTGGTCTCAACATGATTTTTAGGGATCCTTTTATACCCACATTGTCTGAGATAGTTGTAACTTCCTCTAGTGATGAATCAGAGGGATATGTTCCCTCAGGTTATGTATTTTAGGATGAGCCTGAAGGATTTGTACCTTGAGGGATATGTTCCACTTAGTTATGTATCGGAGAGTGAATTTCAAGGACATTCTCTCCTTGAATATTTAATAGTAATTCTTTGTAAATGCAAGGATATTTGAAATCCTTATGAGAATAAATAAAATCATATTTTGGCAAAACTTGTGCGAAAGTTTCTTTAAAAATTTTATGTTTAAATGTTTGTTTTTGGAAATATGTACTTTTTGGAAGTTTTTGATGACTTTCATAGGATCTAATTTAAATATTGAAACCTCCAGATGGAACTATTGCCTATTTTTTACCACACCTCAAATAAGTAGAGTGGCATTGGTTCATTTTATTCAAATTGATAAAGGTACACATGTTTTCTGCTCATGATTGTTATCGATTCTAAAGTTTGGGGAAATCATGCAAGTACAATGAGAAAGACACATTCAACAATTGCATAAAATTTGAAATTTGCATTCATAATGGCAAATTCAAAATCCCACACAAGTCGTGGGAATAGCCTTATTTGAGTCTAAGTATGAAACAAATAGTAGATACATGTGGTAAATGAAATGGTACCGCTAACTAGAAGAGAGGAGAGAAGGTAAGTGTTCCATCATTACCTGCGATGATACACATCTTTCTTTTGTTCTTTAGTCTCCCTCCAGTTGTGGCCGAGTAACTTCAAGAAAAAAAGCAGCTCCGCATCCTCAAAATCCCACAAACATGAGTAAAAGATGGAGTTAGAGTTGTACTCTAAGAAATGATGAAACAAGTACTTTCTACCTCTACACTATAGCTAGAGATATTCGATGCATTCATCATAGGCAACCACTAAGTGTTTAATGCCCAAACTCAAAATCAGAAAGAAGAAAAGCACAAAGTTCACCGAAGCTTTCAACTTCATCATGTTTTTCTAACTTGTTTGTTCACTGTGCAGGTATAGGATAAATCTTATTACTATTTTTAGATTATGCATATGGGATAAAATGGGCTCCCACAAGGGTTGAGCCCATCATGCAAGCCACCACTCACAGGGTGACATAAGTGATCCAAAAAGAAAGAGCTATACCGTTGCATAAATTGTCATTCAATGACAATGGGAAATGAGCATCCAACAACAATACATGCAACAGAGGAGATGACAACCATGTCTAAAGACCACTAATGCCATCATGAGAATGGTAACACAATACAACATGTCACTGTCAAAAAGCTACAAGAGAGCATAATTGCAGCTACAGGAGAACAAAAAATATAGTCCCATAAGACAACAACATAAACCAATAAAAACAAAAAAAAAAGATCCTTTCAGTCACTAAAACAATGATATATATTTTTTTTAATAGAGAGTGATTTCCAAATGATCCTATCACTATTTTCTTTGAGTACAGTTATAAAGGTGCATGATGACTTGGTCATAATTAAGAGTATAGATAATCCAAGCCACATCTATAGTGATATTTTCCAGCATAAATACCAAACAACAAGATCGATGATTTTTTGCATATTACAAACAACTTTAGCAATACCCTCGAAATATAGTCATAGTGTTTCAGTCATTTCTTAAAAATCTTGATCGGAAATTTTATAATTTTTTCACAGAATTTAGAAAACTAAGAAATGGAAAAACTTAGAAAATATCTAAAAAACCCAGTTCACAGATTTTGAGAGAATTTCACCAGTTTGAAAGAGTAAAAAGAGAGAGATTTCATAACCAAAGATTCATTCTTAAAGAGAGGAAAATGACAGTGAGCTTTCAAATTTAAAGAGCAGATTCAAGGAAAGGAATAAGTAGTGATAGAAGAATAAGACAATCACATTCATAGTCCTTCATAAGCAACCTTGTTTGAAATTTAGGAATGCAAAATACAATGACATAAATTAGTTATTCATCAACTTCAAGTAGATCAAAAGATTTGACTCTTTGAAATCATACAAACATTTGGGGGTTTTCATTTCAAAAACCTTAATCATAAAAACCATTTCAAAGAGTTAAATTTTTATGAGAAGGAAAATGTAAGGCAGAATGAAGAGTTTAAAATACCATCCAAGTAGTCTGAAATGATAACCCTCAACACTCATCAAAGACAATGTAGAAAATATACTCTTTTTCAGACAGAAGAGAAAGTCTCAGTGAAGTATCGATCTAGAAACAGAAGAATAAAGTCACATACCACTGTCAGTCATGCATAGAAATCCAGTTCATGCTGAGAACATTAGTTAAAGTCCATTCCAAACTCTAACTTCAGCTTGAGATTGCATATTGGCAAGAGCAAAAATTTCTCGAGCAACAGAAAGACATAATGAATGAAATCTTTTAGGGTTTCAACTTTTACATTGCATACCCTAAAATCCATTTTCTAATGGCCTATGTTTTAATTTGTTTTTTAAGAAAACAAGAAAATCATGTATTAAAGCCGTGGGGTGGCTCTAAAACCCTTAAGTCTTTTAAGACTTAAGTTTTATAAAAGATGTTTGTTTTTTACATTTGTAAAATATTATTACTATATATTAATATTGGCAAATAAAACAAACAAGTCACATGCCAATATTAATATAGTAATTAGTAATCATTATTATTAATTATTTTTACAAACATATATAGGAATATTTTCAATCTTTATATCCCTATATATTTATGTGAAAATAATTAAAAATTAGCATTTTAATAGGCACTTTGAGTTCAATTTTTAGCATGTAGACACAATATGAAAAAAGTGTAAAAATAAATATCTAAGTTGGATAAATTATGAATCCACTTAGTGTTTATTATGAATGTGTCTTAGATATTTACTTTAAAAATCTTCCTAGTATGCATACATGCTAAAGATTAAACTCATCATGAAGTGGAGTCATCATGCAATTTGGGGTCGGATTTGAGCTTGAGTAGAGATTTGGATAAGTTTTTCTCATGATTTTGAGGGGATAGTGCTTGAGTTTGAGTACCACATGGGTCAAACTTGATTTGACCAAGAGTTTGAGATGAGTTACACACATTTTTGCATGATTTGAAGCCTATTTTCATGGCTTTTTATTTTTGCTCGTAGATCAGCTTTTGGGGAAATATTTTCAGTGGGAGTTCATCTTCAGTTGATTTGGAGTCATCTTTCCTTTGCCTTTTGGAAGGATTTTTGTATAAAGTGGAAAAGATTTATCTTTTTTCACTAGTTCTTGATCATTCTCTTGCTTGCATTTTGGCAGAGAATACATTCTTGTAGCTCACATAATTTTTGCAGTTTGACAGAATATAGAATACCATTAGTAGCCTTTTCCTCTTTTTTCTGAGTTTACATGTTCTATGTATGATTGAGAGTTATTTTGATGTGTTATTGATTAAATGACCTTTAAATTTCTGTCTCATAATAGATCATAGGTTATGTAGTGTGATAGGTGAATTCATGTGTTTAATTGTGAAAGCATTTTTCCTATTAGTTCACAGAGTTTATGTCCTTTGCATGAAATATTTATGTGTTGTAGAATCATAAGTTAAATCTGTGCAAAATAGGTGATTGTAGGACTATTTTCTGTTATATGCCAACATCCTTCTGGTGCATTACCTGAGTTTAACATTTGCAAATCTATTTTTGTTTCATTTAGTTTCTTCTCCCTTTTTCTTGATAAAGAATTTAGAGTTATTAATAGGGAGCTAGCCCTTCATCTGGAGGTTAGTTCTCATTATAGGTAACCCATAGGCCTGAGAATTCATCCATGTGTCACAAAATTGCTTGAGATTTCAACTTTTGCATAACGGGTGCAATTTTGGTGATAGCAGTTTTTGGCACACTCAGTGGGATAGTATTGAACGTTGCAAGTTCATTAAAAGAGCCATTTATGCAACTACATTGGTGTGAGTAGCAGTATATTACCCTTTGAGAGGGAGATTTAACACACCCGATAACTCATTTCTCTTGGTTTTATGCAAGTCCAGTAGTTTCCAGCTGATGAAAAAGACTCAGACTAGATCCAACAAAGATCTAGTCGAACATTCCCAATTGTTACCACCAAAGAGGAAGAAGAGGTTTGTTAAGGAGACAATAGATTTTCCGAATTCATCAAATTCAGATTTGCCAATTTTATCCAATCCGATAATCCCAACTCTACATACTCCTTTGTTCTCACAACCTTCCCAACCTTCAGTTACTACTTATAATAATCCTTTGTTTTCTAGCTTGTTAGCTCAAGTATGCCCTCAAATACCTCCTGTAAATCCACCTGTTAATCCAATGGATTTTCCAAGAGCTCAGTCTTTTGTGCCTTTCAATCAAGACAACCCTTTGAACCTAACACAACATAACGATATCCCTACAACAACATTGAAAAGTCTACCTTTCTTTTCAAGAGAAGATCAGACAACCCCTATTGAGCATATAAGGGATGTATCCTCTCTATGTGGAGTTCACAATGTTACACAATAAAATACTATAATGAGACTTCTTGCAACATCATTTAAGGGAAAATTGCTTCAGTGGTTCAAAGGACTAGCAGTGAATTCCTTAAATACATGGGATGAATTGGTAGAAAAGTTGAATTTGCATTTCGAGGACAAATTCGATAATTTGTCATTATTGAAGCAACTGAGTACCATAAGGAGAGCTCCTTAGGAGTACATGTGTGATTTCAACTTTTTCTTTCAAAAAATATGGCATAGGATCCCTATGATGGTAAAACCTACCCCTGCACATGCTTTTTTGTCTTACCTTAAAGCCCTTAATAGTGATATTTCAGTCATGATTCAGTCCATGGGTGCTACCACCCTGCCGGATGCATTTGGTGTTGCCATTAGTGATGGAAACTATTTAATTCAGGCTGTTAAGATAGCCCTTAGGAATCCTATGCCTATATTCCTAGAAGTACAACCTATTGTGCCTCTTTTAGAGCCCCACTAGCTGTTGTACCCCTGTACCAACACTGAATTATCAAGTTGCAACCCAAACAAATGCTGTTGCACTCCCAAATCAGGAGTTTCCAGATTTTAAAAATGAAATGAATATGATGTCTCAATGCTTTGGTAATAAGATAACCACCATTGAGAAGCAATTTTCTTAGAACACCAAGCCTTATCAAACCCAATATCAGAGTAACTAGCAGAATAGGCCCCTTTATCAAGCTGACCCTCAAATTCAGAGAAAAAATTACAACCAACGAGCAAGTCTAACTTACAACCCCAACATTTCTAGTTCATCCAGAGACATAGTACCAACTCAAAACAACTTAGCCTCAAAGTATGATTGGTGCTATCCTTGTAACAAGCAAAATAATCAGACCACCTATTCAAATCGCATGTTGCATCAAGCATTGATGGTTCAAAATAGTCTTACAGCTCAAGAGAGTGGTTGTCAACAAACTAATGAGCAAAAAACCTCTCGGCCCGAGCAAGGCCCTGATGTTGCAATGGTTAACTAGCAGGGTGAGGAGTTTTGTGGGAATAATGACCTACAAGCTCAGAATCAGTCCTATACATCAGTTGTATAAAATACCAGATCTAAAAAGAGGGTGATTGATCTAGGACAACAAGCTGGTAAGGGGACAAATCTGATTCCAACAAGTCAACAAGCACCGCTTGTATCTTCGCCTACTCAGAGTAAACATATCCTTCAAAAGGGGCAACCTTTGGTCACTAAGGATTAACTGAAAGCACATCCAACCCAAGCTCATGATGATGATGCTGTTAAAAAAGGATAGCAGAAGGTTAGTACAAGTTATTTCAGTATTTTGGATCAGTTAAAGAAAACTCACATTAGTGTTTCAATGTGGGATTCCTTGGCTCTCCTGGGGCAAAAAGATTTGTTGCAGGATGCTTTGTCTTCCCTCTCTATTTCTCAAGAGTCCTCTAATCAACCAAAAATTGTATTGGCCAATACCCCACAAGATAAAGTGAATGAGAAAAAGACTCAAGAAGTCAAACCACCTCCCTTCTATCTGACTCTAATTATAGGCCAACACCTCATACATAATTGTATGATTGACTCAGGTGTACATAGCTCTGTTATGCCTAAACAAATAGTGGATAGGTTAGGTTTGACATATGAGCCCCTTTCAAAAGGAGTAGTCCAATTAGATGGGACAACAATGAATATCATAGGTGTCATCAGGAACTTGGGTCTTACATTGCACGTCTGTCCTAATTTTGTAATCCCATGGGACATATACATCATAGATCTCCCGCCTTACTTTGTATTATAATTATCCAGAGACTTCACTGCTAAGTTGGGAGGGTATTTGTCTTCTAATTGGTCTCACATGTTCTTTAGGACTAGATATGGCACTAAAGTGATAATAACATTTGAGTTGCTAGCCAAAGATCACATAGAGCCATATGTTCCAAGCCCCATTAATGCCAATCTTTCCATACATGACCAAGAAAACCAACCCATCCCTAGAGACCCAGATACTCCTTTTGATGATATCCTGAATATCATCCTTGATGAATGGGAAGCTGAAAATTTAGAGGTTGTTCCTTTTGCCCATATGGATGAGGTAGGCCTTAGAGTCTATATGTTTCATGAGCAAGAGCTTGTTGTTCCTAACTTGATGAAAGATGAAAAACAACAAGATGAACAACCAATTAATGAGATTTGGAAGCTCTATTTTGATGGATCCAGAAGTAAGAATGGTTTTGGTGGCGGTTGCATTTTGGTTTCACCTAATAATGAGCAATATTATGCAACTTTCAGATTTACATTCAGCTACACTAATAATATAGCTGAGTATGAGGCCTTAGTTCAAGGTGTACAGTGGGCAAAGAAGAGGGGTAAGTTGTTTGCAGGTATTTGGTGACAACGAATTGGTTGTGAATCAAGTAAGACATCTCCACGTTATTAAAAATGTTATTTTGAAATCTTATAAGTATAGAGTGTGGGATCTCATTGAGGACTTTCAAGCGTTTAACTTGTTGTCCATTTATAGAAACTCGAATAAGCATGTTGATAGACTAGCCGCTATAGGAGCACAATATGATATAACTAGCAATATCAACAACACTAAGGGGTAGCAGTGTGTTGAGGTAGTTGTTAGATCTTCCATTCCTAACAATGTTGACCACCGGAAATTTTTTGATAATGATCAACAGAAGGGAAGATGCTAAATTTTCAAACAACAATCAACAAAAGTTGAAACAACAGTATGGAGATTAGGTAATTCAGATGAAAACCAACAAGTTTCCCAAAGGATTGGTCACCTTGGAGTCTATCTTCAATACTGATGATCAGAAAAGGAAAGAGAATTCTTGTATGTAGATCAAGGAAGAACACTATAAATATGTTGAAATCTTCAAAGACAAGCTTCTCAAGATTGGGAAGGTATGCACGCTAGACAAAAGACACGCATTTGTTTTTCTTTCTCAAGAGTTTAACGACATATTTGCTTGGCAGTATTCATATTTAAAAGGGTTTGATCCCATCATTGACCAACATACCATAGAGCTTGAACCTAATGCCGAACCTATGAGGCAAAAACAAAGGCCTCTTAACCCCAAGCTTGAACCTCTAATGGTAAAAGGATTAAATAAACTTATAGAGAGCAGTATAATCTTCCCTATCAAGCACACCTCTTGGGTTTCTAACTTGGTCCTTGTGAGAAAGAAGAATGGTGAAATCAGACTTTGTGTCAATTTTAGAGACCTTAATAGAGCCTCCCTCAAAGATAGATACCTGCTACCCTCTATGGAACAAAAATTGTAGGTTGTGGCAGGTTATGAGAGGTTTTCCTTGTTGGTTGGCTTCTCAAGATACAATCAGATCTTGGTGAAAGTGGAAGACCAATTTAAGACTTCTTTCATGACCAAATAAGGTACCATGGCGTATAAGAAGATGACATTTGGTCTATCGAATGCTGGTGCTACTTTTGAACGTGCCATGGATATGGCATTTCAAGGTTTGATGTACAAAACTATTCTTTTATATTTAGATGATATCACTATTTATTCAAAAGATTCCAGCAAGCATGTAACTCACTTGAAAGAAATCTTTGAAAGGTGTAGGGAGTTTGGTATATCCCTTAACCCCAAAAAATGTGTGTTTGTTGTCCATGAAGGGAAACTACTGGGATATGTAGTTTCAAAAGAAGGTATCGCCATTGATCTAGAAAGGGTAAGTGCCATTATTTCACTTCCCCTGCCAGCACATAAGAAAGGCTTGCAAAGCTTTCTAGATCGGATCAATTTTGTATGAAGATTTATTCCAGATGTGGCTGATTTATTGAAACCCCTAATGTCTGTGTTAAAAAAAAATGTTTCATTCAGCTGGACAAAGGAGTGGAAGATGAGTTTTGAACTCATAAAGGAAGCATTAGTTGCTGCCCCTACTTTGCTGAACCCTGATTTTTCTAAATATTTTTCATTATACACATATGGGGGGACTGATAGAATCTCACCTATGCTAGTCCAAGAAAATGATGAAGGAAGAGAGCAACCTTTGGCATTTTTCAGCCAAGGTCTGAAAGAATGTGAAGAGAATTACTCCTTTGTTGAAAAACATGTACTTGCTGTTATCAGAAGTCTGAAAAAGTTCAAACATATGCTTTCCAATAATAGGATTAACTTGTTGGTTGCTCATCCTCTAGTAAAGGAATTTTTGCTGAGTAAAGATCTAAATAGTAAGAGAGTTGGTTGGATCACAAAAGTGATGGAATATGATGTTAATATCAAGGTAACCAAGCTCATCAGAGGTAAGGGATTGTGTGAACAACTTGTTGGTCACATAGAAGACATCGAAGAACATGTTGAAGATGTTGTCTTGATTCATGAAAGTGATGAAGAACCTAATATGACAACACCTCCTATAAGTTGGGTACAAGAAATGAAGCGTTACCTTCAGACAAGTGAGTGCCCTAAGGGATTGAATAATGCAAAAAGAAGGTATTAAAAACATCAAGCAATCCCTTATGTTATATTGGATGAAATTTTGTTTAGAAAATATTTTATTGGTATATTCTTAAGATGCATAGATTCAGATCAAACTGACAGAATATTAGAGGAGTTACATAATGGACCAGCTGGCGGTCATTTTGCACCAAGAACTACAACATTGAAGATCATGAGGGCAGGATAGTTTTGGCCCGATTTTCATATGATTGGGTAATAAAATGTAAGAATTGTGCAACTTTTGTAGGAAAATAGAAGATGACAACTTTACCCTTGCAACCTGTTCAAATTGAACAACCATTCATGAAGTGCGGTCTTGTTTTTATTGGGGTCATCAATCCACCTTCAAGTTCTAGACATAAGTGGATCCTGATAGCCACTGATTACTTTACCAAGTGCACTGAAGTTGTACCTTTAAAGGAGGCAAATGAAAGTGTTATCCTAAACTTTTATTAGTTCTTGGTAGCAAAGGTTTGGTATCCTTGATTCTATTATTTCAGACAATGCATTAGATTTTTTAGTATTTAAGATTACTGATTGGACTGTTCAGAACAACATATTTTTGAGTACTTCATCCAATTATTACCTCAAGGTAATGGACAAGCCAAGTCTACTAATAAGAACTTGATTAGGATAATCAAGAGGAAAATAGAAGATAATCAGAGAACTTGGCACACTCAGCTGAAGCATGCATTGTGGGCTGATAGAATCACCCCCAAGAGAGCTATAGGTATATCTCCCCATGTCCTTATTTATGGTAAAGAGGAAAGAATCCCAATTTCAGTTGAATTGCCTACACTAACTCTGATTAGAGAGCTAGAAATGTTACAAGAAGAACCAATGCAAGTTAGGTTGGCATAACTAATAGAGTTGGAGGAGGTAAGAAAGCAAGCATTGTTGAGTATTGAGAATCATCAAGCTCAGATGAAGAAGACTTTCGACAAGAAAGAGATTTTGAGGGTTTTTAATGAGGGAGATTTGGTTTTGAAGTGGGATGAATTAAAGAGAAAGGCTGGAAAGCATAATAAATTTGATGCCATATGGATGGTCCATACATCATTACTGAGAAAAAACAACATAATGCTTTTCAGCTTTCAAAGCTGAATGGTGAAAGCCTTCCAATCCCAGTTAATGGGATTCATTACAAAGCTTGCCTTTGAGAATATCATTTTAGTCAATAAGTGCCAATGCACATTTATTTTCTTTTGTTTTGTTTTGAAGTTTCAAGAAGTGCTCATGCACATTTTGTGGCCTCTATTTTAGACATGACCACTTGTAGTTTCCTAGTTTTTTGTTTTGTTGTCATGCTGCAAAACAACTGAGTTTCAGGATGTTTTGTTCAAAAGGAGGGCTAAGAGTGACTCCATAAGACCAATGGATAAACCTTGACTGGTCTATAGTGTTTAGCAGGCAAACACTCCCCAGAGGTCACCAATTATTGCCTATTTTTCACCACACCTCAAATATGTATAGTGACATTGGTTCATTTTATTCATATTGCGAAAGGTACACATGTTTCTGCTCATGATTGTTATCAATTTTAAATTTTGGGGAAATCATGCAAGTAAAATGAGAAAGACACATTCAACAATTGCATACAATTTGAAATTTGCATTCATAATGGTAAATTCAGAATCCCACACAAGCCATGGGAATAGCCTTATTTGAGTCATAGTATGAAACAAATAGTAGATACATGTGGTAAATAAAATGGTACTGCTAACTAGAAGAGAGGAGAGAAGTTAAGTATTCCATCATTGGCTGTGGTGATGAGCATCTTCCTTCTATTCTTCAGTCTCCCTCCAGTTGTGGCCGAGTAACTTCAACAAAAAAAAAGCAGCTTCACATCCTCAAAATCCTGCAAACATGAGTAAAAGATGGAGTTAGAGTTGTACTTTAAGAAATGGTGAAACAAGTAATTTCTACCTCTACACTATAGCTAGATATATCAGATGCATTCATCACAGGTAGCCACTAAGTGTTTAATGCCCAAACTCAAAATCAGAAGAAAGAAAAGCACAAAGTTCACCGAAGCTTTCAACTTCATCATGTTTTTCTAACTTGTTTGTTCACTGTGCAGGTATAGGAGAAATCTTATTACTATTTTCAGATTATGCATGTGGGATGAAATGGGCTCCCACAAGGGTTGAGCCCAGTGTGCAAGCCACCACTCACAGGGTGACATAAGTGATCCAAACAGAAAGAACTATATCATTGCATACATTGTCATTCAATGACAATGGGAACTGAGCATCCAACAATAATACATGCAACAAAGGAGATGGTAGCGATGTCTAAAACACACTAATGCCATCATGAGAATGACGACACAATACAACATGCCACTGTCAAAAAGATACAAGAGAGCATAACTATAGGAGAACAAAAAATATAGTCCCAAAAGACAACAACAACATAAACCAATAAAGACAGAAAATGAAGATCCTTTTAGTCACCAAAACAATGATATATATTTTTTTAATAGAGACTGATTTCTAAATGATCCTGTCACTATTTTCTTTGAGTATAGTTATAAAGGTGCATGATGATTTGGTCATCATTATGAGTAGAGCTAATCCAAGCTACATCTACAGTGATATTTTCCAGCATAAATATCAAACAACAAGATCGATGAATTTTTGCATATTACAAATAGCTTTAGCAATACCCTCAAAATACATTCATAGTGTTTCAATCGTTTCGTAAAAACCCAAATCAAAAATGTTATAATTTTTTCACAAAATTTAGAAAACGAAGAAACATAAAAACCTAGTAAATATCTAAAAAACCCAGTTCATGAATTTTGAGAGAATTTCACCAGTTCAAAAGGGTAAAAAGAGAGAGATTTCATAAAAAAAGAATCATTCTTAAACAGAGGAAAAGGATAGTGAGCTTTCAAATTTAAAGAGCAGATTAAAGGAAAGGAATAAGTAGTGACCTAAGAATAAAACAATCACATTCACAATCCTTCATAAGAAGCCTTGTTTGAGTTTTATGAATGCAAAATACAATGACATAAATAAGTTATTCATCAACTTCAAGTAGATTTAAAGCTTTGACTCTTTGAAATCATACAAACATTTGGGGGTTTTCATTTTGAAAACCTTAATTATACATACCATTTCAAAGAGTTAAATTTTTCTGAGAAGGAAAATGTAAGGCAGAATGAAGAGTTTAAAAGACCATCCAAGCATTCTGAAATGATAACCCTCAGCACTCATCAAAGAAAATGTAGAAAATATACTCTTTTTTAGACATAAGAGAAAGTTTGAGTGAAGAATCGGAAGTATTGGTCCATAAACAAAAGAATAAAGTCACATACCATTGTCACTCATGCATAGAAATCTAGTTCATGCTGAGAATATTAGTTAAAGTCCAGTCCAAACTCTAACTCCAACTTGAGATTGCATATCGGCAGGAGTAGAAATTTCTCAAGCAGCAGAAAGACAAAATTAATGAGATCTTTTAGGGTTTCAAATTTTACGTTGCATGCCCTAAAATCCATTTTCTAATGGCCTATGTTTTTTTTTTTTTTTAAGAAAACAAGAAAATCATGTATTAAAGCCGTGGGGTGGCTCTAAAACCCTTAAGTCTTTTAAGACTTAAGTTTAATAATTTTTTATTTTTTATTTTTATTTATAAATTATTATTACTATATATTAATATTGGCAAATAAAACAAACAAGTCATGTTCCAATATTAGTATAATAATTAATAATTATTATTATTAATTATTTTCACACACATATATAGGAATATTTTCAATCTTTATATTTATGTGAAAATAATTTAAAATTAGCATCTTAATAGGCACTTTGAGTTTTTAGCATGGAGACACAATATGAAAAAATTGTAAAAATAAATATCTAAGTTGGATAAATTATGAATCCACTTAGTGTTTATTATGAATGTGTCTTAGATATTTACTTTAAAAATATTCCTAGTATGCATACATGCTAAAGATTAAACTCGTCATGAAGAGGAGTCATCATGCAATTTGGGGTCGGATTTGAGCTTGAGTGGAGATTTGGATGAGTTTTTCTCATGATTTTGAGGGGATAGTGCTTGAGTTTGAGTACCACATGGGTCAACCTTGATTTGACCAAGAGTTTGAGATGAGTTACACACATTTTTGCATGATTTGAAGCCTATTTTCATGGCTTTTTATTTCTGCTCTTAGATCAACTTTTGGGGAGATAGTTTCAGTGGGAGTTCATCTTCAGTTGATTTGGAGTCATCTTTCCTTTGCCTTTTGGAAGGCTTTTTGTATAAAGTGGAAAATATTTATCTTTTTTCACTAGTTCTTGATCATTCTCTTGCTTGTATTTTGGCAAAGAATACATTCTTGTAGCTCACATGATTTTTGCAGTGTGACAAAATATAGAATACCATTACCAGCTTTTGCCTCTTTTTTCCGAGTTTACATGTTCTATGTATGTTTGAGAATTATTTTGATGTGTTATTGATTAAATGACCTTCAAATTTCTATCTCATAATAGATCACAGGTTATGTAGTGTGATAGGTGAATTCATGTGTTTAATTGTGAAAGCATTTTTCCTATTAATTCACAGAGTTTATGTCCTTTGCATGAAATATTTATTTGTTGTAGAATCAAAAGTTAAATCTTTGCAAAATAGGTGATTGTAGGACTGTTTTTTGTCATATGCCAACATCCTTTTGGAGCATTACCTTAGTTAAACATTTGCAAATCCATTTTAGTTTCATTTTGTTTCTTTTCCCTTTTCCTGATAAAGAATTTAGAGTTATTCATAGGGAGCCAACCCTTCATTTGAAGGTTAATTCTCATTATAGGCAACCTATAGGCCCGAGAATTATCCCATGTGTCACTAAATGGCTTGAGCTTTCAACTTCTGCAGAACGGGTGCAATTTTGGTGATAACAAGAACAATTCTAGTGGAAAATGGATAAGACAAGAATCAACCTAGAGGGTAGCCAAGAAGAAGGCCAAGGTGCAGAAAACATTGAGGCTAAATTGGATCATATTTTGGCCATGATGAATGAAAGTAGAGTAAGAATTGAGAATCTTGAACAAAAGTTTATGGAAATACAAAGGCATGAAGAAAAAGTTTCTAACGAAGAGGAAGTGGAGAATTCCCATGACCAATCATAGTCAAGTGATCATAACAATGAAGAATCTTAGTCTAGATTAGAAAGAAGTACAAGGAAAAGACTTGCAAGAGAGATATCATTTGATATGAATAAAATCACCCCTCCAAAGTTTGAAGGAACCACAAGTGGTGATACAATTGAAGCACAACTCATAGAAATGGAAAAGTATTTTGAAATTAGAAATTACTCCAAGGCTACTAAGGATGTTTAGAGAGCTTATCAATTGGATGGTGAAGTATGTGATTGGTAGATGAATAAGAAAATAGAGCTTGGATTAAGTTCTTTAATTCTTACTCAGAGTGAATTTGTGGGAATATTTTGACAACGTTGGTGTTGGTCCTCACAACTGGAATAACAACTAGGTAATAAAACACAATTCAGAGATTGGGTATCTTTGAATAGCTAGTTTTCCTGTAGAAAAGGCTCATTTACTTATCGACTAGGGACGTAAACTTAAAATGGGCCAACACTATATGTGCCCCAAGTTCATATCGTAACCACTCTATATTGCTGCAGGAAAGGAAATTCTTTAAAGTAAACATGCAAAATATTAATGAACTAATACTTAATCCAAATTCACAACTGGAAATCACTCAAACAATTACTACTGAATGATAACATTCTGGCAAGCGGATAGGAACTACTCTGCCACCGTGGCTGCAAGAACAGACACAAGAACTATTTCCGGTGGCTGTAGAAATAGACAATTGCCGAAACAACTACTACTAAAGAATGGAAACTAGCTGAAAAACATAAAGGATTACTCACCAAGTGGCCCCCCTTGAGTGAGCATATCTAGAACTTTCACATTATAATTGTTAAGCTTTTAAAATCACATAGATCTCTTTCTTCCATTCTGACTATGAAAATACATAAAATACCAGAAGTCTGAGTATTACAAATATGATGGTTGTTCTCTACTACCCTGAAAAGAGAGAGAGAGCCCTTTATTTATAAGGAAGCTTATAACATATTCCTAATTGATCGACCACATCCCTACGGGATAGGTGAACAAGATTTATTAAGCAAAAAGAAGAAGAAGTCAACATAGGAAAACATAACAACATCTGTCCTGCGGCTGAGAAAATATAGCATGACATACTTCCTAGATCTAAGATCCACTAAGAATAGTTATAAATGTTTCATAAATAATTCTGCTAAAGAACCGGTCAAGTGGCTTTGATCTCCCTTATTTCTGCTTTCTTTTGACTGGGTCTGCATTGCGTTTATATACCCGATACTTCTTTAAACGACCACTTAGTCTTTCATTCTTCTTTGCCGACCCTGCATCATGATATTAATGTGCACAACAAACATGTGTATATACTAATGCTAACATGATATAATTTAAACCACACTTAAGATTGATTTCAACATTTTCATAGATAAATCATTTAAAAGCCATTATATGACTACCCTAAGTATAAGTCAAATCAGTTTCAGAAACACTTAAAAGGTATCAACTAGGAGAGTATCCTGAACTAAATGTTATCAAATCACAAGACCTAGGCAGGAGTATTATAACAAAAATCTATCAAAATAGAGCCATTATTTAGGCTCATCAATTGGCTACCTCAAATTTTCTATGATCAAAAGTTGATTGAATTCCAAAATCTAAGGCAAGGACATTCCTTGGTAAATGAATACTAGGAGAAATTCACCCGACCCTTGAGAGAGGAATAAAAAAAAGTTTAAATCTATCTCAAACTATTGAGAGAGAAATCAAAATAAGTTTAAATGGTCACAAGATAAACAATCTTCTAAGAAGCCAAGTGATGGGCAATATTTTCAAATGAAAGGAGACAAGGGATACTGTAATAATTAGAATGAATAAAGAAGGGACTACAAGGGAAACAACAACAATAATGCTAGAAGGAATGAAGACCAATTTGGAAAGTCTGCTCCAAGGAATGGGTCGTTGAGAGGATGTTTTACGTGTGGGAGATCACTACACAATTTAGTGTCCCAACATACCACCAGGGACACAACCACACGATAATACTCTACCTTCTGAATGAGAAGCATTCCATCAGAAGATCCATGTTGCCCTAGACAACTGGTAGACACAATAATTGATCACTCCCATAGAAGTTCTAGGTACTTTGTTTGGTATAACCATTTCAATTTTAATTGATACTTGAGCTACAAAAAATATTGTTTCACCTAGTATAACTAGTAAAATTTATAAGAAAGTTGGCTATATGGAAAAATCTTGGAATGTTGAGTATGCAAATCATATAAGAGCTAAGGTCGAGCAATGTATATTTGAATCTAGGGTAGAACTGCCGAACTTCCCTATGGAAGTAAATTCATATGTTGGCCCCCTAGGTTCTTATGACGTTATTTTAGGGATGAATTAGCTATGGAAACATAGAGCCAAAGTAGATTGTCATGCAAACTTAATAAAATGTTTAGATAATCTTGGGAATTAGGTATTCTTTCAGGGAACACCTAGAGAAATTAAGTTGCGGCAAATCTTCTTTGTACAAATGCATAGAGAAAAGAAGAAAGGTTGTCAACTTTTCATTGTAAAATGGAAAAAATTAAGGAATGCAATGAATTCATTTATCAAGATAGTTTAGTGAACTATGGATCCCAAAATCTCCAAGAAGTTGAAGATGGTGAGATAATGGAATCAAGAAATCAGAAATGGAGAAAATCCTATACTTAGGATTTTGTAAATGTATTTGCAGATGAATTACTTGGATTGCCTCCCAAAAGAGTGTTTGATTTTTTGATTGACATCATTCCAAGATTGAAACCTATATCAAAAGTGCCACATAGGATTACCACAACAGAGTTAATGGAGTTGAAAAACTCAATTAGAGGAAAATTATTGTCCAAGGGATTAATTAGAATTAGTGTTTCAAACTGGGGAGCATCAAAGATCTTCGTGAAAAAAAAAGATGGTACATTGTGTTTGTGCATTTATTATCACTTTCTTAATAAAACAATGATAAATAACAAGTATTTGTTACTACATATCGATGAGCTATTTGATCAAATGCAAGGAGTGACAATGTTTACAAAAATTGATCCATGATGAGGATATCATCAACTAAGGATCAAGGAAGAAGACATTTTAAAAACAAACTTTAGGATTGGGTATGGTCATTACAAGTTCACAATCCTACCTTTTAGACTAACGAATACGTCTTCAACATTCTTGAACTTGACGAATAATGTATTTAGGGACTAGTTAGATAAGTTTGTGTTGGTCTTCTTGGATGATATTCTTATTTATTCCAAGAATAAAGAGGAGCATCTCCAACATCTAGAGATTGTTCTCCAATGCTTAAGAGACCATATGTTGTAAGGAAAACTCTTGAAATTCACATTCTTTCAAAAGGAAGTATAGTATCTAGGTTATGTGATTTCAGTTGATGGGATTCTAGTTGATCCTACAAAAAATAAAAGCAGTGCTTGAGTGGTTGGTACCAAAGAATATATTAGAAGTTTGAAGCTTTATGGGTCTGGTTGGTTATTATTAAAAATTTGTAGTAAACTTATCTAGGATAGATTTTAGCATTACTTCATTACAAAGGGAAGGGAAGAAGTTTGAGTGGTTAAAGAAATATCAAGTAGCATTTGACCAACTCAAGGAGAAGAAAGTACCCAATCCAAATGGAAATTTTGTTGTTATCATGGATGCTTCAGGAGAAGGTTTGGGGGGATGGTTGATGCAGGGTGGGCTAGTCATAGCCTATGAATCAAGGAATTTTAAGCTATGCGAGAAAAAGTATGCTAGTATCCATGCATATAGATGTGGAGACACTATCTATTGGGAAAACCTTTTGAATTGAAAACCAATCATCATATTTTAAGTATTTATTTACCCAACCAAATTTGAATGCTTGACAAAGGAGATGGCTAAAATTGATATTAGATTATGAATTAAATATCAATTATATTAAAGGAAATAAAAATCAAGTTGCAAACACCCTAAGTCATAGGAGGCACATCTCCTCGATGGTATCAATTCAAACTGATTTCAAGAGGCAAGTGTTGAAAAAATCCAAGGGTGACAAGTATTATGAGAAAGTCAAGAAAGCACTCTCAGATAATCTGTAGGACCCAAGATGTGAAGGATTTATTTTGAATTTAATGGATTATTAACTTGGTTTAAGGAAAGAATATATGTACCTAACTTTGAAGAATTAAGAAATTTGGTATGGAAGGAAGTTCATACAACACCATATTTTGGACATCCCAAAGTAACTAATTTGTTGGCTAATGTTAAACCATTGTATTTCTGGAAAGGGATGAAAAGGGATGCTACAAGATTTATAGCAAGATGCTTATATTGTCAAAGGGCAAAGGTAGAGCATCATCACCCTATAGGACTATTGTATGCTCATGAAGTTCCAAAAAGAAAATGGCAAGTCATTAGTATGGATTTTATGCAAGGTCTTCTAATGTGAAGGAATAAGCATAATGCCACTTTGGTAGTAGTGGATAAGATTACAATGGTAGCTCATTTTATTCAAATGAATTTAATCGATGGAGATCCTATTATAGCATGAAAGTTTATTCAAGAGGTATTTAACTTACATGGAGTTCCTAAAGAAGATTATTTTTGATAGGGATGCTCGTGTGACATATAGGTTTTGACAAACCTTGTTTTCTTAGCTTGGAACACAATTGAACATAAGTTCAACATGTCATCCAAAAAACTGATGGTCAAACTAAAAAAGTAAAACAAGTGTGAGAGAACTTGGTGAGGATGTATTGCATAGATCAACAATATAGATGGGAAGATTACTTACCCTTAGTAGAATCTTCATATAACAACTCTTATCATTCTGCAACTAAAATGACTTCGTTTGAAGCATTGTATGGTAGGAAGTGTTGAACTCATATAAGCTAGGATAAGCTTGAGGATAAGATAAGCCTTGGACATGACATGCTTTTAGAAATGGAGGAGAAATTTGGTATAATAAAGTAGAGGCTAGTAGAAGCTAATGATAGAAAAAAGAGTTATGTATATTCCAAGTGGGTATAGGCTATAAATTTCTCAGTAGGGGAAATTTTTTTGTTAACGGTTAAACCTCATAAGAGTTCCATAAAGTTTTGAAAGTCATCCAAACTAGCTCTACATTTTGTACCTCCTTTTGAGGTTCTCAAAGAAGTCAACCCTATTTCTTATCAAATAGCTTTATCACCAACTCTTGCCAGGATGCATAATGCCCTTCATGTGTTGTGCCTTAAGAAATACATGCTAAGAGATAACCATGTTATTGATTGGAATTCTTTTCATGTAAAAGACCTAGGATTGGTAACAATAAATCCTCTTAGACTACTTGGAACATGCAAGCTCTACTTGTTTAATAGAGAGGTTCTAAAATACAAGGTCTAGTGGGATCAGTATGAAGAAGATTCTGCCACTTGGGAAGACTATGTTGAGATGAAGCAAAATTTTCCTCATGTTTTATTTGAATTTGAAAGTTCTTTAAAAAGACTATGACTTTTGGATTATGTTAATGTTGACACTTAAAATCATTAGGCACGATGATTCACAAGGGGGTAATATGTTACACCCCATTGTGAATTACCTATTTACTATTACTTTGTTTAGTTAAAATGTTTTAATGCATTACATTTTGAATATATTAATCTTGATTTGAAAATCCAATGAATAAATGTGCAATAATTATGATACTTTGAATGTTTGAAGATGAAAATCTATGATGCATATGTATGTATCGATAAAGGCTAACTACTGTTGTGATGTACTAAGTTGGATGTAGGAAATGATCAAGCCTATAGAAGGGAGGAAGAGTGTAACTCAGAAGAACTTGGCTCAGTAATCTTTAATAAGTACCTAATTGAGTTACCACACACTCACATCCTAGTTGGTCAAGTTGAGTCAAGTTTGTTGGGAAATGGTAACTAGCCTTTTGTCGGAGTTGGTGATGTTATGTAATGTTTTGGTTGTTATTGATTTGGAATGTGTGATTGAATCTTTATGATAGGTCTATATCTTCATGTGATCATATCTATATATTAATCAATATATACACATGTATGTATATATATATATATATATATATATATATATATATATATATATATATATATATATATATATATACATACATATATATGTACACACACACACATATACATATGTACACACACACACATATATACACACATGTCATGCCCAAACTTTTGGGCACAAACGAAATAATTTTTTTTTTTTGATAAATACTCAACTAAGTACGATTAACTTAAATAAAATAATGCAACTAGTTTGGTCTTAACTATGCTTAGAGTGAATTCAACAATTAAATTAATTAGGCGATAAATAATCCAAGTTATAAGCGAGCTAATATTTCACCAACAGAGTTATTACTATCTTCCTCTAATAAATTATTAAACTCTCTTAGCCAATAATCTCAAACTTAATATATAATCTCTAAAATTAATTGTCCAATAATCTCTTATAGTTCTTTAATTACCTAGGGTCTAAATAAATTGTCCTAGTTATTAAATTTAACAACCCTATTAAATAAAATCTCCATAAATTAAAATACCCTATAAATTTAAAATTTAAATGGGCCAACTTGAGACCCTACATTTATCGTTATATTTTTCCCAAGGGTCTATTCTACCCAAGAATTTAAGATTAAAACTTCTTATTAAAATGCTTCTACATTTATTTAATAATTTAAAAGTGCATTATCTAATATACTGTTAACCATTTGGATTCCATATAAATGCAAAATTTAATTTCACACACACACACACACACACACAGATATATATATATATATATATATATATATATATATATATATATATATATATACTTATGAAGATAATTCAAGAAGAAAGGGGGGGGGGGTTTTCTTTTCTTTATTTTAATAACTTACACCTCTTTTTAAAATCCTAAAAGCCACATGCTAACTCTAACCCCTTCTTTATCACACCCACACACATATCTAATTATTTTTATTATTCTTTTTTTTTTAAAAAGAAAACCTATGTGTGCTTGCCCTAACCCGAAATTAGGGTTAGGGCATGAGTGTGATAACATGTATAATTTTAAATGTGCTGTGTGTGTGTGTGAGATGTTTTCTTTTATTTTTTAGTTTTTTTTTTGAATGTGTGTGTGTGCAGGTGCGGACGTGGCGGCCCGAGCTTCATCACTTGACGGAGCCGAAGGGGAAATGGCAGAGAGAGGGAGGGCCGAGCGAGGGTTTTATTTTTGTTCACGGGAGTGGGAGAAGGCGGTGCGGGAGTGCCGTGGGCTGCGGACAGTGCCGCCCACAGCTACGGTGACTGCAGCCTATGGACGTGGCCGCCCACAGTTGCGGGTTCCGTAGCCCTGTGGACGGCGCCGCCCACAGCTGCGGCTCCTGCAGTCTGTGGACGTCGCCGCCCACAGCTGCGGGCTCCCGCAGACTGTGGGAGTCGCCGCCCAAGGCTGCGGCCCACATTTCCATTGCCATTCTTAAAAAAAAAAAAAAAAATCTCTCTTTTTTTAAATGCTTAACACTTATTTTTTTTATTTTATATATATATATATATATAGGTAAGAAAATATATATAGTTTCTTTTATGAAATAAGCAGACTTCACATATAATGAATAAATTATATATATATATATATATATATATATATATATATATATATATATATATATATATATATATATATATATATATATATATATATTTGAATGACTTTTTTAAACAAGTTTAATAGTTTTCTCCTTCTTTTTGTAATATTAAAACTGTAAATACATCACTGTTTTTTTTTTTGTTTTTTTAAATAAACAGATTTTTAAAATGAACCATTTAAATAAATAGGTGGTGTATTTTCCTTATATATATTGCTGCTTTTAAAAAAAATAACTCAATTAGGCATCTTATGAGTTTGATATTTGTATATCTCTAACATGCATATAAAGATTTTTCCTAATATATATATTTTTTTTGTGGTTTGTATAATGGGAAAAATATCTTCCTCTTAAAAAGGCTGAAGGTATATATGCTTAATATTTTTTTTTTCATTTAAAAACTAACATTCTGAAAACTATTATCTACCATGCGTTGTAACAACAACTTAATATATATTCTTTTTGGTAAACAAATTTAACACTAGAACTATATGCTATTTTTTTTTTGTAAAATAAACTACTACTATAGGATTTATTTTCTGCTTTAAATAAAAGTAAAAATGATAGATTTAATTAAATTTGCAGTAGCATAAGTAAAATCAGAATATAATGCCTGAGCTTTCATATACCATTTCTATCTTGCATAAGTGAATAAATGAACCTTCATTTGCAGAATAAATATAAATGCTACAACTATATTTCCCCCTTTTTTTTTATGAGGATTCAAATACAAGCTAATATATTACATCTTCCCTTTTTGCAAAACTAACCAAAATAGGAGAAATACATTTCTTTAGCAAATTAAAATACATGGTAATTAACAATACAAATAGGTTTGAAAACCCAACAAGTATTTTCCCTTCCATAGTGATATAAATAAAATAAATACACTTCTTTCTTTTGGGAAAGAAATACAACAATGGCTCTCTTTTTCTTTACAAACTACAATATTAAATACATTTGTCTTTTAAACTTTTCTGCAACATAAAACAACAACTATTCCCTTTATCTTTTCTTTTCCATCCCAAGCAACCTGCAATAAAATACAACTTTGACCATGGAGAGCTCACCTCCCAGCCTAGGCTTACTAGAAGCCACCTCAGAGCTTGGAGAACCAAGTACTAGACGGGTTACAAACAAGAAAACAAACAACAACAAAGCAACCACTTTAACATACATTATCCCATCCCAAGCTACACTCTCACCACAACTTGTGATGAACTTTCCACGGGTGGAAGTGGACCAAGTACCATTGGGGAGATTGCAAGCTTAATACCACTCAAGCCACCTCATGGCAAAACAAAATACAACAAATTCCCCCTCCACACCTTATGCCCCCCAAAGGCATAAAAGCCATATTTCCTCCCCTTATGACCCCCAAATGCATACACAAGGCTATGCAGCAAGGGTCACAAAGGACACCCTTGAGAATCACTCTCCATAAGGAGAGCCTCTCACCCAAGGCTGTCATGCTTCTTCCACCCCAAGACCATCCTACTCTCCCAAGAGTAGGAGATCTTGGACACTCCCAAAACAAGAACACATAAACAAGAACATGGGAATGAAAACTCACATTTTTCTCCTACAACAAATTACATATACACATCTTTTCATACAAGCATTTCTTTCTTCAAAAATACAACATAAACCACATAAACATAAGGAAGTAAAACCAACCTTAATCTGCCAATAGGTATGTTAGACTTAGTTGGGGATGAGCTGCCCAAATCCACACAAAATTTTCACCAACTCCTTCACCAAAATTCTATCCTACAACTAAATTTCAAAAATTGCATAATCTCCAACAATGGAGAGTGGTTGATTACTCACTAAGTCCCTAATCCTTGCCTAAGAAGGCCTCTCACACACTTCCCAACCCCTTGGGTGAGGTGAGAGTTCCCATTGGTTGCTCTTCCCAAACTCTTACACATTACTAAAACTGGAAAGGGAAAAGGTGAGTGAGGATGGGGAAGAGAGTTTGACATCAAAAGGGAAGGTTGTCTATCCTAGGAGGAACCTTCTAAGTTGAATTTTCGCTCACCTTGGAAAAACCACTTTTTGAGGTGACTAAACAGTCACATGGGAGTAGTCACATGTTTCAAAATACCCCTAACCCATAGGTATACCCTTTGGACCTTTGGAAAAGCCCTAAAACTGACCCTAGGAGTCCATTTAACCCCTTAGAAACCCAACTGAAGTTAACCTACGGGTCAAACCTGAGTTGACCACTCCCAAGACTCCCTACCCAAGGCAAATTTGGGACCACACTCATTTGTTTGAATGGCTTTGGTAGAAACAAAACTCCCTCCAAGAGACAAGTCAAAATCAATGACACTAATCATCACATGTGTCAAGTGACACAATAAAATACAATATAAAAATCACACATGGAATTTGTCTCTTGTAGGTTTACACAATTACATAAAATCAAATTAACACTCAAGCATCATACACTTCACAAATAAAATACATTACAAACGGGGTGTTGTCTCTCCAAATAGACAACCCCTGGCTTAACAAACATACATTGGTCTAAGTTTGGTTCTCCATATAAATTCCATGGTCACATGGATAATTTTCCTGCGCATCTCAATTAACACATTAGTAATTCCAAATAATCACAATTATACATAATTAAATACATGGATTTCATTGCACATCAAACACTCATACATTTGGCAACAATAATTCAATATCTCATTCATTCAAATTTGATTCCACATAAGCAATTAACATAATTCTCAGAATTGAACCATTCATAAAATAAGCAACATTTTTCTATCATCAAAATGAAGTCCTGCAATTCCAATAATGACATTCACCATTTCAAAGTAATTCTATTCTAGCAACATATAAAGTTTCATAATCATCATGCATAAAATAAAGCATCAACATATGTCAATGTGATCCAAATCATGGAATCATATAGTTTCTAAATCCATAAAGCATAAAATAAAGCATCCATAATAGTCTCATTATGCAAATAACTGAAAATGTCAAACTGAGTCGGGGTAGGGCCTCACAACACACACACACACACACACACACACACACACACATACACACACACATATATATTTATATATATACATATGTATATATATATATATATATATACATATGTATATATATATATACATATGTATATACATATGTATATATATATATGTATAAACACACACACACACACACACACACATAGACACACAGACACACACACATATATTCCCTTTCTATTAAGTGTAAATGGATTACATAAGTCTTACATCAATTAATGGGGATTTAGTGATACAGGTATCCAATCCCCTCCCCTATTCTCTTAGCCTATCTAATATTTTTATAGGGAGTACATCCTTGTTTGCATTCATGAAAGCATCGAGCTCATACAGACATTATTTTTTACCCACTCTAGATCTCCTCTCTAACCATGTGATCAACAATGCCATAGGCGTTCAAAGCATAGCCCAAAATTTGTAGTCTAGGATCAAACATATTATATTATACTTGTCCATCCTGGACGTGTCCATTTGCTACAGATTCTGGGATATATATATATATATATGTATGTATGTATGTATGTATGTACACACACATATATATAGACATCTAGATCTTCATTTGATTATATCTATATATTAATTGATATATATATATATATATATATATATAGAGAGAGAGAGAGAGAGAGAGAGAGAGAGAGAGAGAGAGAGATTAATATATAGATATGATCAAATGAAGATATATATATATATTATGTATATATACATATACATATACATATACATATATATATATATTATGTATATGTACATATACATATACATATACATATATATATATGTATATGATATATATACATATATATATGTATATACATATATACATATACATATATATATGTATATACATATATACATATACATATATATATGTATATACATATATACATATACATATATATATGTACACATACATAAATGTATATATATATCATGTACATGATATATGTATATATATACATATACATACATATATATATATACATATATCATGTACATGTACATGATATATATATACATTTATGTATATGTACATATATATATGTATATGTATATGTACACACACACACACACACACACACACATATATATATATCCCAAAATCTGTGGCAAATGGACACGTCCATGATGGACAAGTATAATATAATCTGTTTGATCCCAGACTACAAATTTTGGGCTATGCTTTGAACGCCTATGACATTGTTGATCACATGGTTAGATAGGAGAATGTTAAGGGCATCAAAATGGCTTTAGAGATTCTAGAGAATATTCCTAAAATGAGAGTGATGATGGGGTATTTCGACTTGAACGTAGAGGAGAAAAAAACAAAAATGGCAAAGGCTTGGAAGCTCTTCAAATCTAGAGTGGGTAAAAAATAACGTCTGTATGAACTTGATGCTTTCATGAATGCAAACAAGGACGTACTCCATATAAAAATATTAGATAGGCTAAGAGAATAGGGGAGGGGATTGGATACCTGTATCTCTAAATCCCCATTAATTGATGTAAGACTTATGTAATCCTTTTACACTTAATAGAAAGGGAGTTGCCCCCATATAGTAGTATATATGTGTGAGTGAGTGTGTGTGTGTGTACACACATACATATATACACATATGTGTGTATATATATGTATATACACATAGATACACACACACACATATACATGTAAATGTATACACACACACACATATACATGTATATATACATACATGTATATACATATATATAGATACAAGTGTATATACATACATATAGATACATATACACATATATACATACATATATAAATATATATACATATATATATATACACATGTTTTTATACATATGCACATGTACATACATATACACATGTACATACATATATATACATATACATACATACATACATACATACATAAATACATACATACATACATATATATAGATTGCTTGCTCTACCATTAATTATACCTACAACTTCTCCTAAGTCATTTTCCTCTCAAGCTTGGATCTATTCTTCTATTGATCCCATCTTCCTCTAGTCTGAGGCTAATAGCCTCGACTTTGGTCTACCCTGCAAGTGATTCCTCTTGGTCTCTGATACCTAGCCGGGCTATCATCAAGCTTGCCTAGGGCTAGTATATTGAAATGGCTGATGCCATTCCCTAGTCTGCTACAAATGGAACTCTACTATACATGTTTGTCTCTACTTGATGACCTCCAATGGTCGTGTGGATCCCATGATGAAGTGTCAAGACAAAGCCATGTTTATAACTGCTTGTCACCAATAGAAAACAAGAAACAAAAACACAACTTTATCTATAGAGCTGAGCTTGGCACGACTTCAAAATTGGAACTCACAAAACATAGAAGAGTAACATCTACTCTATCCATACTGGCATTAAATATTTAAGCAATTTTTTTCAGTTTACAAACAAAAATTGAACTCTGAGAAAAGAAACCAAAAAACGGTCTTCAAATTGCCATTCAAAAGATGTTCTTGTTCTTCGTGGAATCAAAACCATCCAACCTTCTTCTAACCCCTTTACAAAATGCCCATTGGGTCTTTTATATCCTCCTTGACATGTCATGAATCATCCCTAATAGATGAGATTGAACTCGACACAATCGGTTTCTAACTATAATTGTCTTTCCTTTCGTCATCAGGTCATTGGGTTAGCATCGAAACAATCCCTCCGATGTCCGATGGGAGTTTACAAATGGCGCACTTCATCATCGGGTTATCATCGTATCATCAAAAATCTCTTGCCGATGGCTGATGGTGTGCTCCCAATAGAATGCTTCCTTATCAAGTTATCGGTGTAGCTCCTAACATGTTATGCCGATAGCTGAATGCGTGCTCCAAACAGTATGCTTTCTTATCGGGTTATCGGGCAAGACAAAAATACCTCTTACTGATATCTGATAGTTCCACTTTGAACTCACTCCGACTCGCTCCAACCCGCTGGCGACCTCATCAAGATATTGAGGTAGGTAGAAGACACTCCCGCCGATATCCAATCAACCCCTTTTGGCTTTATGCGTACTCATTGGGGCATTGGGATAGGGTAAAACCGATGGTTCTGATAGCCGATGGTAGCACTCCATAAGCTAGTGGTTTCATCAGGACAAGTCTTTTTGAAACACAAACTTTCACAAAGAAGTAAAAAAAAATGTACTACAAGCTCCAAATAGACAACCCAATGGACTAGACCTAGTCCTTATGCCAAAATTGCCAAAATTGAAAAGGATATTTGCTCACCCTTAGGTGCTCTTGCACCATACTCCCCACAAAAAAAATCAAGCCCCCCGAGGGGCGGCAAGGTGACATCAATGCCGAGTCTTTTGAAATCAGATTCTACAACCCAAGTGGCTTCGGCTTCAGGTAAGTTACGCCACTTGATTAACTATTCCATGTACACGCCATGCCTTGTTTTGTTCTTCACCTTAGAATCTAAAATCTGTTTCACCTGTGGTTTAGAAATGGGTGGTACTGGAATATCCCTGAGAGTAGTCTCCCCTTCTGGATTCAGTCCATCTGTCACTACTATGAGACCTTTAAATTGAATCCAGTCTTGGACATTAAACACAATGGACAATGCCAAATTTTTGGGTAAGTCCACCTTATAGGCATTTGAGCTATATTTAGCCAAAATTTTGCAAGGACCTATTCTCCTCATCTGAAGCTTACTAGGGAATCCCTTCTGCAATCTTGCCTTGTTCAAATGTACCATAACCATGTCTCCAACTGCAAAATGAATGTCCTTTCTCCCCTCATCTGCTTAGCCTTAATCCTCTGTGTAGCGTCAATCAATGTTTTCTGCACTTGTTTATGCACCTCTTTCATAGACTGAGTAAAATCCTCTGCATGTCCACTTCTTCCTTCCAGGCTCCCTAAACCTCTAAGTTCACAAACAATGCGTGGGTGGAGTCCATAAACAATCTCAAAAGGACTCTTACTTGTAGTTCTGTTGACACTATAATTATAGGCAAATTCTGCCTGTGGTAGCACTTGATCCCACATCTGTCCATACTCTTTTGTCAGACACCTCAGAAGATTACCCAATACTCGGTTAATGACCTCAGTTTGACCATCTATCTGCAGATGATAAGCAGAACCAATTGAAAGGTTAGTTCCTAGTCTTGTCCACAGAGTTTTCCAAAAGTGTCCCATTAACTTCACATCCCTGTCTGAAACTATACTAAGAGGCAACCCATAAATTCTTACCACCTCTTTGAAAAATAAATGTGAAATGTAACTAGCATCATGTGTAGTCTTGCAAGGAACAAAATGACTCATTTTAATAAACTGGTCAACAATGACAAAAATACTATCTAGGCCAATCTTGGTTTTTGGCAAACCCATAATAAAATCCATGTTGATGCACTCCCACAGTCTTTTGGGAATTGGTAAAGGTTGGTATAGTCCAACATTTGAACTAGTACCCTTGCCTATCTGACACACAATACACTTCTCAACATACTTCCTTATATCTTTATGCATTTTCGGCCAATAATAAAATCTTTGCACCAACTCAAGTGTTTTATTCAGACCAAAATGTCCACTAAGACTTCCTTTATGTTTTTCTTGTATGATATTTCCCCCCATTGATCCCCTTGGCACACATAACTAACATCCCTTAAACAAAAGACCACACTGTAATGTGTAATCTGCATACTGGCTATTGAAATGATTATTAAATTCACTGCATACCTTGTATACCTTAGAAAAGTCTTCATCTTCCCTGTAAAGCTCCTTGAAACTCTCCACACCTATGCTCTGCAAAGTCACTTCTTGGACAGTGAGAAGTTTTCTACTTAACACATCTGCTACCTTGTTTAGCTGTCCCTTTTTGTGGTTGATAGTGAAAGTGTATGCCTGCAAGTATTCTATCCATTTGAGGTGTCTATTGCTCAAATTTTCTTGAGAATTGATAAAACTTAGGGCTTGACTATCTATAAACACTACAAATTCTTTTGGCAAAAGATAATGCCTCCACTTCCTAAGAGCTTGCACTAAGACATAAAATTCTAAGTCATAGGATTGAATTTCTCACTATGGAATGCTACTGGTCTTCCCTCTTGGTTCAAAACAACTCCTACTGCTATATGACTAGAATCACATTCTAGGGTAAACAACTTATCAAAACTTGATAAAACTAGGATGGGTTGGGTACCTATCCTCTTTTTGAGAAGCTCAAACCCCTAGTTGGCTTCTTTAGTCCACCTAAACTTAGTTTTCAACCCACCCTTAATTGTATCAAGAACAGGAGCACAAATTTCACTAAAACCTCAAATGAACTTCCTATAAAATTGGGCAAGTCCATGGAAACTTCTTTCCTCAATAGCAGTTTTTAGTGTAGGCCAACTCGATATTGCTTCCACCTTGCTAGGATCCATTTCCAAAGTGCCTTGGGAAAATACAAAACCCAGATAAATGAGTTCTTGTTTAATGAATTCACATTTTTCAAGGTTGATTGCCAACTATTCCTCATGTAGTTTCCTTAATACAACCTGCAAGTGTTCAAGATGCTCTTCCTCTGTTTTGCTGAATATGAGGATATCATCAAGGTATACCACTACAAATCTACCTATGTAGTCCTTCAACACCTCATTCATCAACCTCATGAAGGTACTAGGGGCGTTAGTAAGCCCAAACGACATAACTAACCTCTCATATAACCCCTTTGTAGTCTTAAAAGTTGTTTTCCATTCATCCCCTTCTTTAATCCTGATTGGGTGATATCCACTATTAAAATCTAGTTTAGTAAAATACTTTGATTCTCCAAGACAATCCATTAAATCCTCAATACTAGGGATAGGAAATATGTATTTTATGGTGATTCTATTTATTGCCCGAGAGTCAGTACATAGTCTCCATTTACCTCCTTTATTGGTTGCTAACACCACTGGAACAACACATTGGCTTATACATTTTCTGATTAGACCTTGGTCAAGCAACTCTTGTACTTGTCTTGCCAGTTCTTTGTTTTGTTTAGGAGTCATCTTATATGCAGCCTTATTAGGTAGCGTTGCTCTTGGTATAAAGTCTATCTGGTGACTTACTTTTCTGGGAGGATGTAGTCTTGTAGGTGTTCCATAACTTACAATGTTCTTAAACTATTCTAACAACTACTAAACCTCTTCAGGTAAAACTTCTTGTTTAGTCTGCTCTACTTGACTAGGTTTCACTAAGAGAGCATAATGTTCTCCATCTCCTTTCTTGAGATCTCCCAAAAATTCTTTTCCTCCAGCCAACAACACATTAGGACTACTAGTCTTGGTTCCTTCATCCTCTACCAAAGATTAAATCCTATATGTCACCCCTTCCTTTGTGAATGCATAAGATCTCTTTTCTCCATCATGGATAGCTTTTTTGTCAAATTGCCACGGTCTACCTAGCAATAAATGAGAGGCATCCATGGGTAGAACATCACATAAAATTCTGTCAGAATATTTCCCAATTGCAAATTCAAGCCATACTTGTTCATTTACTAACACATGTTGTCCTTTATTCAACCATGCGACCTTGTAAGGATGACTAAGTGGCATGCTACTAAACCCAAGTTTACTTACTGCTTCTTCAGAGATGATATTGTCAGTTGATCCTGAGGAAATAATCACTTTACAGACCTTACCAAGTATCTTGCACTTTACTCTGAAAAGAGACCTCCTCTGTTTAGGCTCTTCCTTAACCGGCTCCCTGATTAGTACCCTTATAACCATCAGATTCTCACCATTCTCTGAGTCAAGATTTACTTCAGGAGACTTCACACTACGAGAATCCTCTTGCACATAATTGATTCTTTTCTCTGAATGTGATGAGGTTGCCTTCTCCAGACACCTATAGGCAGGATGACCAAAATTACTGCAATGGTAAAACTTCATGTTTGCAAAGTATGAACCTCCACCAGAACTTCCAAATCTACCTCTGTTATTGTTGTTATGACCTCTTTGTCTACCATAGTTTCCTCTTCCACTGGATTCATTAGACTGCTCACTCAATTTTGCCTCTCCTTGTGATCTTATTTCACTTCCTCTACCACTATAGTTTCCTCTATAAGCTTTTGAATCTCGGCCTCTACCTCTGCCTCTACTAGTGCCTTCATGTTTCTTCTTATTCTTTTCTTCTACTTTCAGGGCCAACTGATAATATTTGTGAATGGTAGTCGGACTCAACAAACTTATTTCCTCTTGTATGTTCCATCTCAGTCTGTTAAGATATCTTGCTACTCTGATGCTTTCATCCTCCATCACTTTTGACCGTAGACACAACTTCTGGAACTCTTCAGTGTAGGTACTTACATCTAACTCCTTCTGCCTTAGGTTTTGTTTTTTCCTATGCAACTGCATGTCATAATCCTCAGGAAGATAAGTCTCTCTGATTTTACTTACCATCCCTTTCCAAGTAGAGATGGGGATCTTACCTTCTCTCTATCTCTCATTTTGTATAAACTTCCACCAAGTAACGAAATCACCTCTCATTCATGACTTAGCCACTTTAACCTTTTGGGCCTCAGTAACACCTTCACACTCAAAATGATTTTCCATTCCCTCTATCCATTCCATTACCAACTCTACTACCATCTTGCCACTAAACAGTGGCACTCCTTCCAAATATTTTCCACTCATTGCCTTCAAAGCCTTCAAGAATGGTTCTTGATCAACAACAGGGTCTGGTGCAGGGACTTGATCCTCTATTGCCACCATTTTACCTTTCTCATCTATCTTTCCACTAACTTCTGCTGTCTTGACTTCCATCACACCTAGTTTTTGCTCCAATTGCTCCAAGCTTTCCTTGAGTAATTAGTTTTCAAGTTCTTGTTCTTCGACCTTCTAAGCCAATTCTGCATTGGTCACCATCTTTACTCCTTCTTCTGATACTAGATCATTCTTGCACTCTTCACCCGAAGTCTTTAACTTTCTTTGATACCAATCTGATAAGGAGGACCCTAGATTGGTTTAGTTAGCTTGACTCACTCCAAGGCCTTTTTCCTAGCCTAACCTAGGAATGCTCCACTCTATTCCCCTATTCCACTCTAGGTCCTCACTACCGAGGGTTGTTACTCTGCTATTTGTGGATTCACTTTCATAAATCCACCAACTCACTAATCCACCGGATCTCACAAGACACCTTGTAGGGTTTGCTCTACCATTAATTATACATACAGCTTTCACTAAGTCATTTTCCTCTCAAGCTTGGATCTTTTCTTCTATTGATCCCATCTTCCTCTGGTCTGAGGCTAATAGCCGAGACTCCGGTCTACCCTACAAGTGATTCCTCTTGGTCTCTAATACCTAGTCGGGCTATCATCAAGCTCACCTAGGGTTAGTATATTGAAATGGCTGACACCATTCCTTGGTCTGCTACAAATGGAACTCTACTATACATTTTTGGCTCTTCTTGACAACCTCCAATGGTCGTATGAATCCCACGATGGAGTGTCAAGACAAAGCCATGTTTACAACTGCTTGTCACCAGCAAAAAACAAGAAATAGAAAGATAACTTTATCTACAGAGCTGAGCTTGACACGACCTCAAAATTGGAACTCACAAAAAATAGAAGAGTAACATCTACTCTATCCACACTGGCATTTAAAGATTTAAGCTATTTTTTTTAGTTTACAAACAAAAGTTGAACTCCAAGAAAAGAAACCAGAAAACAGTCTTCAAATTGCCATTCAAAAGATATTCTTGTTCTTCGTGGAATCAAAACCATCCAACCTTCTTCTAACCCCTTTAAAAAATTCTCATTGGGTCTTTTATAGCCTCCTTGAAATGTCATGAATCATCCCTAATAGATGAGATTGAACTCGACATAATCGGTTTTCGATTGTAACTATCTTTCCTTTCATCATAGGGTCATCAGGTTAGCATCAAAATACTCCCTCTGATGTCCGATGATAGTTTACAAATTACGCACTTCCTCATCAGGTTATCAACATAGCATCAAACGTCTCTTGCCGATGGCCGATGGTGCGCTCCCAACATAATGCTTCCTTATCGGGTTGTCGGTGTAGCTCCTAACATGTTATGTCGATAGCCGAACGCATGCTCCGAATGGTATGCTTTCTTATCGGGTTAACGGGCGACACAAAAACACCTCTTACTGATATCCCATAGTTCCACTCTGAACTCACCCCGACTCGCTCCAACCCACTGGCGACCTCATTAGGATATCGGGGTAGGTGGAAGACACTCTCACCGATATTTGATCAACCCCTTTTGGCCTTATGCATACTCATCGAGGCATCAGGATATGGTAAAACTGGTGGTTCCGATAGCTGATGGTAGCACTCCATATGCTGGCGATTTCATCGGGAGAAGTCTTGATGAAACACAAAATTTCACAAAGAAGTAAAAAAAATGCACTACAAGCTCCAAACAGACAACCCAATGGACTAGAACCAGTCCTTATGCAAAAATTGAAAAGGGTATTTGCTCACCCTTAGGTGCTCCTGCACCATTATATAGACATACATACATTATATATACATACATATATGTATGTAAGTACATATATATTATATATATGTATATATGTATACATACATATATATGCATAGATATATCTAAACTACGCTCTACACACACACAAACACATATACATATACATATACATATACATATACATATACCATACATATACATATACATATATACATATGTATACATACATACATACATATATGTATGTATGTATGTATACATATGTATATATGCATATATATGTGTGTGTGTGTGTGCGCACGCGTGCGTGCGTGTGTGTGTATGTTACATACACACACATATATATGTATATATATATATATATATATATATATATATAAACATATGTATTTATATGTATATATGTATATATACATATGTGTGTATATGCATATATGCATATATATGTATATATACATATATATATATATATACATACATATGTATATATATATATATGTACGTATATGTGAATATACATATACATAAAATGCATATATATGCCTATATATGTATATGTACATATACATACATATATATGTACATATAAATACATATGTGTGTATACATATACATACATATATATGTATATATACATACATACATACATACTGTAAAGCGGAAAAAAATCGACCCCTAGTTGTTCCCCCCACTCCACTCCAAGGAGAGAGAAGGGAGGTCCCTAGGGTTGACGGTTTTCACTTAGGAGAGACTTTACATTCAAAAGAGGGGTTGAAACCCACAAGATCCAATCCCACACAATGCAAGACTGGATTCTAAATGAGTTTCAAGGGTTAAGACATCAAGGATACCCTCTTTTTTAAAGAATGTAGATAGAATGATTGAACTAGGAATGCATGTAAAGTAGGAAAGATTCGCTTATAAATAGAGATAGGGATACAGGATGAAGCTACGGACCTGGAATTAGCAGTAAAATGTCAAGACGATGCTGTTCTACAAATTTGAGCGAAAGTTGACAGGACGATGGCGCCCGGAGTGCACACGGTCCTCCGAAAAATCCGCGAAACGAAGGGGGATCTGTTTGTCTCTGCACAAGGATTCCAGATCTTCAATTACAGCCGCGTACCTGCAACCTACACACAGAAAAGAGAGGATGATTGGGGGGTTAGGGATTAGGGGTTTGCCTTTAGGTCAAACCCCAGTTTTTGGAATTAACCAAGAAATGAGAATGCTGTAAATGTAAATGTTTGTAATGTAAACAAGTACTGATACCTTGTTGTAAGAATGTTTGTATTCTTCCATGCGAAGGTGTAATTATGTTGTATGTTGTATGTTGTAAGTGATCTCCTCTTCAATGGTTGAATCCTTGTCTTGAATGCAACACTTAGCCTTGAATGGAGACTTTAGATTGCTCAATTGCTTGAAGGAATGCTTGAATGCTTGAATGTTTGGATGTTTGAATATCACTTCCGCCTTTTGCAAACATATGTTTTCCCTCCCTTTTTTGGAAGAGGAAATGTAGTTTATATACTTGTCAATTAGGGTTGAGAAACTGATTTTTCCAACCTTGGACCGACATGGGAACATTATTTTCCAAATTGCAAACTTAAAGACCCGATGCCCAACAGGAGATCGGGCCCAAAATAGGGCCAGGGACCAGGGCGCTGGGCGCCATGGTCCCACCTCCCGGGACAGCAGGGTGCAAGGAAGGATCAGGCCAAGGTGCAAAAAGATGCAGTTTTTGATGTTGTAAACAATTTTCGGGGTCTCCATTCAGGTTCAACGTTGCGCCGCCATCGTGAAGACCCAAATGCAGTCGAAATTGCAAGTGTCGCAATTTTAGGATGCTACACATACATATGTGTATATATATACATATATCTATATATGCATACATACATATATAATACATATATAATAGATGTATATATGTAGGTATATATACATACATACATATGTATGTATATATATGTACATATATATACATACATATGTGTGTGTAAATGTATATGTATATATGTATGTATATGTATATGTATATACATATACATATATACATATATACATATATATGTGTGTGTATGTGTATACACAATGTTTAAATTGTGTGTATGTGTGTATGAATATAAATTGGATTTAATAATGACATGTTAAAAGTCTCTATTAAACACCACATAGTGGTGAGAGAATAAAGCTTAAATGATAACCATTTGGCATACCACATAGTGGTGGTTGGGTCAACCACCATACAAGGTGGCGTACCCCTTCTCCTAAGGGAGTGGGGGATGCTAATGCTTTTAAATAACCTTGTTTCTTATAAAATCTTGGGCAATGCATGATCAATCCACTTGCAAGGCTTGGCAAGTGGAATAAATAATATTAATTTTATCTTTTGACAAGAGTTACAAACCAGCTTTCTTAGGTAAGTAGTAAATTATGGATAAGCATATTTTGACTTAGTAAATATAGGAGTGATTCATTAGTATAATAGAATGGTACTTTACATGTGTCTGTTTTATAGTTATTTGGGAAGCCACATATTTTGTGATTAAGCTTAGTCAATATTATAACTAAATGGTGGCATTAGAAGGGAGAAATATGATGGATATGAGAGATTAATTGTAGCATTAAGTCTCTCAAATTCTTATATAAATAAAGTATCTGCTCTACTTTCAGAGATCCCATTGACTCATTATTCTCTCATTATTTTCTTGTTTCCATTCTTCATTTTTGCAAGAGAGAGATTGTTCAAGTCTTTAGTAAGGATGTAAGTTAGATTGTTTTGTTGAGAGCCTATGGGATGTTAAGGTTGAGGATAAGTGGATTCTAAGAAGGTGAAGTAATCATGGATTAAGATTAGGAAGAAATATCTTCATTGGGGATATAATTCCATGCATGATGATTTTATCTATTCTTTTTATATTTAAATCATTTTTGAATGCAAGTTCTTGAAGAAATATGGAATAGGCGTTTTAATGATTTTGTTGATTGGTGTTGGTCCTCACAATTGGAATAGCAACTGTGTTCTAAAAAGTTAGCTCAAGGATTGGACATCCTTACTGAGTAGCTAATTCTCCTGTACCAAAGGTTCATTTACTTTATCGATCAGAGATGTAAACTTGAAATGGGTCGGAACTGTATGTGCACTAAGTTCAAATTGCAGGCATTCTATCCTACTATTGGAAAAGGAAATTATCTAAAACAAATATGTAGAAACATAATGACTTAACACTTTATCAAAAACTCACAATTGAAAGTAACTTAAGAAAATGCTACTAATGACAACGTTCTGGTCGACAGACATAAGCTACTCTGCCTATTTTGGCTGTAGGAACAAACACATGAACTATTTCTAGTGACTGCAGGAACAGTCGAATACCAAAACAACAAATATAACAAAACATAAATTAACTGAAAAAAACATAGGGACTACTCACCAAGTGGGCCCCCTTGAGTGAGTATATCTAGAACTCAGATAAAAACTGATAAGATTAGAATACCATCATCTTCTTTATTTCAAATTGATTTCCCATACATAAGTCTAAAAACTGAATACTACTAACTCTATGGTCATTCTGTCTACTCCCGTGAGGAGATAGAGACCTTTATTTATAAGAAAACTTATAACAAACTCCTAAGTGATCAACCCACGTCGCAGAGGAATAGGTGAGAAAGACTTATTACATTAAAAGAAGAAGTCAACACATGAATGTAGAACAACAACAACTATCTTGCTACTGAAAAAATATAGCGCAGCCTGCTTCCTAGATTTATGTTCCATCACGAACAATCATGAATGCTCCACATATCGCCCTGCTGAGGAAGCGGTCAATTGTTTTTGACCTTATTCAATGCTGCTCCACTTTGGTTGGGTTTGCATCCTGCGACACATTGATGTGTCTTTTAACCACAAGCTTAGTCATCCTTTCATCTTAGATGCCCTTGCATCATGGCGTTAATGTGCACAAAAACATGTGTATCCATTGATGTTAACATAAATTAAACCATATTTTAAGATTAATTCAGATAATTTGCATAGATTTACTATATAAAGATTATTAGATAACAACCTTAGGTCTAGGATAAATTAGGTCAAAATATACTAAAAAGACATCAACCAGGAAAGTCCTATGACCCATACATTACACAAACATATGACCAAAGCAAGAGTTCTATGACAAAATTTGACAAAATGAAGCCATTATTTTGGCTCATCATTACCCCCCAACCTAGCTTGTTGCTGGTCCTCCAGCAACAAGAAATTTTCTAATCCTAGCATTACTTCTGAAATTCCTAGGGGTAACCTATCCAGATCGTCTTGTAGTCAAGCTCCAATAGAACCCTTTCATTTTTTCCAACCGTGTCCACCTAGAGCGCTCTGCTGCTTCATCATAAGGTAGGTCATTATCCCTGCATCCCATCAGTGGCCATAAAAGAATGGGTGGATGAAAGATAATGGGCAACCAATGTTTTCCTTTTGTTATGCCCAAATGTATATATTTTGGTTCTTGTCGTAGTGTTGCATGATAATTTGACAAGGAATGTGGCTCCGACTGTTTCAATTCATTAAGTAGACTATTCCAGCACTGTACTAAATGTCCAATTACCACCTGACCCTCAACTGTAGCCATCTGCTCATACTCTCTGAATGCTTCTTCTCTCAGAGGTAGAATGCGATTCCCATAATCTGGTCGATACAAAATTTTCTACCAATCATATTAAAGTCATCTCGGATCCTTTGATTTAGCTCTCAATGGAAGTGGGAGATCAAATTCCTCCTTCCTGTGTATCCTAAATTGTTCTCCCCTAGTAATTTCATTTTGAATCCTTGACATGAGATCCCTTAGTTGAATATCCCCAATGTAGAGCAGGGGAGTCCAATTAGCATCATCAGGGACAACATAATTATATAAATAAAACTCACAAAGCAATTTTTTAATGGCTGTAGGAGACGTTTGATAGACATGAAAAAAATCCTGAGGTGTTTTTAAAGAAGGACTTATGTCTCCAACAATTCTCATCAACTAGAAACAAATATGCTACTCTTTTAAATACAGGGAGTAGACTTGAGGTGGTGCTCTGCATTGCATTAGTTGTGGTATCATAGTGACTACCGTATTCACCTTATTTTTGAGCTGAGCAATTCACTCATCTTTTTGTTCAATCACTTTCTTTTGTTGATCGATAAGTTTCTACATCTCTTCTTTTTCTAACTCCCATTCTCTGTAGAAGGCAAGAACAACAGCATGGCTAGTAAGAAAAGAGGGTGGTCTGTGAACTAGTGCTCTAGGTTTTGACTTCCTAGCTCCTCCTTTTGTTTCAACAATCTGCCCTACGATGGAGGCCAGGTTGTCAAGACCATCCAAGCCCATAGCTTCTTGTGGCTATTCATGAGGGCTTACCTTCTCTACTTTTTCACCCTTATCTCCTTCTTTACTAGGTTCTTTAGGTTCCCGAACCTTCCGCGGCTCCACAGGTGAGGAAAAAGGAATAACATCTTGGTAAGGACTACTTGGTTCTTGCTCTGGGGAATCAACAAGAATGCTGACACTCGGCTTCTCTGACTGCTTTCAATTTTTAGGTTTTCTTTGGAGCCTGCCGCTTCTTCTTAGAGGGATTTCTTTGGTGGCTACAGGATAATCTTCTTTTGCGATTCTTCTTTTCTTTGTGGTAGGAGGGGTTGAATTTATACTTTTTTCCTTCTCCTTCTGTCAATTTTCTTCTATTTACCTTTCTCCATTCATGCAGTGGCCCTAGTTCTCATTGGTGTTTGTGATGGAACCCCTTCCGAGGCTTCTACTACTTTTGACAAGGTTTCTTTTGGTGAGGGTTCCTCTGTCGTAGGAACATCCTGAAATGGTGACATCCTAGATGAGGGCTGAATGACAGGACCAGGTCCTTCTAAATTTTCCCCTTCTTGAGATGGGGGCTGTTTTGCTAGACCCACATTATTCACCCTAAACCTTCTAACTTTTACAAATTCATCCAAGGTCATCTAATAAACTGATACGGAGGACCCTAGATTTCTTGAGTCAGCTTGACTCACTCCAAGGCCTTTTTCCTAGCCTAACTTGGGAATGCTCCTATCTATTCCCCTATTCCAATCTAGGTCCTCACTACTGATGATTGTTACTCTGCTCTTTGTGAATTCACTTTTGTAAATCCAGCAACTCACTAATCCACCGGATCTCACTAGACACCTTGCAAGGTTTTCTCTACCATTAATTGTACCTACAACTTCTCCTAAGTCATTTTCTCCTCATGCTTGGATCTTCTCTCCCTTTGATCCCAAATTCCCTTGGTCTAAGGCTAATAGCCTAGACACTGGTCTACCCTGCAAGTGATTCCTCTTGGTCACTAATACCTAGTCGGGCTATCATCAAGATCACCTAGGGCTAGTCTATTGAAACAGCCGATGCCATTCCTTGGTCTGCTACATATAGAACTCTACTATACATGGCTAGCCCTTCTTGACAACCTCCAATGGTTGTGCCGATTCCACGATGGAGTGTCAAGACAGAGCCATGTTCATAAATGTGGGACACCAATAGAGGATAAGAGAACAAAAGATGACTTTATTTATAGAGCTGAGCTTGGCATGAATGGAATTTGGAATTCACAAAACACGGAATAACAACATCTACCCTATCTGCATTATCACTTAAGGATTTAAGCCATGTTTACAATAGAAACTAAACTCTGAGAAAAGAAACCAGAAAATGATCTTCCAATTGTTAATCAAAAGAAGTTTGTTCTTGTGGAATCAACACATCCGACAATCCCAATCCAAAAAAAAAACCCCGTTACATAAATCCCATTTGGTCTTTTATAGCCTCCCAAACATATCTTGAATCATCCCTAAGAGACGAGATTCAACTCAACACAATTTGGTTTCTGAATGTAGCTGTCTTTCCTTTCCTCATCGAGTCATCGATTTAGCATCAAAAAACTCACTCTGATGTCCGATGGCAGTTTAAAAATCACTTGCTTTTCCATCGGGTCATCAGAGTAGCATCAAAACACTCACTCTGATGTCTGATGATAGTTTACAAATTGCGCACTTCCTCATCGGGTTATCGGCATAGCATCAAACATCTCTTGTCGATGGCTAATGGTGCGCTCCCAATAGAATGCTTGCTTATCGGGTTATTAGTGTAGCTCCTAAAATGTTATGTCGATAGCCGATGATGCACTCCAAACATTATGCCTTCCCATCGGTTATCGGGCGATACAAAAACTAGTCTTGCCGATACCCGATGGCTCCACTCTGAATTCACTCTACTCGCTCCAATCCATTAGGACCTCATCGGGTTATCGGGGTAGGTTGAAAACACTTCCACCGATATCCGATGGCTCCACTTCGACTTGCTCCAACTGCTAGTGACTTCATCGGGGTGAGTCTTGCCGAAACATGAATTTTCAAAAAGAAGACAAAAATGCACTCCAAGCTCCAAACAGACAACCCAATGGACTAGAATCAGTCCTTATGCAAAAATTTCCAAAATTGAAAAGGGTATTTTATCACCCTTAGGTGCTCTTGCACCATACTCCCCACACAAAAAAAATCAAGTCCCCCCTAGGGACGGTAAGGCGACATCAATGACCAATCTTTTGAAATCGGATTCTACAACCCAAGTGGCTTCAACTTAAGGTAATTTGTGCCACTTGATTATGTTGGCATTTTGGATATGTTGATATGGTTTTGTCATTGATATCAAAACCTATCATCACTTGTTAACACTTATTAGCACTTGGAGATTTTGGTTATGTTCACCGGCAAGTCAGAGACTTATGCACAGTCACCGATATTTAGTTTACCAACAGATTATATTGTTCACCGGTAGTTGGAATGACTTGGAGACTACTTGGTTATGTCAAAGACATTATTCGATCAATTGGTTTTGGGAATTTGGTTATTTGTTTATTTGGGTTTGCATATTTGCTGTTACCAACAAATAGGTACAGGATAAGCACCGACAGACATATCTATTCCAGATCAGCATGACACGTTATGGAGATGATTTATTATTATTGTAAATGCATTGAGCTGACATCATGCATCAGATATTGATTTATTTGTAATTTATTTTATTGTAATATCTTTTAGTGAGCCGACCTATTCAATTGGTCTTAGGTTATGGTATAAATGTAAGATCTCATTTGTGAGATTGACATGCGATTGGGAAAAATAATTGTAATAAGGTATATATGAAAATAAATAGAGCTATACACATAGACATAATTTGAAGGTTGAAGGAAGGTTTTTGTGAAGGCAATCAGAACTAAACCGGTATTGAATCCAGCATATGGAGATGCTATTTTATGCTGTACATTATCATTGGATTTAACCATCCAATTGTAGTCAGTATGACTCTCATTTTGTGATTGAGCAGTGAGCACTAGGCAGCTGGCCTCTTTGTATGTAAATAATCCATTTTGTATACACATACTATCTGCAGTAGTATCATTTGATTGTGGGTAAGGCTTCCCACTATGGTTTTTCCCCTTATAGGGTTTCCATGTACAAATATTTGTGTTGTGTTGTGGATGTTGTTGTCTTTCTGTTTCATGCATTAATCTTTACTGGTACTGTAATTAACTCATAAAGCTGTCTACTGACATAAAGTTTGGTTTATAGGTATTAAGCATTAAGTTTTGGTTAAGTTAATTTTGGTTGAATTTATTGGACAGCTGATTCACCCCCCCTCTCAGTTGTCTCTGGGACCTAACAATTGGTATCAGAGCTTAGTCCTCTTTTTGCAGAAGTTTAACAGCTTGAGGAGATCCAATGTCTTCTAACTATTTCAGGAAGGACAATCCGAAACTTGATGGAACTAACTATGGCATATGGAAGATTAGGATGGAGACACATTTGAATTGCATTGGAAAGGACATATGAGATGTTACAAAGAATGGCTATACTTCTCCTACTCAAGGTCAACCTAATCCACCTACCTTGTCTAAAGATGAAGAAAATGATTGCAAAGCAAGAGAAGCACTTTTGAGCGCATTGTCAGATCAGCAAGTAATGGGATTATCAACCAGATCTACAACTAAAGATATTTGGGACAAACTGGAAACATTGAATGAAGGAGATTCCATAGTCAAAATTGAAAAACTTGAATGCTTCCGAGTTAGGTATGAAAGTCTGAAAATGGACGAAGAAGAAAGAATTTATGCTTTTATGGAAAGAGTAAATGAAATTGTTTTGGGTATACAATGTTGTGGAGGAACCTTAAGTGAAGATGAGATTGTTTCTAAAGTTTTAAGAGATTTGCCACCGGAATATAAAATAAAATTTACTGCTATAAATGAATTGAGAACAATGCCTAATGCATCAGTATCTAGAGACACTTTGGTTGGAAAACTTTCAGCTTTTGAACTTGAAGAATTTGGTCCTGTTACTACTATCAAGATAGATCTAGCTTTCAAGGCATCATCATCATCTGTAACATCATCATCATCATCTGATAAATCTGATTGGAAAGCCTTCTATGCAAGAGAACTTGAAGAAAGCAGGAGAGAAAGTGAAGAACTTGAAGAACTTGAAGCACTATTTGCAAGGAAAATGCCTAAAGGTCCAATTGGAAGTAAGTATGAAGGTAAAGCACCCTTTAAATGTTTTAACTATAATAATATTGGTCATATGGCTTCTATATGTCCTGATAGACATGCAAGATTAAGAGAAGAAGCTAAAAGAACATATAATCCTAACCCTGACTATCAAAAATACAAGTTTAAGAAGAATACAAACAAATCTTGTTATTATGCTGATGAAGGAGTTACTGATGATTCTGACGAGGATCTGATAGACAATGGATGGGATTTTGTTGCTATAACAGAAGATCAACCGACACCTACTGTTCAACCAGTAGAGTAAGGCCTGACAACTAAAGTTGTAGATAAGGATGAATGGATTATTGGTTCAGGATGTTCACATCATATGACTGGTGATAGGAGTATATTCTTAACCTTTCAGGAATACAATGGAGGTCTAGTAAGATTTGGAGATGATAAAGCTTGTTTGATCAAAGGAAAAGGCACTATATCTTTTGATGGTAAGAAAAATACTGATAATGTTTACCATGTTGAAGGTTTGAAGCATAATCTTTTGAGTGTTGGTTAATTAGTTGAGAAAGGATTTCAGTTACAATTCAAGAATGGTAAATGCAAAATCTTAAACAAAACTGGTTTGGAAATTGCAATCGGTAATCAGACTAGAGGTAATATCTTTCATTTGAACAACAATGAGAAAGAATGTTTGATTGCACAAATTGATGAAAGTTGGTTATGGCTTAAGAGACTCTGTCATATAAATTTTGATTGCATTGTGAAAATCAGTACTACTAAGGCGGTAAGAGATTTACCTAAGATTGTTAAACCTCACAATCTGGTATGTAAGGAATGTCAATTTGGAAAGCAAGTTAGAGCAACTTTCAAGAGTATTCCAGAAAAGTCTAAAAATGTTCTTGATTTAATTCATACTGATTTATGTGGTCCAACAAGAACTAGAAGTATACAAGGAGATAGGTATTTTATGCTAATCATTGATGACTATTCTAGAATGTGTTGGGTTACTTTTCTCAGGGAGAAATCTGAAGCATTTGGGAAATTCAAACTATTCAAGGTGATGATAGAAAATAAAACTAACAAGAAAATTAAATGTTTGAGATCAGACCAAGGAGGTGAATTCACATCTAAGGAATTTAATACATTCTGTGAAGTGAATGGGATTAGAAGACAGTTATTAGCACCTCGGACCCCCCAACAGAATGGAGTTGTGGAAAGGAAAAACAAAACTATCTTGGATGCAGCTAGAAGTATGATCTCTGAAGCAAATCTACCTCATATATAATAGAGAGAAGCAATCAATATAGCTATTTATAAATTCAATAGAGTTCACATCAGAGGTGAAACCGGTAAGACCCCTCATGAACTATGGTTTGGTAATGCTCCTACTCTTAAATATTTCAGAATATTTGTAAGTAAATACTATATTAGAAGAGATGAGTATATTGGCAAATTTGATCCTAGAAGTGATGAAGGAATGTTTCTTGGTTATTCATCTAAGAGCAAGGCATATAGATGTTTTAACAAGAGATTGCAGAAAATTGTTGAGAGTGCAAATGTGAAGATTGATGAAGAGTTTAGAGGAAATTCAAGACACACAGACTCCGAACCGGCAATAGAGATAATCACAAATGAACCTGCTATGAATACATCGGTACAGAATGGTGATGCAGTTACATCGGCATCATCTGAAGATTCAACAGTCACAGAAGAACAACAACAAGTAAAAACACCCAGGTATGTAAGATTGAATCATTCTGAAGATCAGATAATTAGAAACAAATTTCAAGGAGTTATGACTAGAGGAAGATTGGCAAATGAAGAGGTATGTCTTATTTCTCAAATTGAACCTACATCAATTAATGAGGCATGTGAAGATAAATATTGGATTAAAGCTATGGAAGATGAATTGGAACAAATTGAAAGGAATAACACTTGGTCATTAGTTCCCCAGCCTAAAGACAAAAATGTAATTGGAGCTAAATGGGTTTTCAGAAATAAACTTAATGAAGATGGTAAAGTAATTAGAAACAAATCAAGATTAGTGTGTAAGGGATATTCACAGAAAGAAGGAATTGATTACAATGAAACCTTTGCATCGGTAGCTAGAAATTAGGTAGTACAACTTTTTTTGGATTTTGCAACACACAAGAACTACAAAGTATATCAAATGGATGTTAAATGTGCATTCCTGAATGGAGATCTTGAAGAAGAAGTTTATATTGAACAACCTAATGGATTTTATTTGACAGATAACAATGACATGGTTTCCAGGTTAAGGAAATCTTTATATGGATTGAAACAAGCTCCTAGAGCTTGGTATGCTAGATTGGACAAATATCTTTTGAAGCTTGGTTACACTAAAGGTAATGCTGACAACAATCTATACTATAAAGTGACTAATGATGACATCTTGGTTATTGAAGTTTTTGTTGATGATATAATCTTTGGAGGAGAAGATGGTTTGTGTAAAGACTTTTCTAACAAAATGCAGCAAGAATTTTAAATGTCTATGATTGGAGAGATAAAATTCTTTTTAGGATGGCAGATTTCACAGATTGATAAAGGTATATTCCTATGTCAATCTAAGTACTTGAAGGAATTACTAAAGAAATTTGGCATGGAAAACTGTAAACCAGTAAGCACACCTATGACTACAACTGAATAATTATCTTTGAAGGATGAATCAACACCTGTTAATATGACTAGATACAAGCCTATTATAGGAGGTTTACTATATTTGACACAAACAAGAACTGATATTATGAATGTAGTATGTATTGTTTCAAGATTTCAGAATAATCCTAAAGAAAATCATGAATCAACAGTAAAAAGGATTTTTCGGTACCTACAAGGCACTACAAATCTTGGTTTATGGTATCCTAGAGATAAATTTTTTGACTTATGTACATACACAGATGCTAATTGGGCAGGAGATATGGATGACAGGAAAAGCACCATCGATGGATCATTTTTTCTTGGTAGCAGACTAATTTCATGGTTGAGCAAGAAACAAAGTTGTACATGTCTATCAATAGCAGAATCAAAATATGTTGCAACAACAACTAACTATACATAGGTATTATGGATCACACAAATATTGAAGGACAAAGGTAAAATGCAAGGAACCTATAACTATTTACTGTGATAATATGGCAACAATTGATATATCAAAGAACCCAGTATTCCACTCTAAGACTATACATGTTTCTATCAAATTCAATTTTCTAAAAGAGAATGTTGAAGCAAAAGAAGTGAAATTGGTTTATGTGAATACTAAAGAGCAAATTACAAATATTTTTACAAAGCCTTTGCCTAAGGAGACTTTTGAATATCTCAGAGAGAAACTTGGAGTCCTACCCCCACCGGTAAGACTTAGACAGTTGATGTTTGCCATCAACCGACAAAATTAATAGAGAAATCTTTTTCCAGTTTTGATGAGGAGAGCTACTTATCAGGGGGAGTAGTTGGTATAATAAGTTGGTATTTTGTATTTGAAACTAGTTTTTGTAATGCTTTGGCATTTGATGTCAAAGGGGGAGAGATTGATATGGAAAAACACATTATCCCTTAGGGAGAGATTGTTACTTTGGGAGAGATTGTTGGAGAGATTGATTACTCTTTGTATCTGTATTTTCATTTCTGGTTATCTTATTTGTGAGATTGATATGCGATTGGGAAAAATAATTGTAATAAGGTATATATGAAAATAAGCAGAGCTATACACGCATACATCATTTGAAGGTTGAAGGAAGGTTTTTGTGAAGGAAATTAAAACTAAACCGGTACTGAATCTAGCATATGAAGATGCTATTTTATGTAGTACATTATCATTGGATTTAACCATCCAATTGTAGTCAGTGTGACTCTCATTTTGTGATTGAACAGTGCGCTCTAGGCAGTTGGCCTCTCTGTATGTGCAGAATCCATATTGTATACACATACTATCTGTAGTAGTATCATTTGATTGTGGGTAAGGCTTCCCACCATGTTTTTTCCCCTTACAAGGTTTCCACGTACAAATATTTGTGTTACGTGTTGTGGATGTTGTTGTCTTTATGTTTCATGCATTAATCTTTACCGATACTGCAATTAACTGATAAAATTGTCTACCGATATAAAGTTTGGTTTACCGGTATTAAGCATTAAGTTTTGGTTAAGTTAATTTTGGTTTAATTTATTGGACAACTGATTCACCCCCCCTCTCAGTTGTCTCTGAGACCTAACAGATTAAGTGTTCCATGTACACGCCATGCTTCATTTTCTTCTTCACCCTGGAATATAAAATTTGTTCCGCCTGTGGTTTAGAAATGGGTGGTACTAGAATATCACTGGGAGTAGTCTCCCCTTTTGGATTTGGTCCATCTGTCACTACTATGGGACCTTTAAATTGAATCGAGTCTTGGACATTAAACATAGGGGATAATGCCAAATTTTTGGGTAAGTCCACCTTATAGGCATTTGAGCTATATTTAGCCAAAATTTTGCAAGGAACTATTCTCATCATCTGAAGCTTACTAGGGACTCCCTTCTACAATCTTGCCTTGTTCAAATGTACCATAACCATGTCTCCAACTGCAAATTGAATGTCCTTTCTCCCCTTATCTGCTTTAACCTTAATCCTTTGCATAGCGTCGATCAATGTTTTCTGCACTTGTTCATGCACCTCTTTCATAGACTAAGTGAAATCCTTTGCATGTCCACTTCTTCCTTCCAGGTTCCCTAAATCTCTAAGTTCACAAACACTGCATGGGTGGAGTCCATAAAAAATCTCAAAAGGACCCTTACCTGTAGTTCTGTTGACACTGTCATTATAGGAAAATTTTGCCTATGGTAGAACTTGATCCCACATTTGTCCATATTCTTTTTTCAGACAGCTCAGAAGATTACCCAATACTCAATTAATGACCTTAGTTTGACCATCTGTCTGCAGATGATAAGCAAAACCAAAAGAAAGGTTAGTTCCTAGTCTTGTCCAAAGAGTTTTCCAAAAGTCTCCCATGAACTTCACATCCCTGTCTGAAACTATACTGAGAGGCAACCCATGAATTCTTACCACCTCTTTAAAAAATAAATGTGCAATGTAACTAACATCATGCATAGTCTTGCATGGAACAAAATGACTCATTTTACTAAATCGGTCAACAATGACAAAAATACTATCCAGGCCAGTCTTGGTTTTGGCAAACCAACAATAAAATCCATGCTGATGCACTCCCACGGTCTTTTGGGAATTGGTAAAGGTTATTATAGTCCAATATTTGAACTAGTACCCTTGGCTCTTTGACACACAATACACTGCTCAACATACTTCCTGATATCTTTATGCATTTTCGGCCAATAATAAAATATTTGCACCAACTCAAGTGTTTTATTCAGACCAAAATGTCCACTAAGACTTCCATTATGTATTTCCTATATGAGATTTTCCCTCATAGATCCCCTTGGCACACATAACTGACATCCCTTAAACAAAAGACCACTCTGCAATGTGTAATCTGCTTACTGGCTATTAAAATGATTATTAAACTTACTGCATACCTTGTATACCTTAGAGAAGTCTTCACCTTCCCTGTAAAGCTCCTTGAAACTCTCCACACCTATGCTCTGCAAAGTCACTCCTTGGACAGTGAGAAGTCTTCTACTTAAAGCATCTGCTACCTTGTTCAACTGTCCCTTTTTGTGCTTGATAGTGAAAGTGTATGCCTGCAAGTATTCTATCCATTTGATGTGTTTATTGCTCAACTTTTCTTGAGAATTGATAAAACTCAGGGTTTGGTTAGCTATAAACACTACAAATTCTTTTGGAAAAAGATAATGCCTCAACTTCCTAAGAGCTTGCACTAAGGCATAAAATTATAAGTCATAGGATGAGTATATCTTCCTAGCGTCATTCAATTTCTCACTATAGAATGCTACTGGTCTTCTCTCTTGGTTCAAAACAACTCCTACTGCTATATGACTAGCATCAAATTCTAGGGTAAACAACTTATCAAAACTTGGTAAAACTAGGATGGGTTGGGTATCTATGCTCTTTTTGAGCAACTCAAACCCCTGTTCAGCTTCTTTAGTCCACCTAAACTTAAATTTCAACCCACCCTTAATTGTATCAAGAACATGAGCAAAAATTTCACTAAAACCTCGAATGAACTTCCTATAAAATTGGGCAAGTCCATGGAAACTTCTTACCTCAGTAGCAGTTTTCGGTGTAGGCTAACTCTATATTGCTTCCACCTTGTTAGGATCCATTTCCAAAGTGCCTTAGGATACTAAAAAACCTAGATAAATGAGTTCTTGTTTCACAAATTCACATTTTTCAAGGTTGATTGCCAACCGTTCCTCATGTAGTTTCCTTAATACAATCTGCAAGTGTTCAAGATGCTCTTCCTCTATTTTGCTGAATATGAGGATATCATCAAGGTATACCACTACAAATATACCTATGTAGTCCTTCAAAACCTCATTCATCAACCTCATGAAGGTACTAGGGGCATTAGTAAGCCCAAATGACATAACTAACCGCTCATATAACCCTTATGTAGTCTTAAAAGCCATTTTCCATTCATCCCCTTTTTTAATCCAGATTTGGTGATATCCACTCTTTAAATCCAACTTAGTAAAATACTTTGCTTCTCCAAGATAATCCATTAAATCCTCAATTCTAGGGATATGAAATCTATATCTTATGGTGATTCTATTTATTGCTTGAGAGTCAGTACATAGTCTCCATTTACCTCCTTTCTTGGTTACTAACACCACTGACACAACACATGGGCTTATACTTTTTCTGATTAGACCTTGGTTAAGCACTTCTTGTACTTGTCTTGCCACTTCTTTGTTTTGTTCCTGCAAGACTACCTCCTCCCAAAACAATAAGTCACTAGATACACTTTATACCTGGAGCATCACTCACAATGTCCTTAAACTATTGTAACAACTGCTGAACCTCTTTAGGTAAAAATTCTTGTTTAGTCTTCTCTGCTTGACTAGGTTTCACTAAGAGAGCATAATGTTCTTCATCTCCTTTCTTGAGATCTCCAAAAAATTCTTTTCCTCCATCCAACAACACATTAGGACCACTAGTCTTGGTTCCTTCATCCTCTACCAAAGATTGAATCCTATATGTCAGCCCTTCCTTTGTGAATGCATAAGAGTTCGTCTCTCCATCATGGATAGATTTTCTGTCAAATTGCCACGGTCTGCCTAGCAACAAATGATAGACATCCATGGGTAGAACATCATATAAAATTCTATCAGAATATTTCCCAATTCCAAATTCAACCCATACTTGTTCATTTACTAACACATGTTGTCCTTTATTCAGCCATGTGACCTTGTAAGGATGACTATGTGGCATGCTACTCAACCCAAGTTTACTTACTGCTTCTTTAGAGATGATATTGTCAGTTGATCTTGAGTGAATGATCACTTTACAGACCTTACCGAGTATCTTGCACTTTACTCTGAAAAGAGACCTCCTCTATTTAGGCTCTTCCTTAACCGGCTCCCCGATTAGTACCCTTCTCACCATCAAATTCTCACCATTCTCTGAGTCAAGATTGACTTCAGGAGACTTCACACTATGAGAATCCTCTTGCACATAATTGATTCTTTTCTCTGAATGTGATGAGGTTGCCTTCTCCGGACACCTATAGGCAGGATGACCAAAATTACTGCAATGGTAACACTTCATGTTTGCAAAGTATGAACCTCCACCAGAACTTCCAGATCTACCTCTGTTATTGTTTTTATGACCTCGTCCTCTACCATAGTTTCCTCTTCCACTGGATTCATTAGACTTCTCAGTCAATTTTGACTCTCCTTGTGATCTTATTTCACTTCCTCTACCACTGTAGTTTCCTCTATAACCTTTTGAATCTTGGCCTCTACCTCTGCCTCTACTGGTGCCTTCATGTTTCTTCTTATTCTTTTCTTCTACTTTCAAGGCCAACCGATAACATTTGTGAACTGTAGTTGGACTCAACAAACTTATTTCCTCTTGTATGTTCCATCTCCGACTTTTAAGATATCTTGCTACTCTGATGCTTTCATCCTCCATCACTTTTGATTGTAGACACAACTTCTGGAACTCTTCAGTGTAGGTACTTACATCCAACTCCTTCTACCTTAGGTTTTGTCTTTTCCAATGCAACTGCACGTCATAATCCTTAGGAAGGGAAGTCTCTCTGATTTTTCTTACCATCCCTTTCCAAGTAGAGATGGGGATCTTACCTTCTCTCTCTCTCTCTCATTTTTTATAAACTTCCACCAAGTAATGATAACACCTCTCATTATTAACTTAGCCACTTTAACCTTTTGGGCCTCAGTCACACCTTCATACTCAAAATGATTTTCCATTCCCTCTATCCATTCCATTACCAACTCTGCTTCCATGTTGTCACTAAATAGTGGTACTCCTTCCAAATATTTTCCACTCGTTGCCTTCAAAGCCTTCATGGATGGTTCTTGATCAACAATAGGGTCCGGTGTAGGTACTTCATCCTCTATTGCCACCATTTTACCCTTCTCTTCTATCTTCCCACTCACTTCTACTATCTTGAGTTCCGTCACACCTAGTTTCTGCTCCAATTGCTCCAACCTTTCCTTGAGCAATCAATTTTTATCTTCTTGGTCTTTGACCTTCTTAGCCAATTCTACATTGGTCACCATCTTTACTCCTTCTGATACTAGATCAGTCTTGCACTCTTCACTCCAAGTCTTTAACTTGCTCTAATACCAATCTGATAGGGAGGACCCTAGATTGCTTGAGTCATCTTGACTCACTCCAAGGCCTTTTTCATAGCTTAACCCAGGAATACTCCTCTCTATTCCCCTATTCCACTCTAGGTCCTCACTACTGAGGATTGCTACTCTACTCTTTGTGAATTCACTTTCATAAATCCAACAACTCACTAATCCACTGGATCTCACTAGACACCTTGCAGGGTTTTCTCTACCATTAATTGTACCTACAACTTCTCCTAAGTCATTTTCTCCTCATGCTTGGATCTTCTCTCCCTTTGATCCTATCTTCCCTTTGTCTAAGGCTAATAGCCTAGACTCTAGTCTACCCTGCAAGTGATTCCTCTTGGTCACTAATACCTAGCCAGGCTATCATCAAGCTTGCCTAGGGCTAGTCTGTTGAAACAACCAACGCCATTCCCTGGTCTGTTACATATAGAAATCTACTGTACATGGCTGGCCCTTCTTGACAACCTCCAATGGTCGTGCAGATTCCATGATGGAGTGTCAAGACAGAGCCATGTTAATAAATGTGGGACGCCAACAAAGGACAAGAGAACAAAAGATGACTTTATTTACAGAGCTGAGATTGGCACGAATGCAATTTGGAATTCACAAAACACGGAAAAACAACATCTACCCTATCTGCATTATCACTTAAGGATTTAAGCCATGTTTACAATAGAAACTAAACTCTAAGAAAAGAAACCAGAAAATGATCTTCCAATTGTTAGTCAAAAGAAGTTTGTTCTTGAGGAATCAACACATCCAACAATCCCAATGCAAAAAAAAACCCCGTTACAGAATTCCCATTTGGTCTTTTATAGCCTCCTAGACATATCTTTAATCATCCCTAACATACGAGATTCAACTTGACACAATTTGGTTTATGACTGTAACTATCTTTCCTTTCATCATCGGGTCATTGGGTTAGCATCAAAACACTCACTCTGATGTCTAATGGCAGTTTACAAATCACTTGCTTTTGCATCGGGTCATCGGAGTAGCATCAAAACACTCACTCTGATGTCTGATGACAATTTACAAATTGCGCACTTCCTCATCGGGTTATCGGCATAGCATCAAACATCTCTTGCTGATGGCTGATGGTGCACTCCCAATAGAATGCTCCAAACATTATGCCTTCCCATCGGGTTATCGGGCGGTACAAAAACTAGTCTTGCCGATACCCGATGGCTCCACTCCGAACTCACTCCATTCGCTCCAATCTGCTGGTGACCTCATCGAGTTATTAGGGTAGGTGGAAAACACTTCTGTCGATATCCGATGGATCCACTTTGACTTGCTCCAACGACTGGTGACGTCATCGGGGTAAGTCTTGCCGAAACATGAATTTTCAAAAAGAAGATAAATATGCACTCCAAGCTCCAAACAGACAACCCAATGGACTAGAACCAATCCTTATGCCAAAATTGCCAAAATTGAAAAGGGTTTTTGCTCATCCTTAGGTGCTCCTACACCAGAAACATCTCTTAAAGACCTTTCAACCAATAATTTAATCAAACAATGGTAACAAATTGAGGCCTACCTTTTTGTGTCTCTGCTGCACTGATGGAAAGAAGATTATACAACACATTCAAAACATTAATTCTCCTCTCATGGCACCAATGACTCAGGAGCTTAAAATGGTGGGAATGCAGGCATGAGAATCTCCCTTCACAATTCAAATATTTCATGATATATAATGCTACTACTTTCCATTTGGGAGGAAGGGATTCTTGTCGGGTCCACTACTTATCTGTTACCAAAGGTGGGTCAACTTATCACGTGAATTTTGCTGTCGCACTTCGTGCGCCCTTTGTTTCAGGTTATTTTCCCCCATCTGCTGGAAACCCTGCTACCTCTGCAATCCACTCTTCTATCATGATAACTTTCAACCCTTTCACCCGAGCTTCCCCATTTGAAAATGTACGAGTGAATTCTCTCGCAATATCTTCATTGAACTCAATTAGCTTCAGAAAATAATCTAACTAGCCATTATTGCAGAATTTAGGTTCACAAACCTGGTCTTGCAGAAGGACATCATTCACTATAGGTTCATGGTGAACCACCCATTGTAACAATGGAACTCACAACTCACAACTTATAGAAATGTACCCAATTTCATCCACACTTTGCAAATTTTCAAAAGAAAATATGCTTTGCTTGCAAATAACCCAGCTATAATTTCAAAACATCTCAAGGCAAGCAAAAAAATGGTGGCAACAAAAGGTATAGCAATAGGAACAAAGTACATAATGTCGCATCAAACCAAAATAATTCAAATTTAAACTTTATTTGAGATGACATAAGAATTATCCATGAGAATAATTCACCATTGTACTTTCCCCCCCAACCTAAGGTGTAGTAGGTGTCCACACATGCCGAGGATGACTAAAAAGAATACTATGCAAATATCATTATGATACAAAATATGGTTTAATAAATGTATGCAACAAAAAATAAATACACATGAGCATACTTGATATCATTCCATAATGATAGCAGTTGGAGAAATCCATCATGGATGAAGTCGATTTGCTATGTACGACAAGTGAGGTGGAGAAATGAATGGTGAAAATGGAATGATACAAAGGAGTGATGGGTGATTATGAAAATGGAATATTTATTATGAAGAAGGGTACTTCCATGGGATATGGAAGTATTTATTATGAGCATGCGAAAAAAAATTAGGAAGAAGGTGGGACGGAAAGTCCACCTTCTTTTGCTGTAGGAATCTTGACACTTTCCTGAGTAGTGAATTGCTGCAGGAATTCCTGTTTGGAAAGAGGCTTATGATAGAGGCGCAAGCGATGACCATTTACCAACAATTTGAATTTTACAGGATCAATAGTTTCCAATCGTACTGCAGCATTTGGAAATGTTTCAATCACCTCATAAGGCCCTAACCAGCGTGTCTGTAGTTTACCCAAATTATCCTTATACTTGGAGTCATACAGAAGGGCCCAATCTCCTAGTTTGAATGCTTTGTCTTTGATATATTTATCATTCCATTTCATGCGTTGATTCTGAATTGTTTCTCTGTGTTGTAGGGAAGACTTCATGATTTCATCTAAGGCATTTAGCTGCAGGATCCTATCCTGTTGAGTTGCAGAGAGTCATATCTAAGGCTATGACTGTTCTAAGTGTTTTATGCTCAAAATCCACATGCATCATAGCCAATTTTTGATACACCATCCCAAAGGGTGTTAAACCTATAGTTTTTTTTGCATGTAGTCCTATATGCCCAAACTACTTCAAACAACCTACTAGACCAATCCTTACGATGAAGGGCTATTGTTTTGGTCAGTATAGATTCAATCTCCCTATTGGTGATTTCAACTTTTCCATTTGCTTGAGGATGGTAGGGGGTTAACTTCCTATGCCTTATATTATATTGATTGACCAAGGCTATAATCAAAGTGGAAGTAAATTGTGCCCCTTGACCAGTCACAATCTCTCACAAAACTCCATATCTTGTAAAAATATCTTCATGCAAAAATTCTACTACCTTGTTATCTCTGACATGCTTGAATGCTTTCAGCTCAACCCATTTTGTAACATAGTCAGTACTTACAAGAATGTATGATCTACCATTTGAGGGTGAATCAATTGGACCAACAAAATCTAACCCCCATTTATCAAATGGTGTAACAACTACCTGTGGATGCAAAGGCATCTCATCAGAGCAAGTGGGTCTGCCCATCCACTGACATCTATCACATTTTTTGGTATACTTGACTACATCTCTATGCAAAGTCAACCAATAATAACCTATTTTAGGATCTTTATAGCCATTCTCTTGGCAGCAAAGTGTCCTCCACAAGGCTCATCATGACAGGCATGAAGGATATCATAAGTTTCATCTTCTTGAACACACCATCTCATAACTTGATCTGGCCCTGTATAGAATAAGCAATCTACTATCCATGAAAATTTGAAACTCTTTTCTACAAGTAACCTTCTTTCTTTGGGTAAGAAATAAGGGGGAATTTTGTTGGCTGCTAAGTAATTAGCTACGCCAACAAACCATAGAGTGTGCACATTAATTGAAAACACTGATTCACCCCCCTCTTAGTGTCTTTGGGACTGTCATTGAATCTAACAATTGGTATGAGAGCCTGGTACTCTATTTGCAAAATCCTAACAGCTTGAGGGAGATTCTAACACCGGTACAGATAGAAAACTTAAGAAAACAATTGGAAGGAGCTCTTGAAGATTTTGATGCAGAAAAATTGAAGAATATCAAACTTGAAGATGATCTGAGGACTACTAAGGAATTCATTAAAGGACTTCAGGACAACTTGGTTATAACACAAAATAAAAGAAAGGAACTTGATGAGAAGATGCAAAATGATGATGATGAAAATGAAGCTCTTAGAGACATTGCAAATAAGTTGAGACAAGAAAGAAGTAATATGAAGAATGAAATGTAAGATATGACTATGAGGTTATGTAAGGATATTGTGTTGGTATTTTGGTATGGTTTTTTCATTCATGTCAACACCTACTTTGGAGATCCAACAACATTCACCGGCAAGCAAGTAAACTATGCAACAGTTACTGGTATATGGTTCACCGGCATGATATAATGTTCACCAGTATTTGGAATGATATGGAAGACACTTGGTAATGTTGAAGACATCGTGTGGACACTTTTTTTTGAAGAATTAATGATTGGTATATTCATATTTGCATATTTGATTTTACTGGCAAATAGGTCTAGGTTATCTAGGGTTACACCGACAGGTTTATCTTTTCCAGATCAGCATGGCATGCTATGGAGATGATTTATTATTGATGTAAATGCATTAAGTTGACATGTTTAATTGGTTATTGCATTGGATATTATATTGTTTTTAAAATGATTTTATTGTAATATCTTGTAGAGCCGACCTACTAAAATTGGTCTTAGGGTATGGTATAAATGTAAGACCTTATTTATAAGATCAAGTGTGGAATGCAAAAAAGAATTGAGTGAAGGTATATGTGAGATAAAGTAGAGGTATACATGAAGACATCATTTGAAGGTGAAGCTAGGTTTTTGTAAAAGCATACCAGCATTACACCAGTACTGAATCCAACATATGAAGATGCTATTTTGTGCAGTACATTCTTATTGGATTTAACCATCCAACTGTAGTCAGTGTGACTCCCATTTGTAATTGAGTAGTGAGCTCTAGGCTGTTGGCCTTTATGCATGTGCAGACCCCATTTATGTACACTTACTATCTGCAGTAGTATCATCTGATTGTGGGTAAGGTTTCCCACCGTGGTTTTTCCCCTTATAGGGTTTCCACGTACAAATATTGGTGTTATGTGTTGTGGATGACTTTATGTTTATGTTTCATGCATTAATCTTTACCGGTATAGCAATTTACTATTAACACTGTCTATCGACATACTTAACTGGTTTACTGGTATTAAGCATTAAGTTGGTTAATTGGTTTTTGGTTTGAATTTATTAGACAACTGATTCACCCCCCCTCTCAGTTGTCTCCGGGACCTAACATATTGAAGATAGGAAGAAGAATGAAGAAGACTTGGCTAGGAGACTTAATGATGCTGGAAATGAAAATCTGAGACTTGGTCATGAAAATGATATGCTAAAGATAGATTTGATTCACATGCAACATGATAAGGAGGAGCTTACATGAAAAGTTGGAATTGTGGAAAATGAGTTGGTTATTGCCAATAAACACAAAGACAAATTCAAGAAAAGTTCAGAAGAACTTGACGACATGCTTAAAAGACAGAAACCTGATGGAGATACAAATGGACTTGGATTTGAACATGGAGAAAGTTTTGGTACTATAAATAATCAAGATCAGAACAAATTGGTAAGATAACCTAATGATTATAAATTTGATGGGAAATGTTTTAATTGCAACAAATATGGTCATAGAGAAAATCCGTGTAGATTTAGAAATAATCAGAATACAAACTCACCTACCGGTCAATGTTCCAAATGCAACAAAGTTGGTCATAATTTAGAAAATTGCAGAATGAATGTGAAATGCTATGTTTGTGGAAGATTTGGGCATTTATCTAATCAATGCAGATCACAAAATGATCAAGGATATGGTAAAGCTATTCAGAGGAATAATGTAACTTGTTATGCATCTAACACGTTTGGTCATATTTCAAAATTATGTAGAAGCAAGAATACATCAGCGAACAATAAAGGATCTAGTTTGAAGGGAAAAGAAAAGGTAGATGAAGTAAAGCAAGAATTTTTAAAACAATGGATTAAGAAGAGTGATCAGAGAACTGACGAAACTATCTCTGCATCGGTAGAACAGAGTAATCCTCCACCGGTAGGAGATTCTTCATATAACTAAGGAATAATCCTTAGGGGGTATTGCAGCAAGTTGAAAATCATGCATTCTACCTTCAGTTGATTGTGAGAAGATACATTTCTTCTTTACTTATAGATGTGCTAAGTTTTCACTTAATCGACGAGCATTTAATGCGGTTGTTGAAAGATATTTCATTATATAACATCGGAGATCTTTCATTTTTGAATCACTGAGCATTCAAATATTCAGAGAGCGTGAAACTGAGCAGGGGCATTCTAAGGTGAAGCTGTGAAGTGATTTTGAGGCATTCAGAATTTTGGTTAAGAGGTATTTATCTTTGAAATGGAATCCTCATCTTCTATTCCTAAGTTTATTTCAAACCCTACCATTGTGGAAAACATCAAATGCCCTAGACCCATATTTAAGATTATCCCCAAGATTGCAAAGAAGGATGATTTTGTCAGAGCTTTTTCAAAAATTCTGAAGGGTGTAGCATTTGCAGAAGACCTTAGAATCTACATACATTGCAACATAGAAAACCTAGGGACTGAGGATTTGAAGAAAATATTTAATGAGGTTATTACTGATGAAAATGGTGTGATTAAACCTAAACATAAGATTGCTGAGTTTAAATGAGTGGAAAGGAAAAGGAAAACCTCACCGGTACCTTCTCCTACTTCGAAGAAAACTAGAACACTAAGGAAGAAGCAGCAAGCCATTAGGAAACCATAGAAGAAGCTTACACCAAAGAAGAAATAGACACCGGTTACCCCCACACTGGATGATCTATTGAATGAGATTACAAAGGAAGGAAATTTGTCTAATGCAAATAAATGGTATAATTCTTCCAATGATTCTGACAAAAACACAATTGAAGAAAACATTATTCTACATTTAGATATTTACAAGAAAGTTTTGATAGAAGTGATTGATGAGCTATCCAATGACTTATACATGAGATTGGAAGCTAAAAGGCTATCTGTGATGGAACTGGACAAGAAGTTGAAAGTTGAAGCACTCTTGCCTATACATCCGGTAAATTCTAAGGAAGAGATAGATGAGCTTATTTTTGAAGCTAACCGGTTAGTATTTGTTAGTGGACATCGGCAAGTAAGCCTAATGGCTGGAAGGGTTAAGGAAATTGTAGATGAGACTGTAGATAAATGGGACATATTCTTTGTAGAAAATGAAAAGCAAGAGGAAAGAAGCAGACCAAAAATGGAAAAGACATTCAAGGTATATGAGAAAGACAAGGGAAAAGATAAAATAGGTGGTGTACCTTCTATAAAAATAACAGATAACATCCCTCCATCGGCTCAAGACACCCCACCTTTAACATCACTGATTCATACAACTAATCCACTGGATATGGCTACTAAAGGTATAACTCATGATGATACTAACCTAGAATTTGAGATACTTTTCACCATGAGTGTAGATACTCAAGATATAGACATTATTGTGGACAAAGAAACTACAGAGGTTAAGGCAAATAGTTTTGAGGATAACAAGATTTCAGAGAAACCGACACACATAGTAGACTCTCAGAACACTGAGCTACGAGCTCAAATGGGGCCACCATAATTTGAGAAACTGACAGTGGTACAGATAGAGAGACAATATGAGGCAGAGGTTCATGTTGAGTCTATGACACTAATAATTACATAAGAGCTTAATAAAACTGAGAAACCATCAAAAGTAGAGGTACAAACATAGACCGATCCACCAGAAGAAAATGTAAGTAAAGTGGATGCATCTGATGGAAATAAAGAGGAGGTAGTGAAGGTGATTGGTTAGACATCTGTTCCGAGCACATCTACAGGTGAATTCAGACCCACTAACATTACAAAGGTACTTTTGGACTCTATTAAAAGGATTACTGATTGCAATGACTTAACATTTAAGGCAATTGATAACACCTTACCTATCTTGAAGTTGATTGTACCTAATTGTAAGATAGATCATGTTAATGATTCTTTAGGTAAATTGGACACATTGTCCAAATTCATTGCTGATAATGTAATAACCATAGATAAGGTGAATGAGGATATCATTAAGGAGAGAGTTAACAAAGAGAAAAATACATTCTTTGAGAACACCATAAAGAAATGTACCGATCACTTGGACACACTTTTACCGGTACTCAATTCTACAATTTTGGAGAATAAGGAGTTATATATAGAAGAATGTAAACCTCACTATTTGACAAAGGACATTGATAAGGAGATAAAAAAGACAAAAATAAATTGATGACATTGCGGATAATATAATAGGTTCATTTGGACTTATATAAGTTTTTGAGCAAGAAATAGCAGTTTTTGAGGAGAAGTTGGAAAAACTTGAGAAAGAGAAGGCAAGAATAAGGTCTAATTCTTGGGAACTAAAGGATAAACTTTGACCAAGATTGGATAATCTGATTACTCAGAGAGTTGAAATATTGAAGGCAACAGTTCAAGGAGAGCAATCAACGGAGTAGCAAATGCACTATCTCACTGGTATGATCCAACAGACATAAGAAACTCTAACTGACAACAACAAGTTTATGCAGAGTTTGAATATAATTTTGGCAAATATCTTTCAGATTGTAACCAATCAGTTACAAACCTCGAGGTAGCATTTTTGCACTCTTTTGATTATTTATGACATCCTTTTCCATTGATGTCAAAGGGGGAGTAGTGTAGAGAAAAATGCATGTACAAAGGAGATCACTTGCTTAGGGGGAGCACATCTTTTTGGATTTCAATTTTGGGATAACAGTTTTGGATTTTTGTCATGAGTGTTGCCATCAATGCCAAAGGGGGAGATTGTTGGCATTCTATGCTCTTATGAGAATATTTGATGTTGTCATTGATGGGAACCAATTGGCAACCCACTAACAATAGACTTCTACATGCCCAACATGCACTTACACTGACATTCATATTACATCGGCAACAAAGAATACCAACACTCCAGTCGACATGGGATGAACTTTATGTTTATTGTAATATAATTATCTTTTGTAAGCCAACATGGTATATTGTAAAAGACTCATATATGTATGAGATCTTATAGGTCTTTTTGATATGAAAGAGTGGTATGAAATATAGGAGACACATGATATGTATGATAGAAAATAATTTTTTAGTGACAATGAAGGTTTTGGATAAGGTATCTATCAGAGCTTAAATTGATACTGAACCTGGCATTAGAGATGTTGTTTTGAGAAGTACATTGTATTGGATTTAATTATCCATTTTTGTAGTCAGTGTGACTCTTCATTGAGCAGTGAGTTCTAGGCTGTTGGCCTCCCTACATGTGCAGGCCCCTATTGTAAGTAGTATTTATTCATTGGCCAGTGAGTAAATATTGTGGGTCACAAATCCCACCAAGTTTTTTCCCACACTGGGTTTTCTCATTAAAATATCTTGTGCTATGGTGTGTTTCTATGCTGTCTCTATTTTTTGTGTTTACTGCAATAATTCTTATTTACCGGTACACTATTTTGGGTTGCAAAGTTATCAATAAGTTTAAATATTCTACTAACCAGTTAGACACTGATTCACCCCCTCTCTCAGTGTCTTTGGGATTGTCATTGAATCTAACATTTGTAACCACTAAACCCATCCAAAAATGAAAAGTACTATTTTCATGCTAAAGAATCCAATACCTGATCAATGAAAGGAAGTGGGAAATGATCTTTCTTAGTAGTAGTGTTGATCTCCCTATAGTCCATTAAAACTCTCCATTTACCTCCTTTCTTAGGGACTATAACCAGAGGAGATACCCATAAATTGTCTGAAATAGGGTAAATGAACCCTGCATTAAGTAACTTTTGTAATTCTTCCTTGACTATTTCCCTTAATGCAAGATTAATCTTTCATTGAAGTTGTCTAACTGGCTTACAATCTTCTTTGATATAAATCCTATGATTACAAAATTTAGGATCTAATCCCTTCATATCATGATAATCCCATGCAAAGGCCTATTTATGGGTCTTAAGGAGTTTTGTCAAGGATAATCTTTAGTCTGCTGTAAGCTGACTATTGATATTCAGGTATCTTCTTGAAGCAACCTCTACTTGAGTAGCTGACTCAATTTTAGATACTTCAGGTAAACAAGGGGTTTGGATTCCCTATGGTAGCAAGGTATGAAATATATATGTAGCTGCAGGAGAATCCAAAGAACTGGTAGATGGAACGAGAGTATGCAAAGGACATGTTGGTAAACTAGGTAACTGTTGAGCTACACCATAACAATTTTTTATGATATTAGAGAGTACCTTATCATCTTCCTGGAGTTCTATGAACGCTTCCCTAGCCAACATCATAAGCCGTTGAACAAAATTAAGTTCCTCTGCTTATTCTTCTACATATGGCCATACTACTTTCTCTTGATCAGGTTGCGGTTGTGCAAGAGAATAAAGTGCAAGAGTTTTAGTGGTGGTACCATCTGAAATGGTCATATCCCTTGATCTACACCCTATATATGCATCAACTGTAGCAAGCCAAGGTCTTCCCAAAATTATTGGATATCCACTCTATATTTCTTTAGGAGAGAGTATCATGAAATCAACTAGATATTCCCAAGAATATAATGTGACAATAATATCCTCAACCATCTCATCAGGTCAGACAGTGGAGCTATCTGCAAGCTACAGGACTGTTGGGGTAGATCGAAGACTAGTAATACTGAGTTTCTGTATGACATCCTTGGTCATAACATTTATATCTACTCCTAAATCTATTAGGGCATTCTTAATTTGAGTTTCGTTGATGACTACCTTCACAACAAGACTGCCTAGGTCAAAATACTTAGGGATAATAAATTTTCCTAACATAATATCAGCTAATTGTCCCATTACATGGACTATTTGTGGGTCCTTTTTTCTTCTATCTAGGTTTCTTTAAACATGGCTCCTTAATAGCTTTACCATATATGGGAATATCCTTAATAGCTTGGAATAGTGGAATCTTTACACATATGTTTTAATTGATCAATAAGATCAAAATCTATGTCGACCTGTTGCCTAGTCACTTCTACCTACAATATTTGAGGAAATGGAGGTGTTTTGACATTTGTGCTTGTAGTTTTAGATTGAGGTACCTATTTAGGATCTGTAGGTTGGTCAGGTGTAGTATCTTGTGCAATCTCCTCAGATGGTAATCTAGTTATAAATGGAGGAGATGGGGAAAGAAAAGTTGTTCCTGACCATAAGTGAATATCACTTATACTAAGAGAGTATGCAGGATATTAATTAGGATCACCTGAATAAACTTGCTGCTATTGCTGAGGTTTATTATTAGTATTTTGCACAAACTATGTTGGCAGTTGAGTTGAATTGGGTGGAGTGGCATTAGCAGCTGGTGGCATTAAAGCTGGCTGTTGGGACAGTTGTGGTGGTTGCAGGAAACTAGAGGATTGGTTTGACCATTGCTGACCTCCTCTCCATTGAGGTGACTTTTGCTAGTTACCCTGAGGTTGTGACCAATTTCCTTATGGTTGCTGCTATTGAAAGGAAGAGTTTTGATAATTGGGCCAAGGATTTTGGAGTTATTCCAAGACCGAGGAGTATAATTCCCAAAGTTTTGGGAATATGGAGGTTGCCACTGATTGTTTTGTGCATAAAATTCATATAAGGACAAGAAAAAGACAATGGATCTTGTGGCATACCTTGTCTTGGGGGCCATTTCCATGTGAAATATAGAAGAGCTGTTCATTATCTCCATAAACTAGCTTAAAATCTAGAGGAGCCGACTTAGTGTCAATTTTAGCAAGGAGCTTACATTTGCAGTCATTCTTCTTTTGCCTACAATGAGGACAAAATTCAGCAAGCATTGCCTCTGCTTCTCCATGCTTCTTCTTTGCTTGAAGTGTATCCAACTGAGTAGCCATGTTATTAATAATATCTTCCTTAAAATCCTTTAGCAAATTAGCTATCTCCATCCTTGAAAGTGTTGTAGATGCTATTGCTGCTAAAGATCCAGGCCTATAGTATCTACCTTTCTTGGCAGAAGCCTTGGAATATTTTTGACAGTTCTTCCTGATGTCATCCCTTTGAGTTTGAGTAATGTCTCCTCCTCCCATGAGGTCTAATGATTCAATATAGTCCTCATTGATTCCCCTTAGAAAAATTAATTTCAAGGATTCTTCACTCAAGGTATTATGCTTAGACTTCTTGACACTGAACATAAACCTCTCAAGATAATCTTCCAGATTTTCATCTTCTTTTTGTGTCATTTGGAAGATATCATCACCATGTTGATCAATTCCTCTGTAGTAATATTTATACTTCTCCAAGAACTTTTCCTTCATTTCATCCCAGGTAGTTATTACATCTCTACTTAAACTCATAAACCACCTAAGAGAAGCTTCTTTCAGAGTAGCAGGGAATAGCTTAAGTTTATGGGCGTCCATGGTATAATGATAACTTCTGCAGAGAATATCAAATTCAAACATAAATGTATCTAGATCTTCTATGACCAAGCCATAGAACTTTGGAAGAGAGGAGGCTGGTATATTCTTCAAATTTGCATTATCATGTAGGCCAGGAATAGGGAATTCAAATGTTGGGTTCACAGGTGGAGGTGGAGGCCCACCTCCATCTCCTAGAGAATTTACTACCATTGGTCCTTGATAAAGAACCAGAGGTAAAATATTCTATTCAGGAGGTTCATTTAAGAAATCAAGGTCTCCTCTGATAAATTAAAAACACCTTGGTTTCTAGCTTGCATAAAAGCTTCAACAAAAGGATTTATATCTGGGGCTTGATTTGAGTTTATTTCAAGAGAAAAATGTGAGGGAAGAAATGTTCCTAATGCATCTCTTCTTCTTCTATGCATGCAAATTTATGAGTGAATTCTAAGAACTAATTGTAAAGAAAGCTGAAAGATTTAAAACTAACGGTTACAACAGGTTCTTAGTTTGGCACCATCCCCAACAATGGCACCAAAAAAGTTGGTCCTCGCAACTGGGTTCTAAAAACTCAGCTTAGGGATTGGACATCCTTACTAAGAAGCTACCTTTCCTATAGCAAAGATTCATTTAGTTTATAGACCAGGGATGTAAACTTGAAATGGGCTGACACTGTATGTGCACTAAGATCAAATTGCAACCATTCTATCCTACTACTAGAAAATGAAATTCTCTAAAAAAATATGCAAAAACATTATGACTTAACACTTTATCAAAAACTCACAATTGAAAGTAACTTAAGAAAATGATACTAATGATAGTGTTCTAGTCAGCAGACAAGAACTACTCTGCCTGCTTTGGCTGCAGGAACAAACACATGAACTGTTTCTAGTGGCTGCAAGAATAGTAAAATACCAAAACAACAACTATAACAAAACATAAATTAACTAAAAAACACAGAGGGACTACTCACCAAGTGGGCCCCCTTGAGTGAGTATATCTAGAACTCAGATAACAACTGATAAGCTCAGAATACCATCATCTTCTTTATTTCAAATTGATTGCACATACATAAGTCTGAAAACTAAATACTACTAACTCTATGGTCGTTCTGTCTATTCCTGTGAGGAGATAGAGACCTTTATTTATAAAGAAACTTATAACAAACTCCTAACTGATCAACCCATGTCCCAGAGGAAGAGGTGAGCAGGACTTATTATATTAAAAGAAGTCAACGCATGAATGAAAAACAACAACTATCCTGCTACTAAGAAAATATAGGGCAACCTCCTTCCAGATTTATGTTCCATCAGGAACAATCATGAATGCTCCACAGATCGCCCTGTTGAGGAAGCGGTTAATTGGTTATGACTGGGTCTGCATCAAGCGACATGTTGATGTGTCTTTTAATTGCAAGCTTAGTCATCCTTTCATCTTAGTTGACCCTACATCATGGCATTAATGTGCAAAAAAACATGTGTATCCATTTATGTTAACATAACATAAATTAAAAATCATATTATAAGATTAATTTAGATAATTTGCATAGATTGATTGTATAAAGATTATTAGATAACAACCTCAGTTCTAGGATAAATCAGGTCCAAAGATACTAAAAAGACATCAACCAAAAAAGTCCTATGACCCATACATTACCCAAACATATGACCAAAGCAAGAGTTCTATGATAAAATTTGACAAAACGGAGCCATTATTTTGGCTCATCAATTGGTACTTTGGTTTTTCTTGTTTGAATAAGTATGCATGATTTTTGGTAGAGTCTTGCTACTATGAAACCCTTTTGCTTGGGAATACATACATATATATTATTCTATGTCAGAAAATGTGTAATTATATTGATGGGTGTAGATGTGACTAACCTGGTTGATCTTATGGTTGGTATAATCCATGGATGGGAGTAACCTAGTTAGCTGTTCTATTGTCACCTTTATAGTAATTAATTATGTCATAATTGAAAAGAGTGTGAATGGTCAATATACCAAATTGAGGTTAGAAGGGGGTGAACATATGACTCTCACTTGAAGTAGTGAGTGTTGAATTGTTTGTCCATATTAGTGTAGGTATCCATTGTCTATATTGTCAGTTCATTGTGATCCAGATTTACATGCTAGGTTGGGAATGTCATACATGTATGTTGTAGCCAATGTATGGCAGCTCTAGATATGTAAGACATAAAACTATGCTCACAAAGGCTACTATTATGAGGTCACCAAATCAATCTCTTCATTAAAGAGCTGAATCTCTTTTAGTAGGAAGATGATGCAGAGGAAGGATTGAGACAATACCACTCAGGTTTAAGCTCTTCCTACAACCATCCACTCATAAAGAGAAACAAGATCTGCATTGGTTTTAGACCACCATCTTTGGGACCTCTCAAATATCTTAAAGACATGTACTTCCTTGGAGAACCCTCAACAGGATTAAAATCATTTCATGAGCTTCTTGACTCCTATAACCAATCCATTTCATATTCCCAAGTACAACTTAATACATGAAAGTAACTCTCCACTCATCGAAATCATATTAGGGTTGCACTATGGAGTAGTACAAAGACATACGATACAATCTTGGTCCCTTGAAACTTAAACAGGATCTATAAAAACTTCTAGGACCCTTTCCTAGCATATGCTATGTATACTCAATCAATTTTTGAATTTGGTTTGTTCAATCTTCCATTTGTTGCCCTAAACTGTCATGCACTGGCCTATTAGGACTGCCATTACATTGTTTGTATAAAACATCACAAAATAACCTATAACCAATTGGAACAGGTCTAGAAGAATCCTATATACACATTCTGTTCACCAACCTATGTTAAACTACACCAAATCATGGACTCCTGAATTCAACATCATCTCTAGCGATCTTAACAGTCTAACATACACTGCAATTAGACCAATAGTCAATTTGTGGCATGTGCAAACATCAACATGGGGCCTTGTAGCTTTGTGATATGGTAAAATAAATCATTAAAAACTTCTCTACCAATTTCTAGGAGTTTTCACTAATGGTGGGCCAGTCTATGCATTTTTTTCTCTCACTGGTTACCCTAGGTAGGGTTTATACTAGTCAATAAAGAAAATATGATATCTCCTACAATTCTTAATGAAAATAAATGAGACCAAAACAAAATGAGAGTTGATTCACTTTTATAGAAATACTAGACATGTATAGGTTCATACATGAAGGTACATGTCATACAGAACAAGAGTTTCAGATTGCAACATGTGAAAATCAGAGGTATAATGTGCAAAACAATAACAATATTTCTTCTTTATTATTCTCCAACCTTGGAATGCAAGTTGGATTTATAAATTTTACATCATTATACAACTTCTCCAACTTCCATTGAACCAAATTTGAACATTTACAACAATTTGACAACTTGTTAGCAACTTTGACAACTTTTGTTGCAATATTGACAATTGTTTTAGCAACTTTGACAACTTTGAACAACTTGACTCCAAAATTTCCAAAATAGATCGAAATGATCCCAAATGGTCTTAAATGAACTTAGTAAACTCAAAAAACACCTAAAAACACCAAAAAAAAACAAAAAAAACATAATGCATGCTTATAAGGCTCTTGATGCCCTTGCATCAGAAGAGACTTGAGAGATTGCCAAGTCTATGGTTGTGTGGAAAAGCACTTGAGTGATTCTCTTTCTCATGTAGTTGGTGGCCAAAATTTGAGGATGTATGCTAACGAGGATATTTGGACCATTCATATTTCTTATATAAGCTTATGGAAGCTTTCAAGTATCTTTATGATATTTGGAAATTTGAAAATGGAGTTGTAAATGTTATCATTCATATGATTATGAATATGAAAATATAAAAGAATTATGATGCAATAGAAAAGTTTGAAATGGGATTTAATTCAAATATGCATCTTGTTTATGAAATAGAAAAGAAAAGAATTATTACCTAAATGTTGGTATTATAAACTATTCTCAAGCTGGTAAAAACTTAGAAAATTGAGTAGGTTGAACAATTGGGCTTGTTACATAGGGAGAATCTCTACTACCTAGTCTCGAAAAATCATATTGAAGTTTTAGATACAAATTATAAATATATTATTTTTCCCAGACTCGTATCTGTGGCTCTATAGGATATTTGCAACATTATGGTTTCATCAATTTTCTTCAAATTCTCAAATACTTACCCTAAATTTAACTTTATAATTTCAATTGCATTTTCAACTCAAACAAAAGAAGAATAAGACTACAATCAACATTCAACCCTCTTCCTAATAAAATTGAGGTTGGATCTATCATATTTATCCCCCTTATAATGTTTTGGCATGAGAAAGTTAGGTCATTTCCTAGTTTACAAGCATAACTTGTGAAACCCTAATTTCCTCACCATTACAAATAAATTTAATAATTTATTTAATAATAGAAGAAAGGGCCACATAAATTAAATAAATAAAATATTTATTTAATTTAGGAAAAAGGGGAATTTAAATCAATAAAAATATTTATTTAAATTAGGATAGAAGAGGCTTAGAGAAGGCTTAGTGAAATAATTAAACAAATAAATACTCATTTAATTAATAGAAGAAAAGGGGAATAATTAATTAAATAATAAATATCTATTTAATTGGTCTGAGATGATTTTCAGTGTCTACATTTTGCCCCTCTTTGAGACAATGCAATTTATCACATTTTTCACAGAAGGTAGATCAAATGATACACTGATTTTTCCTGATAAGGAAGGTGGTATACCCCTCAAGAGATTGGGTGAAAAATCAAGAAAAGGGCTAGACAATCTCTCGATAGGAAAAGAGAATAAACTAGGTAGGAAAAGGCCGAAATGAGGTTATTTTGGTGAAGAACGAACAAAAAATAGGTCACAAAGGATCACAGGGATCATAAAGGGTTACCACAAGCAATTAGGGTTTCAACACATATGAATATGAGCTTGGGAGAAGGATCTCCACATTTGCATGCATCACTTTTAGAGATGAAGGCATAGAGTAGAGAATTTGGCGATATGACAAAGTGATTGCTTAGGTTCAAGTAGGCTTGGAGGCATGAGCAACTAGATGAGTATGAAGAGTCGGTAAGTACACCCTTACTTTTCCTTTGTCATGCATTTATGGCATCATTAATAGAGTAGGAAAGCTAGATAGCAAAAAACATGACAAAATTAGGTTTGCTAAAAAAGTGTGTAGGGTAGTTTAGGACGCATGTATGGCATGATAGCATTCCTATGTCAAGTATTAGTGCATATAGGGTTCTTGACATGTCTGCACAGTGTAAAACTATAATTATGGTATGCCAATGCGTATATGGTTTTTGGTCGCATATGTGATCAATGCTAGAGCGTATGTGGTTAGTGTCACATGTATGCAGTGTAAAACTATGTTTTTCAGTTTTCTAACACATGTATGATAAATATCAATGCATGTGTAACAAAAAGTGCAATTTAGGGGGCTAGCAAGATGTAGATGTGATAAACAAATGCAAGAAATAGGATGACCAGTCAAATTGATAGATTTGACGGTTGCCCTAGTAGGAAAATTTGAATAATAGTTGATGAAAATAATAGAGCTAATAAAGCTGCTAGATAGGTTAAAGCTAATAAATCTTGATAGGACTAAGTTGATAAAGTTGATGTTTGTGCGATTATGTTTGTGATTGCAGGTTGATCTAGCACCTTTGAATTGTAGTGAGAGATTTTGATAAATGTAGAGATTGAGACCATAGTTGTCGGAGGATGATCATGTTGCATTAGGGACACTTGGATTGTGGTATGTGAGATTCATGCCCAATATTAGGGAAAACCTAATATTGCTTTCTATGCTAGTTGAGCGATGGTACAACAAGTCAAGTTCATCCCACTTGACAACATGAGAGATGGACTTGTCACTTTTGAGGATGTCTACCACATTATTCACATTTTGATTCATGGAGAGACAATTGTATATGATAGGGATGGAAATGTAGATGCTCTATGTCAAGTGTTCAATAATGACAACTTGGAGACACAAGGGGGGCTATGTTAATTGGGATTAGATAGAAAATTATATGTATAGTGATAGCAACGATATGCTATCAGTGAATATGTCTATCTTGATAAGATAACACATGGACTATCATTTGGGTGGGGGTGATTAATGGAGATGATGCTAATAGAGGGGATGTGGTTTGCATGGGGTCCTTGTTTGTTGGCTCACCTATACCATGATCTACATCAATTTATCTATCTATGTGGATGTCGATTATTTGCAGGGGTTACAATATTGTACATTTGGGCATATGAGCACATTAAAATGTTGAGGGTAGTGTGTTATAGGTGTCACAATACAAGACAATCATATGTACGTATGTATAGCATGATCATCTCCCAACCACAACTAATGAAGATGGAGTATTGGCAACAAGTTATCGATGACATAGACATAGTGATATGGAGACCACACTTAGATTGTGATGTATGGGAGGAGGATGATGAGGAGATTATTTTTACTAGACCCAATTCTTGAGTGGGAGGACTCCCAACATTATTGAGTGTTATCTATCCAACAAGGTATCCAGATAATTTGGTTGTATTTAGGGATAGTTGGGTTCAACTAAGTTCACTAGGACACAATGGGAGATGCAATTATGTAGCCCAATATTATCTCACAAGGTGGCAATGACAGAGTTCATGGATTTAATTCCAATACAGTGGGACTTGCAACAAGATGTGGTAGATTGTAAGGCCTTCCCCAAACCAAGCTTTGATTAACTTAGTTGACCATGTTTGACCCTATTAATAAATGCTTTATAATTCAAAAGAATGGACTGTGTTAGATAGATAGATTGGTGAGAAAAGAAATTGAACCAAGTTATAGAGTTATTGCACCTTGTGGTGTACATTTTGATGTGTTATGAATTTGAAATCCTAAAAGATCCATTGATTGGATAATCTTGATTTAAGATATGTCAGCTATGTCTGGATTTAGAACTTATATGATTCCATGATTTGGGATAACATTTATGAATGTTGATACTTCAATTATATGCTTTATGATATAGAACTCTATATGATTCTAGAATAGGATAAATTGGAGATGATGTATGTCATTATTGGATTTGCAGGACTTTATTATGATGATAGAATCAAGATGTATGTTTTATGTGTGGACTAAAATTATGAGAATTATGATAATTTCTTATGTGGATTTATTTGGATATGAGATATATTGAATTGTCAAATGTAAATTGTATGCGAAGTGTTTGATGTGTATTCTAATTCATGTGTTTAATATTATACGAGGTTATTGGAAATTACTAATGTGTATTTGAGTGGCGCATGAAAAGATACCCATGTGACCATGGAAATATTACAGAGAACCAAACCTAGACCTATGTATGTTTGTAAAACCAGGGTTTGTCTATTTGGAGAGACAACACCCCGTTGTGTCGTATTTTATTCGTAATAGTAGATGATGCATGTGTGTTAAATGTTATTTATTTGATTTATTTAAATCCAACAAGAGACAAGATTTCATGTGCAATTTTGTAAAAGTATTTTCTGTGTGTCACTTGACACGTGTTGATTTATGTTTGAGTTTTTAAATTTGTCTCTTGGAGGAATTGTTTAACTATAGCTTTTTCAATTAATGTAATGTGATTCCATAAATGCCTTGGGTAAAGAATCTTTGGGATGGTCAATATAGGTTTGACCCGAAAATAAACTTTAGAGGGGTTAAAAAAGGGTTAAATGGACACCTAGGGGTAGTTTAATAGGGTTTCCTAAAGCTCATAAGGTATACCTAAGGGTTGGGGGTAATTTTAGGCAAGTTTCTATTCCCATGTGACCTTTTAGACACCCTAAAAAGTGACTTTTCTAAGTTGTGCGAAAATTGAAATTTGAAGACTTGAACTAAGTTGTGAACCTTCCTTTTCGAATGAGAGTTCCCTTTCCCATTTTACCTTACCTTCCTTTTCAGTTTTAGAAACTTGAGAGAACTCACACTAGTGTCTTCTTAAGCAAGAAAGAGAGATTTTGGGGGTAATCACCCACTCTCCATTTTTGGAGACAAACAAATTTTGAAAGAAAAAAATAGATTTGGGGATATAGAATTTGGCTAAAGGTAGAAAGCAAAGACGGATGGAATTGGACTGCTCATCCTCAACAAAACTAGCATACCTTTGGGCAGTTTAAGGTTGGTTCTACCTTTCTTGTAATGTTTTCTTATTGCATGTTGGATTGAAAGAATTGCTTGTGTTAAAGGCTAGTTGCCTTGCATGTATTCCTTGGAAATTTATTTGGTGTTTTGTGATTTGCAACTTATGTGTTTTGGGAGTAATCAAGACCTCCTACTCTTGGGAGAGAGGATGTACTTGTGGGTGGTAGAAGTGACAGCCCTCAAGTGAGAGGCTCTCGTTATGAGAGTAATCACAAGGGATTTTATGTAACCCTTGCTGCATGGCTTGTTTATGCATTGGGGGTCATAAGGAGGGAAATAAGGCATGAATGCCTTGGGGGGCATAAGCAATGTGGGGTTGTTATACTTGATGTATTTGGTTTGCCATGAGGTGGCTATATGTTTTACCATACTTGCAGTCTCCTCAGGGTACTTGGTCCACTACCACCCTTGAAAAGACATCACAAATGTGTAGTGCAGTGTAGCCTGGGTTGGGATTGTGTTTGAGATTGAGTTTTCCCTTGTCTTTTGTGTTTGCATGCATGTTACCTGTCTAGGGCTTGGTTCTCCGAGCTCGGGGGTGGCTACTAGTTAGCCTAGGCTGGGAGGTGAGCACTCCATGGTCATAGCTTTTGATTTAATGCAGGTTGTTGGAAGAAAATAGCAGGACACGTAGAAGTGGCTGGAAATGGTTGTTGCAGAAAAATATTTGGATATGTATTTAGTATTTTCCGCATTTATTTGAAATGAGAGACCTGTTTGTAAAGTGACAAGAGTATCTTGGAGATAAGATTTAAATATTTGTAATAGTCATTTAAGTTATATTGTAGGAAAGAAAATGATTATTTCTGATTTTAGTTCCTAAAGTTTGAAATAAAAATTTGTGTGGATAGGATGTTCTGAAAAGAATGAAAATTGTGATTTCCCTTACGCATTTGAAACAATTTATTTGAAAAGAAATAGAATTGGTTTTGCATGCATATAGTAGGTTGGTAATAAAACATTTGATTTATACATGGACATGTTAAATTTAGTTTATTTAAATTTGTTATCTAAACTATTTGCAAAAAATAAAATAAAAAATAGTATATCTATCTCTAAGGTTAAAATTAATTAATAAAACATTTAATTGCTGTTAAGATTATTGAATGCTGTCAATTATATAGATTACAGAAAAATCAAATCTAAAGCTAAACAGTCAATCTACTTTAAATAATATCTTATTGTATAGTTGCTGTACCAATTTATTTACATCTGCCAGATAGTTGTTGTATAAATTAATTTAAATCGGACAACTTGTATGCAGAAATTAACATCTAGATTTAAATGGACTATTCTTTTTAGATTCTGTATTTGTTTGCATGAAGAAAATGAAATCTAAAGTTAAACAGACTTATTGAAAATAAATAATATCTAGATCTAAATAGCGGCGTTTAAAACTTTACATACTTTTGTCAATGTTAGCAACCTGACATTTATATTTAAAAGATGTATATTCATTTAATTAAAATCAGAAACCTTTGATTTATCTGTTAGAAAGATTTTCAATTATACAGATCAACAACATAAGATTTTCAAGAATAAAATATAAGTATATATATATATATATAATTTTATTCATTTATTTAAATTTAAATAAATTCATTTTCTTCCTTTCTAAAAATATACTTTTGTACCAGATATAAATAAATAAATAAATAAATAAATAAATAAATAAATATATATATATATATATATATATATTTACATATTTATATAATATATATTATTATTAATCAAGCATTTTCTTTAGAAAAAAAAAGGATATTTTAAAAAAAATATTTAAAAAAAAAGGGGGGCTGGGCTCGGGCCGAACCACTATGCAATGCATAGTGGACGGCAGGGGCTGAACCCTATGCATGACACAGTGGTGGCCTTGGCCGGCGCCACTATGGGCATCCATAGTGGACGGCCCAAGGGTTGCCACTGTGGGCAACCATAGTGGGCGCCGCCGTTGCGGCCGTCCATAGTGAACGGCCTGAGGGCCGCCACTGTGGGCGACCGTAGAGGTCGCCGCCACTGTGGTAACCCATAGTGAGCAGCGCCACTCCCCCTAAAACCCCCGCCACCATGATCTCCACCCCTGCGTGATACAGCCCCTGCAAGATACAAACAAAAGAGATAAAACCCTAGCCCCGGGTAGGGTTAGGGTAAATGGAAAGAAGTAAGAGATTTTTTTTTGTAAATGTAGAACAATTTAAATGATATATATATAATATTCAGTTAGGGTTTTACATGGATGATTTTAAATAAGGAAACATAATTATATATATATATATATAGTTTGGAAGTACGAATGGATGGGGTAGATCTTAGATTTAAGATTTCATCTAGTGGTTATAGAATAAAGAGAAGGGTTTTAGTATCTACTTAATATAATTTTAGATAAGATGTTGAAACATTTATATTTAGGAAATAAATAATGTTTCTATATATACGTGTTTGAATAAAAAGGAGATATATAGATTAAATACATGAATGTATAAAATCGTCTATAATGTAATTGTAAATTTCATAGTTAAAAACATGATTGTATAAATTGTCTATAATGTTAGGATAGGTATTTTAATAAGTGTTTATATTCAACATATGTTTCAAAATAATCATATGGGTATATTTTAATTAAAAAAAATGTTGTTTCAAGTTATATTATTATTGAAGTTAATCATTTAGGAAATTTAATTCTGTAGGTATTTAATTGTCTATAGGGGATCATTCTCAGACCAACTAAATATAGGTTTTAAAGATTAAACCTTATAGGACAAATCTCGTTACGGATCTAATCGACCCTTTAGTCGATTTAGTATAAACTACTTTTAATTATGTTTAAATAAAATATAGACATTTCTAAACTAAGTGCTAGGAATATTTTAATTAGTTCCCAAAATCAATTAATGGTTTTCTATCGAAGATTAATTATATCTTCGTCAATTATTTTAGAAAGTTTGGATTAAACCAACCTATTGACTCAAATTAGTGAGATAATAAAATTAATTCATTTAGTATTCCGCATCTAAGTATATTATTAAGAAAGGGGGTATTATCAGGATGATGGGAACTTGATATTTATTAAATAATTGATATCGAACCAAGTAAATTTATTAATGACTATTTGGTAGAGATGGAACTAATTAAGTACTTTTAGACGCAAATTGTTACGATGGGGTCTTTGAGAGAATTTAATATGTCCCTTATAAAAATTATTTATTCTGTAGGATAATAGGAGTTATCGTACATAGTTATGTAAGTATTTAATATCAGTTTAAGAATTCTTTTGGAACAACTTGTTAGGATGTCACAACTAATTAAGCAAAGGTTGCATGAAGTTAAGTGTTTTTTTTAAAAAAAAAAAAAAAAATTCGTCTGTGTTTTGCCCAAAGTTTGGGCATGACATAGATGTCAGGATGACACCATATTTTGAGGATTGGTTTAGGGCACATCCCTTTCCACAACTGGCAGGTCCAGGTGAGCTTCATCCATGTATTGATGATGACACTAATGGAGAGGCACCTCATCTTAGGAGGAGGAGATGTAGGAGAGGATGAGGAGGATAGGGTAGGGGAGATGGAGGAGAGGGGGATGATGAGGGATATGGAGGATGACCACTTAGGCCACCTAAGGGGAGAGGGAGATAGGAAAAAGGAGCACAAGCACAAGTACAAAGATAGATACCCGTATAGGCACCGATACAATCTACAATACCATTATAGCCACAAGGATAGGATGATCCTCAGGGAGGATGGGATTGTCAAGGACATGGAGGTTGGGATAAGGTGGTAGCATTGTAGAAAAAGATACAATTGTGGGATGCATAGATAGCCACTCTACAGACACAAGTACTAGCACATGCCACATAGATAGTGACCTTGAGGAACTAGGTACAAACCAACAACGGGGGGGAGTGGTGTAGGAGCACATTGCATGCTTTGAAGAACATTTGAGAAATGAAGGCTTTTAGAGGTGTTTGTAGGTTCCTTGAATGTTTTAAGTTGTAATAAGGTCTTTCAAGACAAATGATTTTTGGTTTGATTAGCCATGTAAGGCCTTGGTGCCATTTTGTAGTGTGAACTTCTTAGGACCTATTTGGTCAACCATGGTAAAATGACATCCAAAATGCCTAAATGAGGAAAGCATTGTGTTTTTTCTCCTATGTAGCTTATTTGTAAGGTTTATGATGTGTTCTAATAAATTACATAGGCAAATGTCATAGATTGTCAAGTTTTATGCAAAGTTGACAAGTTTGGATGACAACTTTTGTTGTCAACTTGTAACTGTCCTCCCTCCAATGGCTACCTAATTAAAATTTAAGTTGGAGTTATTTGAGGAGGTTTGGGATAAATTTATTAAGGCCTCAAAGGTTGAGAAGAAAGTATTGATGAAGGTTTGGATGTAAGACAATGACCAAGTTAAATAAACACTCAGAAATTTACACAAATTCGCTGTAATAATGCCTTGTGCGGTCATTGTATGGACTCCATGTACAAGATAAATCATTTTTTTGAATAGGCCTCTATTTTCATGTTCATTTGGTAAGAAAATACTTAGAAATAAGTGAGATATCTGCACTTTTATGAAAGGTGGTCTGAAAACCCTCCAAAGCCAGGGTTTCCAAGGAAATGCTTTCTTAACCCCACATTCCTCTAGTCAAATTGGCTTAAAATATGGGGAATGGTAGGGGAGACAATTTACTTTAATATTTTCAAAGTTTCTGAGTGGGCCATTGAACTGGTGAATTTTGGGAGCAAGCCTTAGGCTACGCATCGTTATGTGACTAGCTGGTTTTGACTGATAACAATTGTGTAGAGGTAAAACCAAGAGTGGTGGACCCTATATAATGGTGGATTTGGTGTTTTGGGATGTGTGAATACCCTTCCCATCCATTGATACCATTAGATCAAGACATTGGTGTGTGGTTGCTTTGTAAAAGTGGCCTAAAAGCCTTATTAGGCCGCTTGTAGCAACAACGTTTGACCCAGTCAATGCAAGAGTTGGGGTTTGAGTTTTGGAAGTTTTTTGTGTCACCAAAGGGGGAAACTAAAAGTGTCAAGAGTCTGGGGTATCATTAGGATAATTTCAAATTTTTTCCCTTAAAGGCTCAAACCAGGGCTACTAGGAATAGGTATCTTGTAGAGGGCAAGTCACCTTGATTGAACTTGTACAATAAAAGGGTGTTGTATTGGTTGTGGTCAATGTCTCTAGGGTTAGACAAGCAGTTCTATGGGGTCCATACCTTCTCTGCAATGGTGGATGTGTTATAATCCAAGTTCGTCATAGGTGACCACAAGAGAGTTAGTGTCAAGGAGAGATTTGATATGAGAAGTTGTATCTCAATGAGTTATTTAGGGATAAAAAAGGGACCCCATTGAAAAAAAGGAAGTGTAGTGGTGTTCTTGTATATTGTTGACAGGATTTTCCAAGAGTCCATGAATGTTGAGACCTTAATTGAGGGTCTTGTAGAGTGTGTTTTTTTGAGAAGTCTTTTTTCCTTGGGGCTCTGCGTCATATTGGTATTAGAGAAAGTCTGATCTTTGGGAGGAAGAATTTTGGTGTATTTAAGTAGAAGGGAGCCAAGCAGAGGGTAACATAATGCTTCCAAAGGGGATGTCCATAGAGGTGGCTAAGAAATTCCAAGAGATGGAAGAGATGATCAAGACCGGGGTCAAGGAGGCACTCAAGGCTGAACTAAAGTGATGATGAAAGGAAAAGGGCCAAGTGAGGAGACTGATGAAGAAGGCGAGAAAGAGGATGAAGAAGAAGACCCCCAAAAGAAAGAGCCAAAGATACTTTTTGATCAAATACCATTCATTGAAGCCATAAAGACAATAGGGAAAGACTCTTCTGAAGTCAAGATGGAGATTCCAACCTATAGTGGGAAGATGAATTCTGAAGAACTTGTAGATTGGGTAGATGCCCTGAATAATTATTTTGAGTACAAGAAAGTGGCTGAGGAGAAGAAAGTGAAGTTTTCAAAGACTAAACTAAAGGGCGCCTCCTTAACCTGGTGGAAATATACTCAAGGTGAAAGGGTGAAGATGGGCAAGAGTATGATTCATTCTTGGGACATGATGATGTCCAAACTCAAGGCCCAATTCATGCCTACTACTTATGAAGTGTAGCTGTATAGGAGAATACAAAACTTAAAGCAAAAGGATTTGGATGTGGCTTCCTACCCAGAGGAATTCCACAAATTGAGTTTGAGATCAAGGCACTGTGAAGATGAAAAGGAGAAGGTTGCTAGGTACTTGAATGGAATCAAGTTCAACATTCAAGATGAGATGATTTTGATGACTCCTAAAGCAATAGATGATTGTTTCCAAATGGATTTGAGGGCAGAGGATAAGTTGAGAAGAAAAGGTGAACAATGATGAGAGCCATCCTTGTTCCATTTTATGCCCTATCTCCACCTATTTCATGCAGCCTCATATCCATTTCCACATTCTAGTTTCCTATCCAATCACACCATTTATGTTGCTTATGATTAAAACATATAAGATTTATTTAATATAGTTTTATGATAAAATTATGAAAAATAATAATTATATTGTTTTTAATAATGAGCATTTGGAACTAAATTAGTCAACAAGTTATGTTGGGCTCTTGTTGTTTCTGCTGCAAGATCTACATACTATGTTAAGTTGACATGAGCATCATAATACTCAACACTCAAACGTGGGTACAAATAGAGCTACTAGAGATACAATTTATTGTTACCAGAACACTATGCTCGACTCAAAATGATCCTATATCCACATGCCAATGGTCAATAAACTTCAACTACCAACCGCACATTACTATATTTTCTTCCCATAATATTGAAAATAATCTCCTACAGTCATAAATGGAGGAAAAAGGATCCACGCAAATATTTTTGTGACATTTGGATATGTTGGCATTCTGATACTATTTTGTATGACTGGTAAGTGATATGGTTGTCATTGGCAACATCACCTTCTTAGTCTTCATAGTCCATCGGTAGTAAGTAGACCGGGTAGTAGTGAGTATACCGGCAAGAAGTGAGTTAACCAACAAGCAGTGAGTAGACCGGCAAGTAGTGAGTACACTAGCAAGTAGTAAGTAAACTGGCAAGCAATAAGTAGACTGGGTAGTGGTGAGTAGATCGGCACAAGAGAGGTCCATCGGCTAAACAAAGAACAAAGCGGTATTCTGGAGGAAACCGGCTAGATAGATTTTGATCGGTTCACCGGAAGAGTCTGCAACTGACAGACTGGTAACATTTAGTTACATTTAGCTAAATCGAGAGTCTTCTCCAATCAACCGACAAACTTATCAGTATGTTCGACTATATTGACAGAGATTCCTGCAATTTTTTTAGAGACGTGATTTAAGGCATGATAATGGAATTTTGAAAGGAATGTTTTGGAGGGAAAGCTGGCGATGAACTAAAGGGTCAATAAATACACATATCTCATTTTTGAGATGGTTGTTGTCAAGGTGAATGAAGATAATGTAAAAGTGGACACAGGGGGAGTTTAAGAAACTACAGAGCTGAGTGACAGAGGACCGCCAGTGTGATATCGAAGGATCAACAAGTTGATAGAAGGCAAAGTTGAAAGTGCATTTAGGAATTCAGAGTTGTGTAGATCAGACACAACTGATGCAGACCTAGTATGATTCTTCAGTGTGATCTGATCAAGTTAATGAGTAGCAATTTTAGTAGATCATCCATCTGTTGCTTTCTAACAACTACAACATAAATCCCTTAACTGGGTGGACTTTAACAGGTCCCATTATAAAAATCCCTTAACCAGGTGACATCTTAATTGATGTTCTTAAGTCCTCTAACCATGCTACTCTTAAAAGGGTAAAGGCACTAACCATCCTTGAACAAAATCCCTTAACTGGGTGGCACCTAACAGTGTCTTTGTATTCTCCTAACAGGGATGGCTCTTAATTGGGCGTACTCTAGAAGAGTACAAATTTTGTGAGTTCCTAGTCACACCATGGTTTTCTCTCTATTGGGTTTCCACAAGATAAATCTGTGTGTCATTGTGTATCTTTTCATGTATGCATAATCTTCTGCAGTAAATGTTTACATTGATGAATGGTAAATTAGTTCAAAGTTAAAGTAAAAGTTTTAATTGGTTAAAAATGGTAAAGTGCTGATTCACCCCTCCCCTCTCAGCACCAGTTGGGACTAGCAATTGGTATCAGAGCTCAGTTCCTCTAAAGTGAAGTTGGACAACTTGAGGATAAAGATCATGGAAGAGTACTGGTATCAGAAGCAGATTGATGAAGCCAATGAAATCATTTCTCATCTGAAAGAGAGACTGAGAAAATATCTTGCAAAAAGGAAGGAATTAGCTCAATAGCTAAATGAGAGTCAGGATATCATAGATCAACTCTCTAAATAGAGTGGATCTAAAGAAGCTGAAGAAGCAGTCTCAGAACTCATGGAAAAGAACAAGAAGCTAACTGAAGAAATTACACATCTCAAAACTGAACATGAAGGTCATGCCCTGAGAATGACTGAGATACTGGAAGCCAACAAAAGTGATGATGAAAGAAAAAGGGAGGCAACATAAGAACTGTCAAAAGATGAAAGAGCAAGGAGGCTTGCTGAAGATGCCCTGAGAGAAAATGATGAAATCATGATTGAGAAAGATGAAGAAATCTGAGTTCTCACTTAGGAGAATGAATACATACATAAACATCTGAATGACAATGCAGAAGAAAAGGAGAAGATGATGAAAGAGATTGAACAACTCAAGAGTGAGTTGAAAACTGAGAATGAGAGAAATGACAAGATGAGAAAATTCAATGAAAGCTTTGAGAAGGTAGATAAATAGTTGAAAGCTTAGAGAAGAACAAAGGATACAACCGACCTTGGTTACCCCGACTCAGGTCCTATAGAAACTAGAGAATCATCTAAATCCAAAAAGATGAAGGATAATAAAATAAACCATTCAGAAGCAAAAGGTATGAAGTCTTCCAAATTATCTTGTAATAATTATGGTAAATCAAGTCATAAGACCAATGACTATAGAAATAAACTGGTTAGTCAAAAGAAGACTTTCACCTTTGATGGTTATTGCCATAATTGTCATAAGTATGGCCAAACTGCTTATGAGTGTAGGTCTCAATCTAGCAGTATGTCAAATGGAAGAAGCTTTAATGGACATTGATTCACATGCAATAAGTTTGGACACAAATCCAAAGAATGCAGGTTCAAGACAAATGTATCAAGATCATCATTCAAACCGACCAGTCCTAACAAAAGGAGTAATCAGTTGAATGCCACTTGTTCCATGTGTGGTAATTTTGGTCATGTTGTAGAAAACTGTAGAATGAGAATGGGTCAGAGAAATAATTCAGGACCATGGAGGCCAACTAGTATGGCATGCTTTAACTTCCATAAGATTGACCACTTAGCCAGAGAATGTAGGAGTCGATCCTACAACTGGTTTGTAGACAAGAACCAATTTAGAAAGAAGAAAGAGAAAAATGACCTGAAAGGAAAGAAGATAACTGAAGAAGTAAGAAATGAAATGAAAAAAACATGGATCAAGAAGGATGAAGGAAAAGAAGGAGAAGGACATTCTGAAACCAAGTCATCATCCATCGTTGATGACAATTCCTCTTCTAACTAGGCATACTGATGCCCAGGGAGGAGCACATATAGTAAGATTACTTTTGAACCCCCTTTACAAATATAAGGATATGTTTAGATGTAGAGTTGTGATGTATTAAAGCTGGTCTAAAAGTTCTTAATTGAAGTATGTCCTATGAGCTGTTTATTTGTGTGTCGGTATCAACAACAAATAACCCGTAAAGTCAAATCAGTGTACTTTAAGTTATAAGTTTCAAAACTGACTATTGGATCTTAGTGCTAATAAATCTCAATGGATAAAATAAGGAAATGTTAGAACATTTTCATTTACACTGACTTCTTGTGAACCTACTTGAGCTCCTATGCGATCAAAGATGATTGAAACTTGCTAAGTTATGTTTGTGCAGAAAATTCAAGCCTAGTGATAGTGGTGTCTGATATTCCCTAGGAAAAGGTTTTCATCCTTGTCTGAGAAAAGTTTGTTTGAAGGTCATCATGGCAATGCCGATATAAACTCCTGTGTTGGTTGAAGCTATCGAACAACCCCTACCCGAGTTCAAGCTGCACCCGATGAAAGCTGATGAAATCGACCAGACCGGTGCTTAATCATCTGTTCCCTCCAATGTATTGTTGGTAGAATATATTCACTCATACATTCATTGCAAGCTCAAAGAACTTGGAGATAAGTTCATTCGAACTGAGTTCAAAGGGTTCTATAACAATGGCCAATTGAAGCCATAATTTCTACCTCTGAAGACAAAGGGTTTGGCTAATGTGATTGATTTTCTTGATCACTTTCATGATGATGAGGTTAGATATGTATTGAGCAGGGTTCATGATCAATTTTTGTGGCTGGAAGATAATGCATCGATCAAGATTACAAAGGAGGTGATTTGAAGAGTGACAGGGTTCAGTGAAACCAGTGAAGTATTAACCCTAAGAATGATTTCATCAAATGAAGTCACTTGGTTAACCAAATCTCGGTGTGATAGTAGAGAAATGACAATCACCCATATTGAGGATGCTGAAGTATGATTTGCCTCTACAGTATTGGGTTACATGGTTTATCAATCAAGCAGGATGAATAGTGTGTTGAGTGGTGCCATCTATGCTGGATTTCGAATTATCAAAGAAGATGCAACCTATGATATATGTGAGATGATTCAAAGTTAGTTCATGGTGAACATAGAAAGAATAAAGAAGGACAAGAAGCAATCTTTCAAATATGGCTCTCTACTAGTATGTATATTTTTCTATGTGCAAAACTTTTTCCTTGGTAAGGGTAATGTAGTATGGTCATAGGAGAAACCTATCATGGTTGAGATAGGTGAAATGATTAGGGATCTGGGTAATAATTTTGGTGAAACAATGTGGGGATAGTTAAAGGAATTCAAAATTAGGATGCATAAGAGGGAAATAATTCCAACCGAAATAGTACAGAAATACAAAGACAACATTTGTTTCCTTATAGACATAGATTGTTGTATCATTGAAGTAGTTCAACCCAGAACTTTTTCGGTTCCACCTATGGGATATGAGGTTGCAGTAGATCTTATTAAAATTCATGTTAATATGCTCCAAAATAAAACAGAGATTTGGAATATGTGAGGAGGCAAGCTCCAAAATAAAACAGGAACTTCATGTGCCAATCATAAAAAGAAAAGTAAGAAAAATGATTGATACCCTTGACAAGAAATATGGAAGTGTAGCATCCAGGGCCAGTACCTCCACTGGTGTTAGTGAGCAAATAGGGGTCACACCTGGTAAAGATGAAGAATCAACAGGTGGAAAGAAGAAAGTGTCAAAGATGAAACCTAAGGGGACTGCAACAACTAAGCCTGCAACATACTCAAAGGAAAAGGATCTAAGTACTCCTGTGTCTTCACCAAGTAAAGACAAACTGGTAGGAGTGACTTATGCTAGAAAGAAAAAGAGTGATTCTAAGCTTAATAAGGATGAGAAAGAAGGTAATGTCACTGACACCCCATCAAATGTGGAAATTAAGGAGGTTAGAAGAAGTGGAAGGAACAAAGCCCCAACAGTTGATGAGTTGGTGCATGGGATATAATAATTTGGAGGTATGGCCAGTGTTGGAAGGAGATATTCCCTCTGTAACAAAGAAGACAAAAGGAAAATCAAGGAAGCCCTAATCTGGAACTTGCATAAGTTTTGTAGGACTCCTCATGAATTATATGGCATAATCCTATCAGATTTGCAAGATCAAATTGAAGGGAGATGGAAGACAACTCTAGCTACTAAAAAGGAACTCAGAATAAAAGCACTCATGGAAGTAAATCATGACTTAGACCTTGATCAAGCTTCACTAGTGGCTGAAGCATACATTCAAAATTTTAAAATAAGGAATAGAACTAGTAGAGTAGCAGTAGGTGAAGTTAAAGTAGTGCACGTTGAAGGTTTTGCCTTGTGGAAGGAAATTATGGTCCAACCAAAGGAAGCTGAAGAAGAAATTGACAAGGAAACAAAATAGGACAAAGGTGCAACTATCCTTGACAAAGGAAAAGCTAAGGAAAAAGACTCCATTGAATAATTTTATACTTTCACAGTTGAGGACATAATAGGAAATGTTGTTTAAGACATCCCCAATTTGACAAAGGGTATCAAACAACCTGTACACACTTTAGCAGTGAAGGAAGATGATCAAACTAAGCCTCCCAGTCAAGATGAAGTGTTAGTTGAAGACATTCCTTATGAGGATACACCTCACATAACCTTATTGGCACCATATCCTATTCTCTCTGAAGAAGCAAAAGAGGAAGAGAAAACAAAGGAAGGAAAAGAGGAAGAGAAGAAAGTAGAGGAAGGAAAAGAGGAAGAGAAGAAAGAAGAGGAAGGAAAAGAGGAAGAGAAGAAAGAATAGGAAGGAAAAGAGGAAGAGAAGAAAGTAAATGATAACATAACAGTGATGAATACCCCTTCGACAAAGAGGAAGTTAGACTTAGACAAGGAAAGTGAAAAGAAAAAGGTAAGAATGATCACAACAACTAGCTCAGAAGTTGAGACTATAGAAAAGGAAGAAGGAATAGAGGAGGAAGAAGAAGGTGACTCGGTCATTGATATAAAGAAAATGACCCCCAAGCAATCGATGAAAGTCTCAGAAAAATTGAGAATCCAAGTTGAAAAGGCTAAATTGAGAGGAAAGAAAAAGAAGGCAAGAATCCTCACTTCTGCTAAGACAATTCTCTCTCACCTCATCCTAGACATTGCAGTTGATGATACTGCACCCATTATTGACCAGTTGGATATTCTTGTTAAAGGAATCAACTCAGAGGCAACCGATCTGGAGAAGGTTGTAGTAAGGCACTACGAAACAAAGTGAGGAGATAACTTAATGGAGCAAATAATAGTTGGAAAAGTTGCTCTTTCCACCAGAACTGAAAAAATTAAAAAAAAACTGCAACAAGTTGGTCAACTACTAGTGAAATTCAAGTTTTTCTTCTTTAATTAAAGACTTAGAAGGCAAAAGAAATCAGATTCAAAAGGAAATTCAAGATTTGGTAAGCTCTTTTGATCCTCTTATCAGTTCAACATCAACCTTTACTGGAAAATTCAAAATGCTAAATAGTGAAATCAGAAGGTTGAAAGATGAAGAAGACAAAAGAAGCCTTAGCTTGTTAGAGCTCCAGTGCTATTTAGCACCAATTGTTGATTTCATGCAAGTAAACATTAAAGAAGCAAATTGCCTAATAAATGAACCTAACTGTAAGAAAGTGGATGATATGGAGGTCTTCATTGTAGTCTTATATAGCCACTTCACCACCATGAAACGGGTTCAATCGTCATGGGAATCTTCCTTGAAAGTGGCTCAAGAAAACTTCAAAGAGATTTTTTCTTTATTTTGATAAATCTTTTTGGATAATATTTTCCATTGATGGAAAAAGGGGGAATTTTGGAAATTTTGGAATCTTGTCTAAAACAGGGGCTAGAACCGACATAATTTTGTAGTGGTTTGTAGTATTTGCCACCAATGCCAGAGGGGGAGTTTGTTGGAATTTTGATACGATTTTGTATGACCGGTAAGTGATATGGTTTTCATTATTGGAAACATCATCTCCTTAGACTTCATAGTCCATTGGTAGTAAGTAGTCCAGGTAGCAGTGAGTAGACCGGCAAGCAGTGAGTAGACCGGCAAGTAGTGAGTAGACCGGCAAGTAGTGAGTACACCGAAAAGCAGTGAGTAGACCGGAAAGCAGTAAGTAGATTGGGTAGCGGTGAGTAGATCGGCACAAGAGAGGTCCATCGTCTAAACAAAGAACAAACCGATATTTAGGAGGAAACCGACTAGACAGATTTTGATCGGTTCACTATAAGAGTCTGTAACCGACATACTGGTAATGTTCAGTTACATTCAGCTAAATTGAGAGTCTTCTCAAGTCAACCGATGGACTTATTGACATGTTCGACTATCTGAGAGAGATTCCTGCAATGTTTTCAGAGACATGATTTAAGGCATGATAATGGAATTTTGAAAGGAATGTTTTGGAGGGAAAGTTGGTGACAGACTAAAGGGTCAATAAATACAATATCTCATTTTTGAGATGGTTGTTATCAAGGTGAATGAAGATAATGTAAAAGTGGACACAGGGGGAGTTTAAGAGACTGCAGAGTCGAGTGCTAGAGGACTGGTAGAGTGGAGTTTCATAGAGTGGTGACTCAAGTGACAGAGGATCGATAGTGTGATATCAAATGATCAGCAAATCGATAAAAGGCAGAGTTGAAAGTGCATTCAGGAATTTAGAGTTGTGTAGATCAAACACAATTGATGCAGACCTAGTATGATTATTCAGTGTGATCTGATCCGGCTAATGAGTAGCAATTTTAGCAGATCATCCATCTTTTGCTTTCTAACAATTGCAACATAAATCCCTTAACCGAGTGGAATTTAATAGGTCCCATTATAAAAATCCCTTAACCGAGCGACATCTTAATTGATGCTCTTAAGTCCTCTAACCAAGCTACTCTTAAAAGGGTAAAGGCACTAACCAGCCTTGAACAAAATCGCTTAACCGGGGGGCACGTCACACTGTCTTTGTATTCGTCTAACATGGATGGCTCTTAACCAGGCGTACTCCAGAAGAGTACAAATTTTGTGAGCTCCTACTCACATTGTAGTTTTCTCCCTATTGGGTAGCCATGAGATAAATCTGTTTGTCATTGTGTATCTTTTCTTGTATGCATAATCTTTTGTAGTAAATATTTACATTGATGAATGGTAAATTAGTTCAAACTTAAAGTAAAAGTTTTACTTGGTTAAAACTAGTACACTGCTGATTCACCCCTCCCCTCTCAGCACCGATTGGGACTAACAAGATACATTTCATTACTCCTCCAAACCATGTTTCTCCATAACATGAATCCTTCATTATAATACAGTGGTTTTCTGTTATGCTATTTTGATGCAAACAAAGAATAAATAGTCTATTTGTTACACAATATTAGCCATGAGCCACCTGCATTTGGAGTTGTTATATGATTTATTTACCTAAAGAAAGTACGGTCATGGGCCAACCCATCCAAATTATGGAAGGAAGCTTTACCACATAGTGGGACAATTGTGATGGAGATACATTATCAAAACCGTTAGTTTGTCTATTTCCTATATATATATTTTGTTGTAACAGTCTGGTTTCTTTACCTGTGATTGATAATCAAGGCTTTACGTAAGCCTCTAAGTTATAGTTTGTTGGCCATAGGCCACAACAAGCTAACTATTTTATATCATATGGCTATTGTTGGCTATACACATGATCTCTATTTATCTAGTCGATTGTAACAACAACATGCATGTATGTATGAAATTGAAATTATTCTCTGAATATCAATATTGTCTAATTTGAATTTGAAGGTCTTTTAAGCATTCTCTTCAATCAACTTGTTGGGAGGAAGGGCACCCCCTCTACAGCTACCAATTGAGTGTAAATACTGTATTTTTCTACAGGTGTGTTATTTGGTTATACATTTCTGTTGATTGGTATTTCAGCTACATAATTACGTAGTTGATATATATGTAAGTTGTCTATTAATTTAGATTGAACTAAATGATATAATTTTTGTGTAAATTAAGTACGTTCTTGATTTGAGTTATATTTGCATGTTTTCAATTTTATAAATTCGGTAATGTGTGTTGAGTTTTTACTTCAGAGTTTTCTATAATTTTTGCATAGTTTATGTTGCTTAAATAAAATAGAACAACTCATGTCACTAGGAAGTGACAACTCTTGTCACCAGGAAGTGACAGTTCCTGTCGCTAGGAAGTGATAGCTCCTATCGCTAGGAAGTGACAGTTCCTGTCGCTAGCTTTATTTTGATTTTCATGAGGTTTTCTTTTCATAGTTGAATTCATCCCCACTCATCTCCCGATTTTCACCCCTTGATGGCATATTGCTCGAACACCTTTCACAAGTTTACACCCCCGGATTGACACGTATAGACCAAACTAAAATTCATTATAAAGTGTGAAAAATTTCTTATTCTTTGCCCCAGTGTTGGCCTATCAAACAAAACGGTAGGGGAAGAGGAGGCAAGAACTTTAGAGGAAAAGGAAATTTTGGGGGAAGGGGACAATCTCAAAAACCCCAAGGTGATTCTAGCCAACAAGAACAAAGTGGAGACTTAGGTTCAAGAGGAGGATTTAGAGGAAGGAGACCAAATAGAAGGGGTAGATTTGGAGGACTAGGAAGAGGTCCCAGTGTCTTCATAGGGAGATGCTTCAATTGCTACCAAGTAGGGCACACTGCAAGCAAGTGTCTTAAGAAAGCCTCAAACTCTCATGGAGGAGAGAGAAGGAACCAGTTGACTCACGAAGAAGATTTCCAAAGTGTCAATTCCCCAATTGGAAGTGCAACCTCAACCCATCATAGAGAAAGATTGATGATGAGGAGAACCTTGTTGAAGGTGCCTCAAGTGAAAGAACCCCCTCAGAGGAAGACATTGTTTAGAACCACATGTAAGGCCTATGGTAAGCTATGTAAGGTAATAGTTGATTTAGGTTCTACTAAAAATTTGGTTTCCATAGAGATGGTAGACAAATTAAAGTTGAAAAGGTTACCTCATGCTAACCCTTATAAGGTGTCATGAATGAATAAAGGGCAACAGGTCTTAGTGGATGAACAATCTTGGGTAGAGTTTGAGATAGGGGAGTATAAGGATAGAATATTATGTGATGTTATTCCCATGGATGGTTATAATCTATTGTTAGGATGCCCATTGAAATATGATGTACAATCCCAACATGATGGGAAAATAAACTCCTTTCTCATAACCCAAAATGAGAGAAAATACAACATGGATCCTTTAGTGGATGAGGGTGTGGATAAGAACATTGGGTCAAGTGTAATGTTAGTAAATGTAAAGAGTTTCTAGACATTCTAAAGGAGGAAGGAACCCTCGGGTATGCCCTAATTTTGAAGCCCAAAAATAGTCCTAATGTGCCTAGTAACGGTAAGGAAGAAATTCCCAACGAGGTGGAACAATTGTTGGACATGTATAAGAGTATAATGGTGGAGGAAATACCTAACACTTTGCCACCCTTTACCGACAAAAGCCATCATATTGACTTCATACCAGGGTCTACATTGCCAAACAAACCAGCCTATAAGATGACTCCATCTCAAAATGAGGAGATTGCCAAGCAAGTGCAAAAATTGTTGGACAAGGGGTTGGTGAGAAAGAGTCTTAGTCCATGTGCTGTCCCAATAGTCCTAGAACCTAAAAGGGATGGCAAATGGAGGCTTTGTACTGATTCTAGGGCCATCAATAGGATTACCATAAGATATAGGTTTCCTATGCATAGAATTGAAGACTTAATGGATTGTTTGGGAGGGGCTTGCTGCTACTCCAAAATTGATCTCAAGAGTGGGTATCATCAAATCAGAATAAGGCAAGGGGATGAATGGAAGACAACCTTCAAGACAAATGAAGGTCTCTATGAGTGGATGGTGATGCCTTTTGGGCTATCCAATGCCCCAAGCACCTTTATACACCTCATGAATGATGTATTGAAGGAATTCATTGGTAAATTTGTTGTTGTTTATCTTGATGATATTCTTGTGTTTAGCAGGACAAAGGAGGAGCATTTTGAGCACTTGAACCTAGTTTTGAATAAGTTGCATGAAGAAAAGTTGATGATCAACATGGAGAAGAGTGTCTTCATGAAGGAGGAGCTTGTCTACCTTGGTTTTGTAATCTCTAAGAGGGATTTGAAGATGGATCCAACAAAGGTGGAGGCTATTTGGTCATGGAAAACACCTAAGATAGTAGGTGATGTGAGGGGTTTCCATGGGTTGCCAACATTTTACAGAAAGTTCATAAAAAAATTTAGTCATATATATGTGCACCTATCCTAGACACAATCAAGGGAGGTCAGAATGTAAGTTTTCTTGGTCAAATGAAGAAAATGAATCTTTTTAATATCTAAAAAGGAGAGTAGCACAACAACCCATTCTTGTTTTGCTTGATTTTAACAAGTTCTTCACAATGGAGTGTGATGCTAGTAATCTTGCCATAGGGGTTGCCTTAAGTCAAGAGGGCAAACCGATGGCTTTCTTTAGTGAGAAACTCAATGATGCTAAAAGAAAGTATTCTACATATGATTTGTATTTGTATGTAATGGTACAAGCCTTGAAGAAATGGAGGCATTACCTTTTACCTAAAGAATTCATTGTTTATACTGATAATCATGCTCTTAGTTTTCTACGTGGACATGATAAACTTAGTCACAATCATATGAAGTGGGTTTAACATCTTCAATCCTACACATTTGCCATCAAACACAAGAAGGGGAAGGCCAATAAAGTGGCAGATGCATTGAGTAGGAGGGTGTGCATGGTGCAATAAATTGAATTGCAAAGTGCGGGAATTGATTCCCTCAAGCAAATATACAAGGATGATGAATATTTCAGTGAGATATATGAGGTTTGCACTCAATTTTAATATGCTTATCATTCTAATTTTTTTGAGTTTTTGTTGCAGAAGGGGTTATTGTTCAAAGGGAGCCAGTTGTGTATCCCTAGATGCTCCATGAGGGAGAACATTATCAAGGATAAATATTATGGCAGTTTGGGAGGTTACTTTGGGCTTGATAAAACCTTAGAACATGTGAAGAGGTACTATTTTTGGCCAAAGTTGCAATCAAATGTCAAGAAGTTTTTTGAAAGTTGCAACATATGCCAAAGGGCTAAGGGAACATCATCAAATGTGGGTTTATATCAACCACTCCCTATTCCTAATAGGCCATGGGAGAGTATCATCATGTATTTTGTTTTGGGTCTTCCTAGGACTCAAAGAGGTTTTCATAGTATCTTTGTTGTAGTTGATTGATTTAGTAAGATGACTCACATCTTGCCATGTAAATGTACTAATGATGCTTCCCATATTGACAACTTATTCTTCAAAGAAATTGTTAGAATCCATGGTTTTCCTCTAAACATTGTGACTGACAGGGACTCTAAGTTTGTGGACCTCTTTTGGCATACATTGTGGAAGAAGTTGGGCACTCAATTGTCTTTCACATTAGCCTATCACCCTTAGAATGATGGCCAAACTAAGGTGGTGAATAGGTCATTGGGGAATTTTCTTAGATGTCTCACAAAGAAGCATGGAGAAGCTTGGGATATGACCATCCCTTAAGATGAATTTGCTTATAATGATGCTGTCAATAGAAGCTCATGAAGAAGTCCTTTTGAGGTGGTCTATGGGATTCATCCCAGAGGTATTATTTAATTAAGAGATCTACATGGATTGGAAAGAAGATTTGCTCGAGAGGATTTTGCATTGGCCATGTAAGACATTCATAAGAAGGTGAGAGAAACTCTTCACAAGAACACTGAAAAGTACAAAGAGAAAGAAAATGAGAGGAAGAGAGATTTGCAGTATAAGGTGGGAGACTTGGTGATGGGACACTTGAAGAAAGAGAGACTTCCGAAGGGGCAACCAACCAAGTTGCTCATGAAGAAGATTGGTCCCGACCGGATAGTACATAAGTTTGGTCCTAATATCTATGAGATTGAGCTTCCTCAAGGTTTAGGAATATCACCCATTTTCAATGTTTCAGATTTATTTCTTGACAAAGGTGATGTTGCAGGTTCATATGCAGGTTTGAAATCAAAAGGAGATGAAGGTTGGGTTAAGGATATACCATCTAGCCAACCCTAGGAGTTGGAGAGAATCTTGGACACAAAGGTGGTCAAGAAGACTAGAAAGAAGACTTATAAGGAGTACCTTGTAAAGTAGAGTGGCCTACCTGATGAAGATGCCACATGGATGACAGAAGATGACACTAAAAAGCATGGACATTCTGTTGCCGACCTCATTCCTCAAGAGACTTGAGTTTTCTATGCCCCCGGGAGTATGGTGTAGGAGCACCTTATAGGCTTTGAAGAACATTTGAGAAATGAAGGATTTTAGAGGTTTTTGTAGGTTCCTTGAACGTTTTAAGTTTTAATAAGTTATTCCAAGACCAATCTTTTTTGTTTTGATTAGCCATGTAATTCCTTGGTGCCATTTTGTAGTGTGAACTTCTTAGGACCTATTTAGTCAACCATGGTCAAATGACATCCAAAATGCCTAAAGAGGAAAGCATTGTATTTTATCTCCTATGTGGAATATTTGTAAGGTTTATGATGTGTCCTAATAGGTTACATAGGCAAATGTCATAGATTGTCTAGTTTTGTGCAAAGTTGACAAGTTTGGATGACAACTTTTGTTGTCAACTTGTAACTAATCTCCCTCCAATGGCTACCTCATTCAAATTTCAGTTGGAGTTGATTGAGGAGGTCTAAGAGACCTTTCTTAAGGATTTGGAGGTCAATAAGAAAGGATTGATGAATTTTTGGATGTAAGACAGTGATCAAATTCAATAAACACTCAGAAATTTACACAAAATCGCTATAACAGTATCGTGTACAATCATTGTATAGACTCCATGTGCAGGATAAATTATTGATTTAAATATGCCTCTGTGTTGATGTTCATTTGGTTTTTATTTGGTAGGAAAAGACATAGAAATAAGCGAGATATCTGTACTTTTGTGAAAGGTGGTTTGAAAACCCTCCAAAGCCAGGGTTTCCGAGGAAATGCTTTCTTAACCCCACATTTCTCTGGCCAAGTTGGCTCAAAATATGGGGAATGGTAGGGGATAAAATTTACTTTAGTATTTTCAAATTTTCTAAGTGGGTCGTTGAACTAGTGAATTTTGGGAGCAAGCCCTAGGCTAGGCATCGTCATGTGACTAGCCGGTTTTGACTGATAAAAAATATGTAGAGGTAAAACCAAGAGTGGTGGACCCTATATAATGGTGGATTTGGTGTTTTAGGATGTGTGCAGACCTTTCCCATCCATTGATACCATTATATCAAGCCATTGGTGTGTTGTAGCAACAACATTTGACCTAGTCAATGCAAGAGTTGGGGTCTAAGTTTTGGAAGTGTTTTGTGTCACCAAAGGGGGAAACTAAAAGTGTCTAGATTCTGGGATGTCATTAGGATAATTTCAAATTTTTTCCCTTAAAGGCTCAAACTAGGGCTACTAGGAATATGTATCTTGTAGAGGGTAAGTCACCTTGATTGAACTTGCACAACAAAAAGGTGTTGTATTGGTTGTGGTCAATGTTTCTAGGGTTAGACAAGAGGTTCTATAGGTTCCATACCTTCTCTTCAATGGTGGATATTTTATAATCCAATTTGGTCATAGGCGACCACAGGAGAGTTGGTGTTAAGGAGAGACTTGATGTGAGAAGTTGTATACAATGAGTTGTTTAGGGATCAAAAAGAGGCTTCATTGAACAAACGAAAGTGTAGTGGTGTTATTGTATGTTGTTAACAAGATTGTCCAAGAATCCATGAATGCTGAGACCTTAATTGAGGGTCTTATAGAGTGAGTTTGTGTGAGAAGTCTTTGTTCCTTGGGGTTGTACATCATGGAGAGATATCACTATTCAGTGATATGGTTGTTACCAAAATTTATACCTTCAACTCATTTTGGTAGAGCTAGATTTATTTGCTACATTTGAGGTGAAAGGTACATTCATTTTATGTTGATTATTCATTCGCAATCAAGTATCTCAAATAGAATTCAGTTTATTATGCAAGTTTCACAACAAAAGATTTATTAAAATTGTATAGTATTGTTGTATTTTATTAATTTTGAAATGAAGAAAACATACAAGATTGCATAAATATTGTTGTTTAATGTTTTGAAAATAAAAGTGTTTAAATTTCCCACACAAGCTGTGGGAATGACTGAATCACATTGGTAAAACATGGGAGATAAGCTATGCAACTGAAGATAGAAAAGGGGAAAACATATAATGAAACATTATATCATTCATTGCCTATTCAATATATTGTTGATGTTCAATTTTTAGCTCTGCCATCATGTTTCCTCCTATCTTCAATCGTTGATTCCCAAGACTTAGGTGTACCTACAAGATGTGAAGAAGCTTGTTAGAGATCGAGACATAAAATTTCCTCATATGTTACCAGTAGTTGAATAACTTAAAACCTATGAGCTATCAATCTAATTCATCCATATCATTGATATGCAGACAAAGTTAGGAACAAATCTTCAAAGTGGAAGTGAAATCATTAGTAAAGGGATTTTTCCTTGTTTTTATCTAACAAGTTTGTCCACTATGCAGGTATAAGTTTTGATGTTCACCATTGAAATTATTATAAAGTTCACTCTTGTATCATAATTTCACAGCATGTGGGTTAAAATGAGACTCCCATAAGGGTTGAGCCCAACATGTTTTTATATCAATATGGCTTCATTAAGCAGGGAATTGTCATTCATAATAGTGAACTTTTGAGATCACTGCTATAAATAACATGTCTGTGTCCAATGGAACCACACTGACATATTAAAATCCAGACAATGCCCCATTCACAAACGTCCAAGAAGAGGGCAGATTTGAGATAGTAAGCACAATTATTGAGACAACATATCAAAGCTTTCAATAAAATTTACAGTCGATAAAGTTTAAAACAGTGATAAGAATCCAATGCTCATAAAGAATTAAAAGTGTGATCCAAATAGAAAGAGAGTGTTTGAGAAATAAAGGAGAAAAATATAGATAATAAAGATTAATTGTGTAGACAGCAAATGGAATGAGCACCACTGATGATCAATACCCTAACAATGAAAAGAGCTCATTGTTCTTGCAAGATAAGCTACTAAGCTAGTATTCGTATATAGTTGAAAGTGCAGTCATTACAAAAGAAGACAAAGCAGTCATATAGAATCATTGAAGAACCTATCTTTTCAAGAAATAGTGACCATAGAGCCTCCAGAATACAATTTTGCAGTCATTATGCCTAGACATAGAGATCTTAGTAATAATTTTTCCCAAGAACATCATAAGCAATGAATATTAAAAGTCCCAGTCAAAAGGATCACAAAGATCAAAGAACATAAGGCTTAGTGGACATTATTTTAGTCATCAAGCATAAAGTTGTAGACCTCATTACAGTAGTGATATCATGTATGCATTGACTCACAACACTCGAGTTAAATTTGAGAGAAAAGATGAAAAGGTCATAAAAGTATTCAATACCATAAGTATAAATACAGTCGTCAATGCCATGGATACAACAAATAGAATTCTGATGGCTTCAAGATAAAACAAAGATATGGAAGATTGAACATACAATTTGATTTGAAGAGTAAGTGGAAATATAAATTATTAGAGCAACACCTATAAAGGATATCCAAATTCATAATAAAAACATAACAGTCCACATCACAATTGAGAACCAGATATAGATCATCACAAATAACAGTGATTGATAGAGATGAAAGTCATAATATTGGCAAAAGGTCTCAGTAGTAGTAACAACCATGAAGGATGATAGTATGAGATCAAGAACAAATTACATTCAAAACTAAAGAGCAGTATGGGCAAAAGATGAACACAGTTAAAGCTTTGAGATACAATGATTATATATAATGAGAAGAGTAGTATAGGTCTCTATCTACACACAATGGTACTAAGAAAAAGTTGCAATCTCAAATTCTGATAGTAAAAATGTCAAGGTGCAGCTCAAAATTCTAGGTTTGTGACATGATAGTCATCAATATGAGATTTATGAGCCACACTGCCTACAATCACACAAGGACAGTATAGCTTTAGAACAATCTTAGACACTAACAAAGAGACAATCCTCAAGATACAAAATTGAGACAAAGAATATGATATAACAGTATGATGATAGTAGATAATAAGGAAATATCACTGTCTTATGAAGAGAAGATACAATCGAACATCTATTAAGGTTGAAGCAGCCCCAACATGATCTCTGTATGAAGACAATCAAAATCTTCAAAGAAAGATAGGAAATAGCAACATAAAAGGAATCTTCATGATGATCAATCACCAAATACATGTTATATAACCATAAAGCATGCATAGGAAGGGCCAACGTACCTATAAAAGAGCAAAGGAAAAGGATATGGTACCAAGGACATGACATCATGAGAAAGAATTCATACATTCAAAGTGAATAGGGTTTCAAGAAACATATATATATATATATATATACAGTGAGTTGAGCCTCTTATTTTTTATATTCATTAACAAGTGTAGCTACAACAGTCTACATCAAAAAACACATAGTCATAAAGGAAATCATGAATATAAGCTCAAAACCCTCAAGAAAATGTAGATATATACAAATGAACATTCAACCCTCAAATCATAGTGCAAGACATTATTAGGGTTTTTATTAAGTTCTTCATGAGAGAAAAATATAGTGATCACAGAGTAAAGCTATAGCAACGACAATGAATATTAAAGCATTCATCTTTTGGAAGAAAATTTCAACACAGTGCCAAGAAATAAAAGGTAATACATCAAGAGACAGAATCAAGAAGACAAAGGGGGTAGCTTTCTTTAAGCTCATATAAAACCCTAATAATAGTCATTAAGGAGCACATAAGAACAAAGATCAGTGAGCTAGATCACGATGCACATTAAAAATAGAGACATTGCAGCTACAATCATAGTGAATGCATGTATAAAGGGTTTCAATTTAAAACCCTAGATACATGCATGCTAAGAAACAAAGCTTCCGTGCTCTTTTTCTTCCAAAGAAATAACAACATGAGAAAAAGAAGGCCATAAGATAATATACCATGCAACCAATGAACATCCTTAAGCTGAGAAGTTCGAGTTCAAGCCCTCAAGCTCTGGTTCAAGCTTGAGAAACACATAAAATACATGGTGGTGGCAACAACAAATTTTCTCCAAAATATGCAAAAGTGAAATAACGCAATGCCTTAGGGTTTCTCAGGTAATTCCTTTCATGCCCTACTTCGAATAATGGTGGTATTTTTTAATAACTTGTGGTTTAATAAAATCGCCTCATATTTTTTGCTTTGAGGTATTGACTTTAAGTCAATAAACCTTGTGATATAAATGAAGCCTTGTGTTATGAAAGGGTTCAATACAAATAAGGATTTTGTGCCTTCATGCCTTTCATGCCTTTCATGTTTTCAATAATGTTAATTTAACATTATTAATTTTTTTTAATAATTGTTAAATTAAATTATTTAAAAGGGCAAATAATGAAGGCAATGTGTTACGCATGCATGGAGTGAAGCTTAAAAGATTTCTTGATCTTTTTTAATAATGCAAAGGAGGAATTTGGAGGTGAAGCTAATTATGCATGTAATTCAGACTTTTATTTTTATTTTTAGTCAACTGAAGACCCTTTTGATTTTACTTGAGTCAAGTGACTCATCAGATAGAGTTTGAAACTATGATCGCATGGATTGCTTAATTTTTGCTCCCTTTTTTTAGGGTTTTTATTTTTTCTCGTGAGAAGCATGTTTTTATTTTTCTCACTTTCAGTTAGCTATGAGTTCCACATCTTGGGCTCATTTTTGCATGCCTTCATTGTATTTAGGGAAAAAATTCTTTCTTTTTTCCTTAGTTCTTGATTTTTGTGCCTTTGCTCTTAGCAAAGAGAGATCTTGTAACTCATTTTTTACAGTTAATATTATACAATAACTCTTTTATAGGTTATATTGGATTTGTTATTAGCAGATGGATTTCTTTGTCTTGAAAATCGTCAAGTTTTGCCTTCAACATTTCATATATCATAATTGTGGTTGATTTGATAAGAAAATTTTACTATGTTTCAATTAGGAAACCTTAATTTTTTTTATCTCCTTCATAAGTGTGTGTATGTAGTTAAATTCAAAGGTTATAGATTGCACATGTGATCTCTTTATTACTTTTTTAGTTGTGAAAATATAGTTTTCCTTTGAAAAAAATATATTTGTCAGAGACTCTATATGAAATATTTAGGTGATTAAGCTGTTTCAAATTTGGTTGTTCAAATAGAAGTACTGGAGAGTCATTGTGGATCAGGTTGCAGTAAATTTTTTCATCATTAGGTGTACCACCTTCCTTTTAAAGTTCAGTTTATCCATTAATTTCAAGATTTTCTTCCCTTTTCCATTAAAGTTATAATCAGATATTAGAAAATCATACAAGAGGCCAACCTGTAATCCAGAGGTCTACTTTTAATATAGGTACCAACAACCTGAAAGTATTTCTATGTTTCTCAACTTTGCAAAATATTTATTGTTTTGACACATGAGTGCAATCCTTGTGATAACAATGGTAGGGCAAAGGAGGCCATTGAGAAAGCTATGACCACATAACAGGGAGATGTTAGAACAAGGATTGGACTTTATTTTCAGAGCTACCTAAGAGATAGCCAACTAGAGACATCTGTATGAGGTCGAGGTGCCTATTGTGATTCTTTAAATGTGAATTGAAATAGAAACTACTAAATAGCCACAAATCTCTTCTAGAATGCTATCTAATCTAAAACACAGTAAAATGAAACAAATAAGAACTGTTAAACACAAAGATTATACCTGCATATATTAGTTGCTCCCATGGAGTTTCATTCTATTCTATCTCATGTGATCTTGTTGCTATTACTCCCAGGATGTTGTGCTTATGGTTTCAAGATGACTACACAAGAATGAACTATGTGGAATATGAAATGAAAAATGGACTCTAATCCTATGATTAAAAATAATTGAAATACTAAGATGGATATGCTATGATGCTTGAATGCTTGAATGCTTGAATGCTTGCTATATACACCTAAAAATGACAAGAGATAATTAAATAAATATTATTTATTTAATTAATGGTTTTAATTCTTATATTAATAAATAAATTGAATAATTTATTTATCTAATTCATTTATCTTATTCCTCAAGACCAATTTATTAATTACATATTAATTATTTAATTAAATTCATCATAATTCTTCTAAAGTCTATCTTAATTAAATAATCCTAAATTATTTAATTAATCACCTAACCTAAATCTTCAATTTTAATTTCTACATCATCCTCCATCACACCTTCTCACATCATCATGCCATCTCATCACCATGTGTCTAAATAAATTAAATATTTTAATATTTAATTCATCAATTATTTTCAACATCATCCCTAGTCAATAGGATGAGGAGACTTATGTGTCCTCCTATTTCCTATATTCCCTCTCACATCCCTATATCTTAGAGGGTGGTTTTATCCTCATCAACCTGGTCAAAGTGACTCATTATCCACTTGTCCTAGGAAGCCTAAATCTTCGCCAACCTCCCTAGATTGTTGACTCCTTCATGTCTTGGGAAACCTATATTCTCTCCAACTATCCTACATCTTTGAAGTCTTCATCCTTGGTCAAGGTGAGATTGTTGCCATGTGGCTTCTATTTCCACGTTGTCCTCTATCTTGTCATCATAGGAGGAACATCTTCCCCCTTTATCTCTCACATCTCAACCAAATTCATCTCAGCCGTTAATGATATCAATATTCAATCTCAACCATTGATCTTTGCCACCTTGAATTGTAGCCATGAAAAATATATTAAATGAATTCTTCATCAAGCATTTGAAGCTATTTACTAGTAAGCATTCAAGCAATCAAGCAATCAAGCATCATAGCATATCCATTTTAGTATTTCAATCATTTGCAACCATAGGATTAGAATCCATTTTTCATTTCATACTACACATAGTTCATTCTTGTGTAGTCATCTTGAAACCATAAGTTCAACAAGATCACATGAGATAGAACAACATGGAACTCCATGGGAGTAGTTGATATATGTTGGTATAATCTTTGTGTTTAAAAATTCTTCTTTGTTTCATTTTAGTGTGTTTTAGATTAGATAGCATTCTAGAATATATTTGTAGCCATTTAATAGTTCCTATCGCAATTCACATTTAAAGCATCACATTTAAAAAACTATTGCATATGCGCTACAATGACAAATGCACTAAATAAAATGATACATGTGCCATATAAATTAGTATATTTGCTAAATGAATAAATGCACTAAAAGAACTCATAAATGCATTAAAACATTTACTGTATGCGCTAAATCAACAAAAGCACTAAAAGAACTCATAAATGCGTTAAAATAAGACTCAAAAGTGCTAAAACAATTAATGAATGTGCTACAAGAAAATGCAAAAGTGCTACTATGCAACATATGTGTAAAAAGAATGAACAAATGCGTAATAAATGTTTGGTGCATACACAAATAGAAATTTTGATCTAGAATTTAATGCAATAAATGCTCGAGACAAGGAAAGATACTAATGTACTTAATGGGGGACCATACTCTTCTAGCCTCTGAAATCGGTGGACATGCTCAAACTGATACCTATGGTACAAAATCACCATCTTCGCTGTTAGCACATCGCTCTACTCAATCCCTCCTCTCCACAAATCAGTCTCAAAGCTCCACCTGTGCAAATGAGTTGGATGTGGACCTAACCTTCCTATATATAGCCTATTTGACCCTAATTGGAGGCATAATGACCATGACATTGTGGGGCAAGCTTTCACAACATTGAAGCCTATTTTCACTAATTTCTTCATCCTAATTCTTCTATTTTTTCACTCATGAGATCGCTCAATCATTTTGTGCTTCACTCGAATTTTTTCATAATTATTCCGGACCAATCTCCTGAGGGGGCATACCATCCACATCATACTGACGTTAGGGGAAAATCAAGACTTAGTTTATTTTTGTTTGAAACAAAGTGATAAAACACATTGTCTCAAAGAGGGGAAAAATGTATACACCTAAAAATGACTATAGATAATTGAATAAATATTAAATATTTATTCAATGGTTTTAATATTTTTTCAAATACAATGCTTGTTAAACTTTTTAACATGACCGATGACATTGGCATGACACACCCTCTGGCTCCACTTGAAACACTTTTGACCCAAAGCTGTGAATCGGTGAGGCCACAAACAAGAGACCTCATCCCCACATGTCACTTGTTAAAACCTACAAGCACAATGGCCCAACGAAGACACAAGGCCTACGAGTATAGTGGCCTAGAAACTATTTGAACCTGGGTGGCTACTGTAATACCCTAAAAATGGTCCTCTAAACCATGGGCCCCTAATCTCGACAACATCATCAAGGTCCTAACCAAAGACAATTAAATCAATCTTGAGTACATTATTAATTCTTTAATCATCAAATATCACATGGCAAATCAATTACTCAATATTAATTAAATATTCATTTAATTAATTGAATCATTTCCAAGAATATCATTCTGATCAATTATCCCATTTTAATTTATTAAATATCCTTGCACATTTAATTAATTAATAAAATTGCCATTTAATCATGCAAAAGGAATTAATTTATTACAAAAGAGGAATTAATTACAAAAGTTGAATTGAAATTAAACAAAAAGAATTGAATTGAAAGAGAAATCAAACTTGAGATATTATTTCTTTTTCTAAATTTAGAACTTGAAATCAGAAAAACAATTAAATTGAATTATTGAATTATTCTCTAAAATTGGAACTCAAAGCTTTTCAGAAAAAGAAGTTTAGTTGCATTGAAAAGACCTTTTTCTTGAATAAATAAAAGAATGATCTATTTTTATCACAAATGCATGGAATTAATTTATTATTATTTCCAATGCAACTTGGACTTCTAATTTGAATGCATTTCACTTAAACTATAATTGGAAGCTATCTCAATGTTAACTAAACCCGATTTCTCAATTATTTTCAATTAATTCTAAATTGAGCTTTTCTCTTGGTAATTCTCTATAAATTCAGTCTTCAGCTCTCATTTCAATTTACCCCAGATATTTTTGAGAACACGCTTGGAGATTATTATGATGCTAATTTCGCTCTAGAGTCATTGAAGATTATTGTGCTTTTTTAGATTATTTGCATCCATTTTACTCATCCATTTTACATCCATTATTGCTTGAATTGATTATTTGCTTGAATTATTCATCCATCTTGCATCCATATAGTTAATATCATATAGATTAAATCCTTCATCTTGGTGTAGTCTAGTCACTGGTATTGCTTATAACAATCTGAGAGCAATCTTATACTTGCATCTTTTAGAAGGAAATTAGTTGCTTTGTTATGGTTTATTACTTATTGATTATTGATTACTAACCATGCATATAATGACTTAATTGAAGTGTTGTGCTTGCATCTTACAGACCATTTTTTCACACACACATCATCTAGCGCCCACCGTGGGGCAGAAGACTACATTTTTCGGCCTCCAAGACTGAGTGCTTGTTTTTTTTTGTTATTTTCCAGATTTCAGATTTTTCAATTTTTTTCATCTGTACATCTCGTACGACAATTCCCATAGGCTGAAATGACAAACTGCAGGTGTCATACGAACTGGAATCCTATCTCGTATGAGCTAGGATCCTCTATCGTACGAGTTTTTATACTGTCGTACGACTCTGTATTTTCTGGTAAAAAAATTGAAAAAAGAGGCAAATTTTCAAGATTTTTTGATTATTCTAACAACTGACCCTGACTGTTTATCTGTCTATCTCAGAATTTTTCATAGCCTAATCAGTTTTTGCAGAACGCTTGTCAAAGAATATGCTTGTTGCACAAAAACAATATGACTACTGATTTGTTGTCTTTGCAAGTTGCCTAAGGAGAATTGACTAAACATCGTGTATTCTTTAAATTCATTTTTTAGGAACCTAACTTGCTATCTGGTTAAAGAACAAATCTGTCTGTTGTGTTTTTAGAATATTCTGAGAGGTAGGAGAGTATGCTCTTGTCTTTTTCTAGACAATCAAAAATCAAGACCCTTGAGGCTTTTTCTTTGTTTTATATTTGTACATCTTTAGCAGGCCTACCCTCTTGAGGGGTTGAAAAACTCTTAAAGCCATTACGGTTGGTGTGAGGGGAACGAACTAAGTGGGAACAACTAGATGCCAAGTACTCCAACCCACTATAAAATAAACGTGATCAGATGAAAATCAAGTCAACGATAGTGCTTGGGAATATGTCTCCTCCGTACCTTCGGGTATATTAAACCTTGGTTTTTAAGGCTGGGAGGCCTCTTAATTGAGTTTATACCTCGACATGCCGAACAGATCCCTGACTAGTTCCAATTAAAATTAGAAGCTACCCGGTTCATCTCCAAAAGGGGGATAATCTTTGTGCAAGAGAGATAGTAACTCTCCCAAGATACTTGTCATTTCGTGCCCCCATTAGTGTTTGGAGTTAGATAATATGACGTTGAGAATCCATTGCGTGAGAATTAGTGGCCGTATTCTGATTAGCTATTGGGTGTGTACCTGAGTTTACAAGCAAAGGTTTTCTTTCCTCACCAAATTCCTTAGGGTTTGCATGTTGTGATTGGAGTCACTATACATACTACTTGTTTCTATGTTTTCATCCCTGAAACAAAAACTAAAATACCAAAATTGGAGAAGACAAGAAACAACTCCGTGATTTGAAACTCTGTCCATGTCAGAAACTAGTCCATCTTAAGTTGAAACTCTATTCGTGTCAGAAATTAGTCCGTCCTAAGTTGAAACTCTATCTGTGTCAGAAACTAGTCCATCCTAAGTCAAAACTCTGTCCGTGTCAGAAACTTGTCCATCTTAAGTCAAAACTCTGTCCGTGTCAGAAACTTGTCCATATTAAGTTGAAACTCTATATCCTGGTCCAAAATCAGTCCATCTCAGAATTGGTCATACTCAGTTATCATACTCAGCAATCGAAAAAACTTAGAATTTCTAGGCTCTGTCCTGTGAACAGTCGTATGAGTCTGATAATTTATCATGCTGCGCCTGATCCTGTGTCATATGAGTCTTCTTATTTGTTGTCCTATACCTAATCTTGTGTCGTATGAGTCATTTTAATATGTTGTCTTGTTATGTATCCTGTGTCATATGAAACAGAGCTGCTCTGAGTCTTTTGTCATCCTGCACATACCCATCTATCGTACGGTACGAGGCAACAACTCTTACAAAAAAAAAGTTTTGTCATCCTGTAATTGCTAAATTGTCGTCCGGTTCAGAAAATCCTGTCGTATGAGTATCTAGTTTTGTCAGAACAGAATAGTCAAATTAGCCTAAAAACAACTTACAACAAACTTAATAATGGTTATCAATTTTCTTGAGCATAAATAGATCAAGATAGTGTAACTTTTCCATTTGTGTTGCACGATTTGGTCGATCATCTTTCAGCTAGTTCAATCAACTACCTATCAAATTTTAGTCACTTAGATAATGTCTTATATAGGATAGATCATTCCTAAAACCAGACTAAATCTTACACTACACTTAGAATCAACTTAGATAAACGTCTTATATAGGATAGATCATTTCTGAAACCAGACTGAATCTCAATTGTTTCTCCCAAACAGTACATTAACCGAACAACTAGCTCTGAAATTGATCTTGACCTCTGCATCACAAACAACTTTAGGTCACACTAATCCATAAAAATGCCTACACAAACTAGGAGTTCTCATAAGAAAGAAGCCAAAGGAAAAGGAATACCCTTTTCATACACCGACAATCCATTTTATGAAAAGGATCCACTCACTGACATACCATCAACATCAGGCGAACCAATTTTTGATGAGCCTAAATCTCCCACTATATATGAGACAAAACACAATGACGGAAACAAGGATGATAATAACATTCCCAAAAATGATAATGATTCCTCATCATCAAGTGAGGCTAATGAAGACACTGAACCTCCAGAAAAAGAAATCCTTGACTGTCAAAAGGACAAATACTTTAGAAAAATGATGAAAGCTATCATGACCTGAGAGAAGGAAGACTATTTCTTAGAACTAGCAAAACAAGGTGCTAAACTTCCTACTGGATATGATGTTTAGATGCTCGTTACTAAAAAGAAAGAATCACCTATACTCATGGTACACAAACAATTACTAACCTTACGAATGGAGGTCACAACTAAAGAATAAGGACAAGTCCCCAAAAGAATATTCTCTGGAAACAATATGTCCCTTTCCATTTGACAAGAATCTATACATGCCTCCATTTCCCTCATGAGTGGAGATCCCAAAATTTGATAAGTATGATGGTACCTCAGATCCCCAAGATCATGTCAGAGAGTTTTGTGCTCCCTGTATGGAGTTCATGCACGATCAAACGTACCTCATGCACCTTTTCCCAAGGAGTTTAGGGGGTCAAGCAATGGAATGGTTCTCAAGTGACTATGATCAAGCTTTGCAATACTAAACAAAAAATAGGAGAGCCTCTTCTTACTTTTCTCCAATGTTGGAGAAATATGTTTTCTAGGTATTCTCGACCTATCCCAAACTCTGAGAAAATGGATATATTTGTCAATAACTTGGTCCCTGAGCTGAAATATAGTATACAAATGCAAGTACACCCATCATTTAACAAAATGGTAGATAATGCCATTTGAATGGAAGATGTGCTCATAAACAAGGGGGATATCACACCTTGGAAAGAAACACAACCAAGATCTAGCTCTAAAGAGAAGAACAAGTATTGGAAGTTTGGCAAAGACAATAACAAGAATGTTGTTAATGATGGAGTAGTAGACACTATCAAAACCAACTCAAAATACACAATATTCAACTTGGCTAGTGGTACACAAGCACTTAAAGCCGCTGAGGCTGTAACAGAAAATCCACCAAAGAAAACAAAGGAATGGTTAAAAGAAAAGCCTTGGCTTTCCAAACCTAAGCATGATTTTACTCCTGTCGAAGAATCATATGAATTTGCTTTCAAAACTCTATTGGCAAACAACTTGATAACACTACCAGATAACTCTAGACCATATGATCCAGATGTCAAACCAAGATGGTGGAGAGAAAATGAATACTGTGACTTCCATCGGAATAAAGGACATAACATAAACAATTGCATGAAGCTAAAACATGAGATTCAAGATCTCATAGACGTAAATTATACTTATGTGAGTCAGGACAATGTTATCAACATGATTGAGCCTTCCCACTCAGAATATTGCAATGTGATTATAGTCCAAGATAAACCAAATGAATCACGATATGCAAGAGCTCTCACCCGTTCTCAAAAGAAAGTCACCCTCCAAGGAGCTAGTTCTTCTGACCTGGCTCAAGCAACATCAAGGCCACCAGCCTTGCCAAACAAACAAAAAGAATCAACCTTGGACAAATTTAAAAGGCTAACTTCATCATCATCTTCTGGATATAGTGTCGTTGAATAGTTGAAAAGGACAAATGCTCAAATCTCAATCTTTGAATTGCTAAAACTCTCATCTGCTCACAAAGAGATCCTAGACAAAGCATTTCTCACCACCAACGTTCCAAAAGATTTAGACATTGATCAGTTTCAGTCTATGGTGGGTCATTTGACTTCACCTCACTATTTGACCTTCTCTGAAGAAGATGATAACTCACTAAATCATCCACATAACCAGCCATTGCATATTGAAGCCATGATCCACAAACACAGAGTGAAACATGTTTTGATAGATGGAGGCGTGGGGTTGAATATATGTACTTACAGTCTACTTACACAACTAGGATTCTCTGAAAATGTGATTGATCTTGGCAAGAAAATAACAATAAAAGCCTATGATGAAGAAGAAAGGACTTCTAAAGGTCTAGTGTCATTACCAATCAGAGTGGGACCAGTAGAGAGAGATGTTCTTTTCCAAGTTCTTGATATTCCATTGTCATATGATATATTACTAGGTAGGTCGTGGATTCATGAAATGAAGGCAGTACCATCAATATACCATTAGTGCTTAAAGTTTCCTTATAATAGAGCTGAAGTCAGTATTCCTGCTGATACAAATATCGTCAATAATGCATTGAAAAAAGGTGCAAATACTTTTGTGCCTCATAATAGGGCAGCCTCTCCAAATGCAGATCCAGAAGCACTAATGAAAGACTTAGAAAAGAGATTGAAGATTACAAATACCGGCATGGATGGCTATAAGATAGAACTGATACTTTCATTAGTTTCTCTCCCTCCATCACCAAAATAGTTGGGCAAGCCATTAGAGGCTATGAGAACACAAACTTCAGCTCTGAATACCATATATGATGGTCTCTTTGTATAGTCTTCTACCTCCTTGGCGGATGAAATAGAAGAGGATGTTGTTCTTAACTGGCTCTTTAAGGAAGATAGGTAAAATGAGGAGGTACAACATTGTGAGATTTCCTCAAACCAATATGGTCCTAGCCACAAAATGATTCAACGCATGGGGTACTCAGGTACTGGTCCTCTGGGAAAACAAAAGGAAGGTATTACTGAACCAATTTAGCTACAAACCAAATCCACAAATGATAAGGCTAGACTGGGATACGATTCAAAAAAGACATCAGACCAAAAACATGTTTCTAAGTCTAAGTGGCAGAAAAGAATATTGCCTTTAACATTATAGGAAGTAGACACTCAACAAACAAAAGTAGAGTGTAGAAAAGAGAAAGAGGAATAAGTAGTCAAGAAAGAAGAAATAGTTAGTGCTCAAGCTTTGATGGTATCAGCTACATTAATACAGGAAGTTGAGGTCCCTGAGGATATAAAAGATGAAGTAGTAAGAATCAAAGAATTGTTTGCACCACTAAAAGTTTCAATCACATATACTGGCAGGCAGCAAGTAGATGATTCAGAGACTGACTCAAATGCGTATGAATGGGGTCCTGACCACCTCTCAGACACATCCACTATAGAAACTCCAGAAGAGTCTAGCGATGTCATAAATGATGCTCAAGAGCTGATGCACATAAAACTAGAGAAAGAAATACAAGAAATTAGACAAAAGAGACAAGCAAATTATGAACAAGTACTAAAAGAAGGAAGAATACTAGAAAGATTCTCATCTATGTATCCCTATCCTAAAATAGAACAAATCAGGTATAGCACTACACAAGAAGAGTTGGAAGCTACAAAACAAGAACTAGTTATCAGTTCAGAAGAAGCTGAATGGAGTAGATGACAACAAATCACAGAAACATCAAGATCATGTCAACAGGTGTGTTAGATACAAGTGACAGGAGGAACCACAACATGAAGGAACTTGCAGTATTAAAGATGTTGGTGTTGATACCATACATACACTTATTAAATCACTTGAAGAAGACTTAGAAACTTCACCTGATGACTCTGATGACAGTCCTATTCAGGATAATATCTACTCAGCCTCAAATTTTGAATCAGCTGATACAAACAATGAAAATCTGTCTACTGATCTTATCGCTATTAAACCATGATATGACATCTAGTCTGGCATAGTGAACGACGTTACAAGTATGTCTATCAGATTAGATCAACTAAATATTAACGTGAACTTTAATAATCATGATTCGACTCTTCCTGATCTCGAGACACTTACGCAAGGTATTCTTCTGGAACGCAACTTTTGGATCCACCACTGTGATAACAATACCGTGAACATTCTTAAACCTATCCAAGATTTATCCTTAGTACATCCCAAATTGATTGACTGTACTTTACAAAACCAGCCCATGAATATACCTACTTTTGCCAATGACTATACGTTAGCCTATTATCTCAATGTAGTCAAACCTATAGACTCTTCCACTAGTGAACAAAGTGAAAATATGACTAAAGCGGATATCAAGTATCTTAGTTGCAAGAACAAGAAAAATAAAAATAAAAGATCTAATGACAAAAACCACATTGTGGTGGTGTCAGAATCTAAAAAAGAGAAAATAAAGGACGTACCTAAAGGTGAAAACCTCTTTGAGATGCGTGAAGGTGAGATACTTGATATACTGCCAAGTCATTTCCAGGAAAGGTCCTCCATATTGATTAAGCCAACTCAGCCAGTGAATATTGGGAGTCAATAGACACCACACATCATTCATGTAGCTCAATCACTATCAGCAGAAGAATTGAAGGAGTTCACTCAGCTATTCTTAGAAAAGAAAATAAACTTTGTATGGACATACTCTGATATGCCAGGCTTGGATCCCGATCTCATTATGCACCATCTTTCAATTACACCAGGAGTAAAACCAGTTAAGAAAAAACTCCATAAGATGCACCCACATGTAGCACTATTAGTCAAGGCTGAACTAGAAAAACTTCTCAAAGCTGGATTCATCAGAGCTATAGATTATGCTGAATGGATTTCAAACATAGTACCCATGTCAAAGGCAGACAAATCTATCAGAGTTTGTATTGACTTCAGAGATCTTAACAAAGCATGTCCAAAGGATGACTTTCCATTACCAAATATTGATATGATAGTCGACATGACTGCTGGGTATGAAATGTACTCACTAATGGACGGATTCTCTTGATACAATCAAATCAAAATACCTCTAGGAGATCAAGAAAAGATAGCTTTCACCTATGCATGGGGAACCTTTTTCTCGAACGTCATGCCATTTGGGCTAAAGAACGCAGGAGAAACCTATCAAAGAGCAATTACAACTATTTTTCATGACATGATACATAAGAATATGGAAGATTACATTGATGACACCTTAGTGAAGACTATGAAAAGATCAATGCATATTGAAGAGTTAGGTCCTATACTCGACAGAATGGAAAAGTTCAAACTCCGGTTAAATCCAAAGAAGTGTGCATTCAGAGTGACATCTAGTAAACTAATTGGCTATATCATTTCAAAGAAGGGATTCAAGGTTGATCTTGAGAAAGTTCAAGCTATAATGGAAATGCCGCCTCTGAAGAACATCAGTCAAATGAGAAGTCTACAGGGACATCTCCAATCCATCAGACGATTCATTTCTCAGCTAGCAGACAAAGCTCAACCTTTCACAAAGGTATTGAGAAAAGGAGTAATATACAACTGGGATCAACACTCTGAACAACATCTTCAGTAGATAAAAGAGTAACTATCAAATCCATCGATATTGGTGCCACCGATTTAGGGTAAACCACTAATCTTATATATATCAGCAACTGATTCATCACTAGGGGCACTTCTAGCACAATAGGATGATAACAAAAAGGAATGAGCTATTTATTACATCAGTAGGACATTGGTGTCTTATGAAATGAACTACACTATTATAGAAAAAGCATGCTTGGCGTTAGTCTTTGCATCACAAAAACTGAGACACTACATGCTAGCACATTTAGTCAAGCTAGTGGCCAAAATTGATCCACTCAAATATCTTCTCAATAAGACAACACTTACAGGAAGATTAGCGAAATGGGTCATGATCCTTATAGAGTTTGACATTGAATATGTGGAATGCAAAGCCATGAAAGGACAGGTAATTGCTGATCAACTTGTTGAAGCTCCGAATGAGGACACTCAACCACTACACATAGAGTTTCCAGATGAATCTATAATGCACCTTACTCAAAAACCTTGGAAAATGTTCTTTGATGGGTCCTTTACCCAACATGGTTCAAGTGCTAACATATTATTCATTACTCCTCAGAAGTATTCAATCCCAAAGTCTTATAAGATTCTATTCCCTTGCACAAACAACATTGCAGAATATGAAGCTTTGGTGAATGGGATAAAAATAGCTATTGAATGGAAGGTTGCAAAATTGTATATCTATAAAGATTCTCAGCTGCTGGTTAATCAAATCAATGATACATATCAAACTCGAGATGAGAAAATGATGCCTTACAAGAGAATGGTTGATAATCTTAAGAAGTATTTTGCTTTTGTATCATTCCAATGGATTCCTAGATCCGCAAATAGAGTAGCAGATGCTATGGCTACCTTGGCATCAATACCTGAGATACAGGAGTCCAATTTTTGCTTTGATTTCATAGTGGAAGAGTTATATTACTTTGCTTGTGATTCTCCTGAGACCCAAATAGTCTGTTCTATTATTGGACATGACTCATCCTGATATAGCCACATCTATTCCTATCTATGCGACCAAATTATCCCTGGTAATCTTACCCAAAATGAGAAAAGAAACCTAACTCAAAATGCTTCATGGTATGTTATCATAGCTAACGATTTATTTAGATGAGGTTTGGATGGTACATTGCTTAGATGTCTAGAAACTGAAGAATCTAAATGTGTATTATCGGAAGTCCACGAAGGTATTTGTGGATCTCATTCAAATGGCCTTACTTTAGCTTGGAAACTACTACAGGCTGGCTACTACTAGCCAGACATGGAAAAAGATGCCATCCAATTTGCTAAGACTTGTGAGAAATGTCAGCTTCATGGAAATCTTATACATGCCCCGGCAAGGGACCTCATACCATTTATAACACACAGGCCTTTTCAGCAACGGGCCGTTGATCTCATTGGTCAGATATATCTTGCTTCATCCAACAGACATAAATTCATCATAACTACCATTGAGTATTTCACCAAGTGGGTAGAAGCAGTTCTGCTCATTAAAGCAATCGGTAAACAAGTCGCCTTGTTCATCCTAAATTATATCATCTGCAGGTATGGGATACCTTCGTCCATCGTGATTGATAATGGAGGACAATTTAAGAATAAAGATTTGGACGAGCTTTGTGAGAAATTGAAAATAAAGCAACAATGGTCATCGGTATATTACCCTCAAGGTAATGGACAAGCTAAGACATCTAACATAAACCTACTGACTATCTTACATAGAACAATGAACAAGTTTGGGAAAGATTGGCATCTGTAGCTCAATCCTGCACTATGGGCTTATAGAACAAGTATCAGAACACCTACTAGGGCTACACCTTTCTCTTTGGTGTATGGGTCGGAAGCAGTACTACCTATTGAAGTAGAAATACCATCTCTAAGAGTTTCTTTGCAAGGTCTTGTTACTAATGAAGATCATAGAGTATCTAGATTGCAAGAACTCGAAATGCTGGATGAGCGTCAACAAGTGGCATTTGATCATCTCAGAGTGTATCAGAAGAGAATGTCCAGAGGATATAACAAGAAAGTTAGACAAAGAGAATTTTAGGCTGGTGACCTAGTTCTGAGAGAAAATCCAAAAAAACAACAGTTTTGCGACAATAAAGGGAAGTTTGAACCCAACTGGCTAGGTCCCTACATTGCTACCGCAGTATTCAGCTCTGGTGCCTATCAACTCTTAAACTCGAAAGGAGAATAGTTCCATGAACTGATTAACACCATCCACTTGAAGAAATTCTTCTCTTAGCATTCTTTGTGCCACCAACTTGTATAGCTGGAAAAAGTCTTGAAAAAATAAAAAAAATCAGAAAAATCATAAAATACAAAAAAAAAGAAAAATCATCAAAAGAAAAAAAAATAAAAAGCAAAGAAAATGCCCTGGTGAAAACCTGGTAAATAGGCACCTTGGTAAAAAATAATAATTTTGAATCTCTGCCAAGCAGGTGAAAACCTGGCAAACAGGCGCCTCTTGTACTCAAGTGCTCCATCTATCAACGCAACATTCGCATTTCCCACTTTCATGCATCTTTTCTTTCGCTTGTACATATTTTTTAGTCACTTTCATGACATCCTGGTTCGTTGGAAGCCTCATGACTTGAAACTGATCAGCGTCTTAGTCTTAGGTTACTCAACAGAGCAATTTACATATCCTAAGCAGTGTCAAACAAGTCATCTTTCTATCAGTGAAACCTAGTCATCCACTCTGAGTTAGTCACCTGTCTCCTAACTACCAAAGTGTTTTTATCACTGAGTAAACAAGCAAAACAACATAACAGAAAACAATCACTAAATAGTTTGAGCTATGAATGAAAATTTTCTTTGTGTGCTATCTTTTATATTGGTTTTTGATTATTATCCCTCTGAGTAACTCAAGGAAGTCTATTGTGTCTAAGAGGAGCAAGGATTGGGGGTATAATATTTTCTTTATTTTCTACTTGTAGGAATGATCCCAATGATCTGGATGTTAGGTCTCGGAGACAACTGAGAGGTAAATTCTTAAACTTTCAAGAATACAATGGAGGTTTAGTAAGATTTGGAGATGACAAAGCCTATTCAATCAAACGTAAGGGTTCAATATCTCTTGATGGTAAGCATAACACTGACAATGTCTACTATGTTGAAGGATTAAAGCATAATCTTTTAAGTGTTGGTCAATTAGTTGAGAAGGGATTTCAGTTACAATTTAAAAATGGAAAATGCAAAATCATGAATAGAACTGGTTTGGAAATTGCAACCGGTAATCAGACTAGAGGCAATACCTTTCATTTGAATAACAGTGAAAAGGCATGCTTGATTGCACATATAGATGAAAGTTGGTTATGGAATAAGAGACTATGTCATATAAACTTTGATTGCATGGTAAAAATCAATACTTCTAAGGCAGTTAGAGATCTACCTAAAATTGTGAAACCTCAGAATACAATTTGTAAGGAATGTCAATTTGGAAAACAAGTTAGAGCTAGTTTCAAAAGTATTCCAGAAAAATCCAATAATACTCTTGATTTAATTCACACTAATTTATGTGGTCCAACTAGAACTAGAAGCTTACAAGGTGATAGATATTTCATGCTAATTATTGATGATTATTCTAGAATGTGTTGGGTTACTTTTCTCAGAGAAAAATCAAAAGCACATGGGAAGTTCAAACTATTCAAAGCAATGGTTGAAAATGAAACCGGTAAGAAAATCAAATGTTTAAGATTAGATCAAGGAGGAGAATTCACATCTAAGGACTTTAATACATTCTGTGAAGTGAATGGAATCAGAAGATAGTTATCAGCACCTCGGACACCACAACAGAATGGAGTTGTTGAAAGGAAAAATAGAACTATCTTGGATGCAGCAAGAAGTATGTTATCAGAAGCAAATCTACCATGTGTATTGGAGAGAGGTAGTTAGCACTGCTGTCTATACATTCAACAAAGTTCACATCAAAGGTGAAACCAGTAAGACCCCTCATGAACTATGGTTTGGTAATACTCCTACTCTTAAGTATTTCAGAATTTTTGGAAGTAAATGTTATATTAGAAGAGATGAGTATATTGGCAAATTTGATTCTAGAAGTGTTGAAGGAATATTTCTTGGTTATTCATCTAAGAGCAAGGCATATAGATATTTTAATAAGAGATTGCAGAAAATTTTTGAGAGTACAAATGTAAAGATTGATGAACAATTCAAAGGAACTTCAAGGTATATAGACTCTGAACCGACAACAGAAAGTGTGACAAATGAACCTATACTGAATCCACCGGTATAGAATGAAGATCCACTTACTCTGGTATCATCAGAAGATTCCACAGTAATTGAATAACAGCAACAAACTAAGACACCCTGGTATGTAAGATTGAATCATTCTGAAGATCAGATAATTGGAAACAAATTTAAAGGAGTTATGACAAGAGGAAGATTGGCAAATGAAGAGGTATGTCTTATTTCTCAAATTGAACCATCATCTATCAATGAGGCATGTGAAGATAAATTTTGGATTAAAGCTATGGAAGAAGAATTAGGACAAATTGAGAAAAATAATACTTGGACATTAGTTCCCCGACCTAAAGATAAAAATGTAATTGGAACCAAATGGGTATTTAGAAACAAACTTAATGAAGATGGTAATGTTGTCATAAATAAAGCAAGACTAGTGTGTAAGGGATATTCTTAGAAAGAAGGAGTTGATTACAATGAAACCTTTGCACCGGTAGCCAGAATTGAGGCAATTAGATTATTCTTGGCTTTTGCAGCTCACAAGGACTACAAAGTTTATCAAATGGATATTAAATGTGCATTTTTGAATGGAGATCTTGAAGAGGAAGTATATATTGAACAACCTGATGGATTTTCCTTGATAGATGACAATGATATGGTTTGCAGGTTAAGAAAAGCTCTGTATGGATTGAAACAAGCCCCAAGAGCTTGGTATGCAAGGTTGGATAAGTATCTTTTAAAGATTGGTTTTACTAAAGGAAATGCAGATAGCAATTTATATTACAAAATAACTAATGATGACATCTTGATTATTGAAGTATTTTCTGATGATATAATCTTTGGAGGAGAAGATGGATTATGTAAGAAATTTTCTATTAAAATGCAGCAAGAATTTGAAATTTCTATGATTGGAGAAATAAAATTCTTTTTAGGTTTGCAGATTTCACAGACTGATAAAGGTATATTTTTGAGTCAATCCAAGTACTTGAAAGAATTGCTAAAGAAATTTGGGATGGAGAACTCTAAACCGATAATCACACCTATGACTACAAATGACAAATTATCTCAAAGGGATGAATCTACACCTGTTAATCCAACTAGATACAAATCTATGATAGGAGGTTTACTATATTTGACACAAACCAGGCCTGATATTATGAATGCAATATGTATTGTTTCTAGGTTTCAAAGTAATCCTAGGGAAAATCATGAATCAACAGTGAAAAGGATTTTTCGGTACTTACAAGGCACAACAAATCTTGGATTATGGTATCCTAAAGATGAAAATTTTGATCTATGTGTATACACAGATGCAAATTGGGTAGGAGATGTGGATGATAGAAAGAGTACCACTGGAGGAGCATTCTTTCTTGGAAAGAGATTAGTTTCTTGGTTGAGTAAGAAACAAAGTTGTACATCTTTATCAACAACAGAATTAGAATATGTTGCAGCAACAACTAACTGTATACAGGTATTATGGCTTAAGCAAATGTTGAAAGACATAAAGGTAAAATGCAAGGAACCCATTACTATATATTGTGATAACACTGCAGCAATTGATATATCTAAGAATCTGGTATTACATTCTAAAACTAAACATGTTTCTATCAAACTAAATTTTCTAGGGGAAAAAGTTGAAGAAAAGGAGATAAAACTGGTTTATGTGAATACTAAAGAACAACTTGCAGATATTTTCACAAAACCTTTGCCTAAGGAAACTTTTGAATATCTTAGAGATTAGCTTGGAGTCATACCACCACTGGTAGAGACTTAGATAGTTGATGATTGTCATCAATCGACAGAATTAAAAAGACAAATCTTTATTCCAGTTTTTGATGAGGAAGCTACTTCTCAAGGGGAGTAGTTGGTATTTTGTATGAACTTGATTTTTGTAACTTTGACATTTGATGTTAAAGGGGGATAGATATCTATGGAAAAACACATTATCTTTTGAGGAGAGTTTGGTATTGAAAATAAATCTTTGGATAAACACATGTTGCTCCCAGGGGGAGAAATGGAGATTGTTGGTTTTTGATATTTGGCATTTCTATTTTGGCACTTTGATGGTTTTTCCATCTTGTGTTGCCATCAATGCCAAAGAGGGAGATTGTTGGTATTTTGGTATAGTTTTGTCATTGATGTCAACACCTACTAAAAACTAGCACTTTGAGATCCAGCAACATTCACCGGCAAGCAAGTAACTATTGCACAGTTACTGGTATATGGTTCACCGGCAGGATATAATGTTCACCGGTATTTGGAATGATATGGAAGACACTTGGTAATGTTGAAGACATCGTGTGGACACTTTGTTTTGAAGAATTAATCATTGGTATATTCATATTTGCATATTTGCTTTTACCGACAAATAGGTCCAGGTTATCTAGGGTTACACCGACAGGTTTATCTTTTCCAGATCAACATGGAACACTATAGAGATGATTTATTATTGATGTAAATGCATTAAGATGACATGTTTAATTGGTTATTGCATCGGATATTATATTTTTTGTAAAATGATTTTATTGTAATATCTTTTAAAGCCGACCTACTGAAATTGGTCTTAGGGTATGGTATACATGTAAGATCTTATTTGTAAGATCAAGTGTGGAATACGAAAAAGAATTGAGTGAAGGAATATGCGAGATTAAGCAGAGGTATACATGAAGACATCATTTGAAGGTGAAGCTAGGTTTTTGTAGAAGCATATTAGCATTACACCGGTATTGAATCCAGCATATGAAGATGCTATTTTGTGTAGTACATTCTTATTGGATTTAACCATCCAACTATAGTCAGTGTGACTCCCATTGAGCAGTGAGCTCTAGGCAGTTGGCCTTCCTGCATGTGCAGGCCCCTATTGTAAGTAATATTCTCTTATTGGCCAGTGAGTGAATATTGTGGGTCACAAATCCCGCTGAGGTTTTTCCCACACTGGGTTTCCTTGTTAACATCTTGTGTTATGGTGTACTTTTCATGTGGATGTTCTTGATTCTGTTTATTGCATTATTTCTTGCATACCGATACACTGTTATATTATGTTCTACATGTTTTAAGTTAGGAAATTCTAATCACCGGTTAGATACTGATTCACCCCCCCCTCTAAGTGTTTGTGGGACCCCTAACACTAGAAACATATAAATTAGCTGGGTGTCTATGATAAGAGCCTTCACAACAAGGTGAAATCGCCTCACATACCTCGACTCCACTTATTTGTATGCTATAGGGAGGTCCATATCATTTCTTTGTCTAATTTGAGGGAATTTCTTTATGATGCAATTTGGGTCTCTGCGAAATCTATCCAAGGATATGAATGAAAAAAGGGTCATTGCGGACAAGATAATTAATATTGCACATTGAAAAAGAAAGGAACTCTAACTTGCCTGTTGTGTTCATTATGCTTAGTGATGAATCTTAAGCATTTTAAATCTAGTGAATAGGTTTAGGATGCATTTTGCATATCATTTTACATATCATTTCGCATATCATTTCACATATCATTTTACATATCATTTCGCATATCATTTTGCATATCATTCTGCATTTTTGTGAATTTAGAGTGATTTTGGTATGATAATAATCTGTTTACATTCTGAATGAGAGCTGAAAGCATCATCATTTCTTACGCTAAGCGGTCTATTTATCATCATTTCTTTGATCGAGTACTTGTGTTTTGAGATGTTTTAGCTGCACATGAAAAGAAACAAAAATAGACATCCATAATCATTTGCATTACATACATTTATATTGAAAAGAAATGCATACATATAGAATAAAGCATATAAAAGACATCTAATAAATGAATTAACACAAATACGATGAAGTCAAATTGGATCTTGTATATATATATATATATATCATGTAAAGTCTAAAGGTAGAAAATGATGTCGAATGACATATACAAACTACCAATCAGAGCAAGAATCGTATAGGCTACAAAAAAATGGGTGTGTCTACAAAAAATATATCCGAGCTACAAGAAGAATATCTAGCTCCAAGCCTCTCCCTCATCACTTGGTGGAGGAGGAGGAGCCTGATGACTAGGATCCTATTGAGGTGCTCGAGCTCCCTCAGAATGTGCCATATATTGAGAATAAGGAATCACCTACTGTGCTACTGGAACTGCCACGCTATATGTTGTGACATAGTAGGCTGCCCTGCTGTTTTGATGCAAAACCTCCTGATGGAGGGTGTCTCACTCCACTCTCATCACCACAAGCTGATGATAATGCTCTTCTCTCAACTCACCTAATTGCCGATCTCTCTCAGCCCTCACCTCTACAAGCTGCCGGTCTCGCTCTGCCAGCTGAGTTTGAGCCATTGTCAACTGTGACTGCAGCTCTGCAAGACGTGCTCTTATCGACCGTCCTGTGTCTATCCCCTGCTCTCTCACAGGCTCTCCACCTCCATCTCCATCTCCAGTACCACCCTGCTCCTCCCTCTGCTACTGGACCTATCTCAGAGCTGCTCGCTCCTCCTTAGCTCCACCCAATCTCACTCCTACTCTCCAAAGGGATCCTCCCTCACCCCTCTACTATCCACCCTCAGCTGGAACCCTACTACTACTAGCACCAGGATCACCACTTGTCCACCTCAGAGGCTCAACTCTCTATCCCTATCTCGGACCCTGTCCCTATACCTGTGCGGGGGCATCATCCTCAATATCCTCTATGTGAGGTGCCTGCTCACTCGGATCAGTAAATCTAGGAAAAGGATGCTACTGGAACCACTCTCTGTACTGGGGCAATACCCCCACATCCGCAACATCATCCATATAATCCCATCTGAGGTGTTGTAGACCAGTCAGCTCCTGCATGGCCAAGGCATAAGATAATCTAGGAGACCATCCTTGTCTCTCCTCATCCACATAACAAGAATACGCTGTAAACTCCTGTGAGATCCCCTGAGGCAAGCCATACTGCCTCATCACCCATGATACAACGAACTGCTCCACAATGGTCTACGATCTCCCAATAAGAGGATGCATGACAAAAAGGTCCCTGCGGACTAGCTTCCAATCATCCCAAGGCTCCAAACCTCTATAAGGTCTCCACACTACGACTATCAAATTGTCTAACTGTCACCGCCAAAAATCTGTCTTGCCCAGATGGGGCTGCGTAATATAATCGGCATACCTGTATATAATTGGCTGCCTGAGCTCTCTACTATCATCTACCATCGACCAACAAATAGGAAGATGCTCCCAAGCCCAAACCTGTAAAATATATACACCTACGACCATGCTCTGACCATCTCTATATAGGATCTCATGCATCTTGTGATACATGTGAGCCAGCAAGAAAGAACCCCAGCCAAGCCTCTGAGGGGACTCCATCAATCTCATCAAAATCCTGCCCCAACCACATTAGAAACCCTGCTACCCTCCATCTGGCATCAAGAAACAACCAATGAATCCTGCTAGAACACACGCCAGAGGAAAATCCTTGCTGTATCTTCTCATCAATATGTCCCAACTAATGGAACGAGTCAAAATGTTAGGATCTCTGAAGACATGCCTCACTACCTGTAATCCTGGAAGGTGCCCTGAATCATAATCCACCTTATCCTCAGCAAAAGGGATATGAAGGATCCTATATACATCCTCGGGAGTGATAGTCAACTCCCCCACTAGCAGATGAAAGGTGTTATGCTCTGAATAGAAACGCTCTACCAAAGCCGTGAGCATTTCGTGATTCACACGGATATCTGGCAAACCAAGAAGATGAGTCAAGCCGCAGAAGTCAATATGAGGCTGCTCAACCTCAGATAAATATCGACCTAATGCCATAGTAGGAGGATAAATGCATCTAAAGAGAACAGGAGGTAATCGAACCTGTAAAAACCCAACAACGAAGCATCATAAAACATTCCAAATCAGCCTACAAGAGAACTAAAACATCAAGCAAAGCCAACTAAGTCAAATGCAAAATCAAAATTTCATGTTTAGACCTTCAAAAATGCTCACTGTCTCCCAAACGACAAAACATAGAGGGACAAAATCTCATACGAGTGAGGAATAGCTTTAGCATGACAAACAATCCCAAAGGACATACTATTGGCTCTCGCACGACAAAATGGTCTTTTAATAGACCTGTCGTATGATAAAAGGGTGCATCTCGAACCACAATTTAAATGACTTCAAATGACAAAAGAAATTTTACCAGTTACTCGTATGAGATAGAATCCTATCTCGCACGATAAAACGTGAAACCCGACCCCACACATGCGAAAAAATTGAAAAATGAGCAAAAAAATTCAAAATTGAAAACATAAAGAGGCTTAAGATCGATCACTTGCCGTTGGCTCATAGTTTTGGGGTTGATTATGACATCTCTGGTGCTTGAATTGATGCTGACAAGTAGGGACCACCATTTTCTTCACAGAAGGATTTTTGAATTTTCAAACTTGGAGGGTTAAAATGATTTGAAAATGACACTTTTGTCCCATATATAGCTAAAAACCTAATTTTTCAACTTGCTCCGATGGACATGAAAATTGTACCCTTAGCTAATTTGACCCCTCTAATTCCATTTTCAGGATTGAAATTGAAATTCGAGATCATTTTGCTAGTCAATTTCACAATTTGGACCGCTTAGCGCTCTTTTCATCAAATGCTCATTCTTTCTTCAAATTGCGCTCAATTTCAACACTAAATATCAATTTCAATTCTACACATCAACTTTACGATCAACTCTGTGCTTAAATCATCAATCAATGCTGAATTTTTCAAAAATTCCTTAGGATCAATTTGCGCTCAAATAACTTATTATCGCCAACAATTGCCTATCATCAATCCCTCGCTATCTTTCAATTTCGCTCCCGAGGGGGCATACTCACGACCTTATGACCTCAAATCTTCAATGTCGAGAACATTTTTTTTTCAAATCTTCATCAAAAGTCGAGCAAAATCTTTTTAACTAAAGAAAATCAATTCTCATTGCTAAGGGGCATCTCAGCTTCATCGCTTCACATCAAGTTGAGATCTCTCGATCATATGAATCGAATCAATCGCTAGGGGCATATCAGTTTCATCGCTTCAAATCAAGCTGATATTTGTCTTTCATCTGAATCAATCTCTTACCGTTAATCAGTTTCATCACTTCAAATCAAGCTGATTATTCGTTTAAACTCAATCAAAAGTTTAAAGAGTATCTTTGATCACACTCAATCTAAGCAAGTGTTCAGTATTCATTTCTTGATCAAGCTGAATAGTTTATCTTCATCGTATCTTGATCAATCAAGTTCAAGATCATTTTTTATCATCACTCACTACATCTAAGTTCAATTAAGTTCTAGATCAGTAAGATCCACTTCTTGATCAATCAAGTTCAAGTTCGGTATCTTTTGTTTCTATCGTTCCTTAGTTCAATCAAGTTTGGGAACGATATCGCTTTAATCAGACTTCATTCAACTTTGCCGCTTCAAATCAAGCTAAACACCTTGCTCTTCATCTAGTTCATGATCATTCAAGTGCAGAATCGGCATCTCCTAGACATCACACATTCTTTGAACCAACGCGCTGCTCACACATTAATTCAAAGAGGGGCAAATGTAATACCCTAAAAATGGTCCTCTAAACCATGAGCCCCTAATCTCGACAACATCACCAAGGTCCTAACCAAAGGCAATTAAATCAATCTTTAGCACATTATTAATTCTTTAATCATCAAATATCACATGGCAAATCAATTACTCAATATTAATTAAATATTCATTTAATTAATTGAATCATTTCCAAGAATATCATTTTGATCAATTATCCCATTTTAATTTATTAAATATCCTTGCATATTTAATTAATTAATAAAATTGCCATTTAATCATGCAAAAGGAATTAATTTATTACAAAAGAGGAATTAATTACAAAAGTTGAATTGAAATTAAACAAAAAGAATTGAATTGAAAGAGAAATCAAACTTGAGATATTATTTCTTTTTCTAAATTTAGAACTTGAAATTAGAAAAGCAATTAAATTGAATTATTGAATTATTCTCTAAAATTGGAACTCAAAGCTTTTCAGAAAAAGAAGTTCAGTTGCATTGAAAAGACCCTTTTCTTGAATAAATAAAAGAATTATCTATTTTTATCACAAATGCATGGAATTAATTTATTATTATTTCCGATGCAACTTGGACTTCTAATTTGAACGCATTTCAATTAAACTATAATTGGAATCTATCTCAATGTTAACTAAACCTGATTTCTCAATTATTTTCAATTAATTCTAAATTGAGCTTTTCTCTTGGTAATTCTCTATAAATTCAGTCTTCAGCTCTCATTTCAATTTACCCTAGAGATTTTTGAGAACACGCTTGAAGATTATTATCACGCTAATTTCGCTCTGGAGTCATTGAAGATTATTGTGCTTTTTAAGATTATTTGCATCCATTTTACTCATCCATTTTACATCCATTATTGCTTGAATTGATTATTTGCTTGAATTATTCATCCATCTTGCATCCATATAGTTAATATCATATAGATTAAATCCTTCATCTTGGTGTAGTCTAGTCACTGGTATTGCTTATAACAATCTGAGAGCAATCTTATACTCGCATCTTTTAGAAGGCAATTAGTCACTTTGTTATGGTTTATTACTTATTGATTATTGATTACTAACCATGCATATAATGACTTAATTGAAGTGTTGTGCTTGCAACTTACATACCACTTTTTCACACACACAACTGCTTCACCAACAAATTGTTTTAACCATGACACTACATGTCCGAAGACAATGGTATTAATTCTTTTATGAAAAAATAAATTAAATAATTTATTTATCTAATTCATTTATCTTATTCTTCAAGACCAATTTAATAATTAATAATTCATTATTTAATTAAATTCATCATAATTCTTCTAAATTCTATCTTAATTAAATAATCCTAAATTATTTAATTAATTACCTAACCTAAGTCTTCAATTATAATTTTTACATCATCCTCCATCTCACCTTCTCACATAATCATGCCATCTCATCACCATGTGGGTAAATAAATTAAATATTTAAATATTTAATTCCTCAATTATCTTCAACATCATCCCTAGTCATTTTCTTGCTAAGTTTTCTCTGATATTGGATAATGTAGAATGGATCCAACAAGTGGATTATGAATGTATTCTCTTCTAATGTAGGCAGCATTTCCAGACTAAGCACATGGATGAGAGTTTCCCAAAGAAGAAGAGATTTAGACAGGCAACTTGGTGAAAAGATGAATCAATATCTTCTGATTCAGTGGGGAAAGAGGTGGATACAGTGTCTGAGGTGGCTTTTAAAGAGGTTCCTTCTTTCTCTGTTCCTACTCTACCTCCCCAAGTCTCTGGAGGCTTCACGGAAGGTGTAGGCCTGAAAGCTAAGATTTGCCTGCATGATTATAGGATCGAGCTTCCAAACTCATCTAAGGACAACTCTGGGGTTTTGTTGAAAAATATTCAAGCTAAGAATTCTAAAATGATGAATATGACTGAGAATGTTGCTAAATTTAGTGGTGGACATGGAAATTGTGTTTCTCTCTTAGGGGATCAACAATGAAACCTTGATAGCAAGTCTTGCTTCTCTTCTGAGGAGATGTAGGGGTGGTAGAAGAAAGTTGAAAGGATAGAAGATGGTTGGAAAATGGTGAAGGGCAAAAAAGCTAAAAAGACAATGAAGGAGGGAGGCCTTGACATGAATCTACGTTCTCATTCAAAAGGAAGGGCCCCCATTAAATGATTTTTTAATTTCTGGCTTTTTTGGCTATCTTTTTACAACTTCTATTTCAGGTTGTGGGATCCTTCTTTGAAAACCCATGTTTATGATTATGGGAACCTTTAAAACCCATGGTTGTCTGGTGACTTCTTTTTCCTATATTTTGACAACTTCTTGTATTTGGGTTCCAAATTCTTTCAAAATAAATTTGTAAAGGGTTTTGAGTCCCTTCAAAACTTGCTTTTCCTTTAATAAAAAACATCATCCCTAGTCAATAAGATGAGGAGACTTATGTGTCTTCCTATTTAATCCCTCTCACATACCTATATCTTAGAGGGTGGATTCATGATATAGAGAAGGGATTAAAATGACATATACAACAAAATTCAATCACACAAAGTGTTAGGGTTTTTCACCTCAAGACCCTTCCTTCACTACCAACCTATTTTCCTTGTAACCTTCCTGAATAGGACAACCATTAAAACCTTTCACAAAAAAAAAATCATTACCAAAATGTGAAAGCATTTTTGGATATAATTTTTTCTTCCCTAAAACATATATAATAATTGGTATGGGTTGTTTCAGAACATGGGGGTCAGATAATGACTGGTAATTATGATCCTAGGCCTAGTTAGTACAACATAATGAGTTTTTTGAACCCGACTTTTGATGTAGACCCCCCTAGAGGATAAAAGACAACTTTTGGGTACCCATTTGGGCTTTATAAAACATATATAAAAATTAGGGTAGGTTGTTTTGTAACACAAGCCTAAAATTGACTAGTAATCTGAATTAGGCTTATTCACCAAGGGTTTCAGACCCTGTCTTAGTAAAACACCTCTAAAATACTCAAAACTAAATGAAAATAAATGAGACAAGTCACAATGGAAATTTTATTCAATTATATCCAAAAACACTACTTTCAAATCATAGAACATTCGTACAAATCCATACTATTTGCTGCAACATGACTATTACCCTTTATCTGGAAGTTATAGTCATTAAAACAATCATCACTTTCATAATAATGAAAATAAATGAAACCAATGGAAAAATAAAAAGGATTAAATATAACATGAATTAAAATTGAAATTTTCTCACTTCCAGGCTGTACAAGGACTAAAACAACAAAAAAAGCCTGAAAATACAGGAAAAACAGTTCGTGTTATTGATTTTCTCACCAATACACCATGTCCAACGACCACCCCCCTTGTGGTCGATCATACAAAGTATTTTAAAAACTTTTACATCTTGTTTTTGATCAATTACAAACCACCAACCAACTTCTAATACCCCTTGACTCTTCAACTTCCATTCTTGCATTTTTGCACTTTGACAACATGACAACTTTTGCAAGAATTTACAAAATTTGACAAACCATCACTTATAAACTTAATAATGACTCAATACACCTTAAATACCTTATAAATGGTATTTAATACCTTATTAAATGACTCAAACACAACATAAGGAAACTATTTACAAAAATATCCTCATGGAGGCATAAATTCTACTAGGTGCTCCTGCACCATACTCTTGGCCAAAAAGAAATTCAAAGCCCTCTTGAATTGAGGGTTGTAGTAGGTATTCATCTCTGAATGAGCTTTCTTGACGTCTTCTAACTTATGCTCTTGGTCTTCTTGGAAGCATGTAATCTTCATCTTCACCTTTGTCTTCATCTTGTCCATGCAAACTTGTGCCCTCTTTGGCTTGGCACCTTGTAGCTGATGTCTTTTGTCTTGATGGATGGCATGATCTACCTCAACACCTTCCTCCTCTTCAATAACACTTTCCTCTTCCTTTCTAATGTCAAGGTGAACAAAATGACATAGAACTTATGACTTGAATGTAGGCCACACAACTTCACCTCTCTCAATCTGTTTGATCAATTAAAAAACACAATATGTTACACCCTTATCTTCCATCCCCTAGAAGGGTATGTCTTCCTATTCATGAAAACTAAATTCTTGCCTTGTACTACCATCTACTACCACATCAACATGTCCTTGAAATTTTTTTTGAGCTGCTAATGGTAATTCATCAATCCTAACTGGTGTAATAATAGTCATAAGTGTACTTACCACCTTACCATCTTCTTCTTCCTCTTTTCTTGGATCTTGTTCTTCAATCAGGGACTTCATCATGTATGATTTTGTTGCCCCTACTTGTCTTCTCCTTTGAACAATCTTCTTAATAGGCCATGATACCTTCTTTTTGATTGGTAAATGTTATCTTTGCATTACAAGTTCCATTATTTTTTCCAACTCCTCCATATCCTTTCTTGTTTTTTCCATGGCTTGTTTCATTTCTCTAATCTCTTGCTTAATGTCCATTTGATTTGTCTTCTCTTTTTCCTTCTTTCTCTATGTTTTCCTCTTGTTTCCTCTTTTGTTTCTTCTCTAGCGAACCCTGAAGTTGCAAATACCTCCTTAAAAAAATCATCTCTCTTCAAGCAAGTCTCTTTCACCTTGCTTCTCTTTATCTTTGTGACACCTCACCTATGTTTCCTCTCTTCTTCAGCACCTATTCTCTTGGCATCCAAGTTCTCTCCTCAACCTACAAAAGACAAACACAAAACTCCAAAACTTATTCACTTGCCAAGATCTTTGGGATTTGATACCAATTGATGTAGATAAGAGGTTCAAATGACATATACAACAATATTTGATCACATAGAGTGTTAGGTTTTTTCACCTCAAGACCCTTCTTTCATGAACAACCTAGTTTCCTTGTAGCCCTCCTGAACAGGACAATCATTAATAACTTTATGAAACATCTTCATTCCCAAATTGTGAAAGCATTTTTGGATACCCTTTTGGCTTCCCTAAAAAATTTAAAAGGATTTGCATGGGTTGTTTCAGAACATGGGTGTCAAATAATGACTAGTAATTCTGATCCTAAGCCTAATTAGTACAACAAATTGAGTTTTTTGGGCATAACTTTTGATGCATACCCGACCTATGTAAGGAAGCTAAGTAGAAGAACAACTTCCTACACTAACCTTGATAGGAGGGTAATGCAAAAACTTTCATAGATCATCACAACAGTTACAAAAAACAAAAATAGATATAATAACATTCAAACCATACCATAGTGATTTATGTGGGGAAAACCCTTTCGGGAGAAAAACCCCACACTCCAAAAGCCACCCAATATATTATTTCACAATAAAAATAGATTACAATATACTTGCAGAGAAAGCTCTTCGCAGGAGTACCACTGATCAGAGATTTAGAGGTAACTCAATAGTTATAAGACTCTTACACATAACCTCTATCTCACACACCTCATATATAGGAGATACAATACAAGAAACCATCAAACGGTATTACAAAACCATGGGCTAAAACCACACAATAAGGTGTAACCGACCTTATCTCCCTTCTAGATGCCCTATGATGTGTCCCTCCCTTTTTACAACTCATTTATCTATCTGATGTATTTTATATTTCCTATTTTAGGAGTACAAACTTCCAGAAGCCATAACTTGAGAATTGCGTGTCTTATTGACGAACCGTTTGAAGCACCAAAAAGCTTGCAAAGTGCTCTATTTCCTCATAAACTGCTACACTATTTACACCCACTTTTCAGGGCATTTTGAGGCCTCCAAAGTCCTCAAAATCAAATTTAAACCTTTCATTGGACCCCTCCAAAATAGGAAATTTAATATCTTCAAAACTAGCTGTGATCTTGTGACATAACTTTACCGAAATTGTTATCTAGCCAACCAGAAGCTTTGGCGAGAATTTCACATCATTTCATGCTCAAATAAAAACTTACTATAAATAGTAATATTATGTAAATGTAAGGTTGAGACACCATTTTCCCTAAAACCTAGAGGATCCAAGACCACTTTTGGGTACCTTTTTGGTCTTTATAAAACATATATCAAAATCAGGGTAGGTTAACACAAAGGCTTGAGATTGACTGGTAACTTGCATAAGGCTTATTCACCAAGGGTTTCAAACCCCGTCTCAATAAAACACCTCTAAAATACTTAAAACTCAAGGAAAATGAATGAGACCAATAAAAATGGAAAGTTATTCAATAATATATCCAACCATACCACTTTTAGATCATAGAATATCCGTACAAATCCATACCATTCACTGCAACATGACTGTTACCCAAAAAACTAGAAGCTGCAGTCATTAAAACAATCATAACTTTCATAATACTGAATCAAAATAAATGAAAATAATGGGAAAAAAAAAAGGATTCAATACACCATGAATTCCAATAAAAGTTTTGTCACTTCTAGGCCATACAAAGGTCGTACAAGGACTGAAACCACAAGAAACATTTGAAAATGTAGGAAAAAGGTGTGTGTTATTGATTTTCTCACCAATATACCACATTCAACGATTTCCCCCCTTGTAGTTGACCATACAAAGTATTTTTAAACCTTTTAAATCTTTTTTTTGATTAGATATAAATCACCAACCAACTTCTAATACCCCTTGACTCTTCAACTTCCATTATTCTATTTTTGCACTTTGACAACATGACAACTTTTGCAAGAATTTACAAAATTTGACAAACCACCACCTATAAACTCAATAATGACTCAAGGAAACTTACACACCTTAGAAACGGTATTTAAGACCTTTTCAAATGACTCAAACACAACATAAAGGAAATATTTACAAAAATGGCCTCATGGAGGCATAAAGTCCTCTAGGTGCTCCTGCACCATACTCTCAGCCAAAAATAAATTCAAAGCCCTCTTGAATTCAGGGTAGTAGAAGGTATTAATCTTTGAATGAGATTATTTGACATCTTCTAACTTCTGCCCTTGGTATTCTTGGAAGCATGTACTCTTCATCTTCACCTTTGGCTTTATCTTGTCCATGCAAACTTGTGCCCTCTTTGGCTTGGCACCTTGTAGATTCTATCTTTTGTCATGATGGATGGCATGATATGCCTCAACACCCTCGTCCTCTTCAAAAACCCTTTCCTCTTCATTGCTAATGTCAAAGTGAACAACATGACACAAAACTTGTGACTTGAATGTAGGCCACATAACTTAACCTCTCTCAAACTGCCTGATCAATTAAAAAACACCATATGATGCACCCTTATCTTCCATCCCCTAGAAGGGTATGTCTTCCCATTCATGAAAACTAAATTATTACCTTGTAATACCATCAACTACCACATCAACATGTCCTTACAATTTTTTTTGAGCTGCTAATGGTAATTCATCAATCCTAACTGTTGTAATAACAATCATAAGTGTTCTTACTACCTTACCATCTTCTTCTTCCTATTTGCTTGGCTCTTGTTCTTTAATCAGGGACTTCATCATGTGCCCCTACTTGTCTTCTCCTTTGAACTATCTTCTTAATAGGCCTTTATACCTTCTTTTTGATTGGTAAATGTCATCTTTGCATTACAAGTTCCATTCTTTCTTGTTCCATGGCTTGTTTCAGTTCTCTAAGCTCTTGCTCAATCTCCATTTGATTTCCCTTCTCTTTTTCCTTCTTTTTGTCTTTTTCCTCTTGTTCCCTCTTTTGTTTCTCCTCTAGAAAACCCTCAACCTAAAAATACCTCCTTAACAAATGTATCTATCTTCAAGAAAGTCTATTTAACCTTGCTTCTCTTTTGTCTTTTTGACACCTCACCTACGTTTCCTCTCTTCTTCACCACCTAGTCTTTTGGCATCCAAGTTCTCTCCTCAACCTGCAAAAGACAAACACAAAACTCCAAAAAATCTTCACTTACAAAATTTTTTGGGCTCTGATACCAATTGATGTAGAGTAGGGGTTTAAATGACATATACAACAATATGTGATCTCACAGAGTGTTAGGGTTTTTCACCTCAAGACGCTTCCTTCACTAGCAACCTAGTTTTGTTATAGCCCTCCTAAATAGGATAGTCATTAATAACTTTCAGAGAAATCCTTATTCCCAAAATATAAATTTTTTTTTGGATACCCTTTTGGCTTCCCTAAAATATGTAAAGAATTGGAATGGGTTGTTTCAAAACCTGGGGGTCAAATAATGACTGGTAATTCTGATCCTAGGATTAATTAGTACATCAAATTGAGTTTTTTGGGCATAAATATTGATGAAGACCTGAACTAGATGATCAACGACCACTTTTGGGTACCCATTTTGTCTTTATACCATATATAATAAAATTAGGGTAGGTTGTTTTGTAACACAAAGTCCTAAAATTGACTAGTAATCTACATTAGGTTTATTCACCAAGGGTTTCAGACCTTGTCTAAGTAAAACACCTCTAAAATACTCAAAACTCAATAAATATGAATGAGAATAGTCACAATGGAAATTTTATTAAATAATATATCCAACCATACCACTTTTAGATCATAGAACATCTATACAAATCCATACAATTTGCTACAACATGTCTGTTACTTGAAAATCTAGAAGTTGAAGTCCTTAAAACAATCATAACTTTCATAATACTTAATGAAAATCAATGAAACTAATGGAAAAAGAACAAGGATTCAATACACCATGAATTCCAATTGATTTTTTTTCTCACTTCCAGGCCATACAAAGGCCACACAAGGACTAAAACAATAAGAAAAGTCTAAAAATGCAGGATAAACAATGTGTTATTGATTTTCTCATCAATACACCATGTCCAACAACCAAACCCCCTGTGTTCGACCATAAAAAGTAATTTTAAACATTTCATATCTTTTTTTGATCAGTTACAAACCACCAACCAACTTATAATACCCCTTGACTCTTCAACTTCCATTCTTGCATTTTTGCACTTTGACAAGATGACAACTTTTGCAGGAATTTACAAATTTTGACAAACCACCACCTAAAAATTTAATAATGACTCAAGACACCTTACACACCTTAGAAATGGTCTTTAAGTCCTTATGAAATGAATTAAACACAACATAAAGAAACTATTTGCAAAAATGGCCTCGTGGAGGCATAGAGTCCACTAGGTGCTCCTGGACCATACTCTCGACTAAAAATAAATTCAAAGCGCTCTTGAATTGAGGGTAGTATAAGTTATTTATCTCTGAATGAGCTTGTTTGAAATATTCTAACTTCTTCCCTTGGTCTTCTTGGAAGTATGTATTCTTCATCTTCACCTTTGGCTTCATCTTGTCCATGCAAACTTGTGCCCTCTTTGGCTTGGCACCTTGTAGATTATGTCTTTTGTCCTGATGGATGGCATGATCTACCTCAACACCTCCCTCCTCTTTAGCAAACCTTTGCTCTTCCTGCTAATGAAAAAGTGAACAACATGACATAAAACTTGTGACTTGAATGTAGGCGACATAACTTCACCTCTCTCAAACTTTTTGATCAATTCAAAAACACAATATGCTACACCCTTATCTTCCATCCCCTGGAAGGGTATGTCTTCCCATTCATGAAAACTAAATTCTTGCCATCTGCTACCACATCAAAATGTCCTTGTAAAATTGTTTGAGATGTTAATGGTAATTCATCAATCCTAATTGATGTAATATCAGCCATAAGTGTAGTTACCACTTTACCATATTCTTCTTCCTGTTTGCTTGGCTCTTGTTCTTCAGGCATGGACTTCATCATGTCTGATTTTGTTGCCCCTACTTGACTTCTCCTTTGAACTATCTTCTTAATAGGCCATGATACCTTCTTTTTTATTTTTAAATGCCATCTTTTCATTACAAGTTCCATTGTTTTTTCCAACTCCACCATATCCTTTCTTATTTGTTTCATGGCTTGTTTCAATTCCTAATCTCTTGCTCAATCTCCATTTGCTTTGCCTTCTCATTTTCCTTCTTTCTCTCTTTTCCCTCTTGTTTCCTCTTTTTTTTCTTCTCTAGAAAACCCTCCAATTGCAAATACATCCTTAACAAATAAATCTCTCTTCAAGAAAATCTCTTTCAACTTGCTTCTATTTGTCTATGACACATCAACTACGTTTCCTCTCTTCTTCACCACCTATTCTCTTGGCATCCAAGTTCTCTCCTCAACCTACAAAAGACAAACACAAAAATCTAAAATTTATTCACTTGCCCGGATCTTTGGGTTTTGATACCAGTTGATGCAGATTAGGGGTTCAAATGACATATACAAAAATATTTTATAGCACAAAGTGTTAGGGTTTTTCACCTCAAGACCCTTCATTCACTAGCAACCTAGTTTCCTTGTAGCCCTCTTGAATAGGACAATCATTAAAAAATCTAAGAGAAATACTCATTCCCAAATTGTGAAAGCATTTTTGGATACCCTTTTAGCTTCCCTAAAACATTTACAAGAATTGGTATGGGTTGTTTCAGAACATGGGGGTCAAATAATGACTGGTAATTGTGATCCTAAGCCTATTTAGTACAACAAATTGAGTTTTTTGGGCATAACTTTTGATGCAAAACTGACCTAGAGGATCCAAGATCACTTTTGGGCATCCATTTGGGATTTATATGACATATATCAAAATCAGGGCAGGTTGTTTTGTAACACAAAGACCTAAAATTGTCTGGTAATCTGCATTAGGCCTATTCACCAATGGTTATTGAGTTTCTCACCAATACACCATGTCCAACGACCACCCCCCTTGTGGTCAAATAGACAAAGCCTTTTTAAATCTTTTAAATTTTATTTTTGATCAGTTACAAACCACCAACCAAATTCTAATACCCCTTGACTCTTCAACTTCCATTCTTGCATTTTTGCACCTTGACAACATGACAACTTTTGCAAGAATTTACAAAATTTGATGAACCACCACATATAAACTTATAATGAATCAAGACACCTTACACACATTATAAATGATCTTTAAGACCATATTAAATGACTCAAACACAACATAAAGCAACTATTTACAAAAATGGCCTCATGGAGGCATAAAGTCCACTAGGTGCTCCTGGACCACTTTGTCCACATGAATTTGGTCAAAGTGACTCATTGTCCACTTGTCCTAGGAAGTCTAAATATTCTCCAACCTCCCTAGATTGTTTATTCCGTCATTTCTTGGGAAACCTATGCTCCTTTTTATGATCTCCTTTGAATGAGCCTTCCTTTCTTGAATGATTAACCATTTTCATGAACTTTGACAACTGGTATAAACATCTCATAACAAGAATATCTTTCTTATTGTGGCTATCATGGAAAAACACACTTTATCTCATTCTTAAAACCCTTTTTGTGTCGCTAGTGGTTATCAAAAAACTCTTTTCAAGGCTTAACCTTGTCTTCACATAAGTTAATGAGCTTAACCATTCTTGAATGCTCATATGAAAGAAAACAACAAATAATGTCTGTCATGCGAGGAAAATATAATAACATCTCTTCTTCCTTGCAAAATAATGTAAATAGGTTTAAAACCCTACCTTTTAACATGGATTACATTGTTGAACTAGAGCTTTTGATAGTTTCTTTGAGATATTTTCTCTATTCTTCCATGCATGAGCCTTTGCATGCCTTTGCATGCCAGCCTTTTCATGGGTCCTCGAGGTTGGAAAAGAGGCGTAAGTATCTCTGCATGCAATGTGTCTCACTGAAAACTCCATTTTCCATGAAAATATGACATAAAGCACAGGCTTAATGAAGAACTCATGTCAAACCCTAGATCCACATGAACTTTGAGCAGACTTTGAGTTTCAAAACTTGATTTTACCTCTTCTTTGCCAAAAGAAATTTTTCTTTGATTCTTTTACGTGGATTAAGGCTTTTGAAAGGTTTAATAAAACACTATTCATGCTTTATTAATTTTGGTAACATTAATTAAAATTCTCCCAAATACTCCTACAATCTAAGCTTATTATTGCATATGGATTTTCAATTTTATGATTTATGAGTGAACTTGCTATTTGTAAGAAAGGGAATGATCAATTGGGGTCATTTTAGTAAGTTTTAGTTTTAAAAAGCTAAAACATTTTTGAAATCATTTAGTACAAAGGTTCATGCATTTTAGTTTCTTTAAATTGTGGGTAGTTATGTGCATCTATGCAATTAATAATGAAATTCATTTATTTAATGCATGTTTACATTTTGTAAGACCCACAAATTGTTACAAATTTGAAGAATTCTCAAGGTTATTGTTTCTCATATATTTTCAATTTGAATTTGCAATTCTACAGATGATTTTATATGATACGCCTAAAGTGATACAAAAGAAATTGTACAAGTTAGGTTTTATGATGATGAAGAATGTGCATATGACAACCATAGGTGTAGAATGTGTTTTGATAGTTGTTGATTCTTGAAAGATTCCAGAAAAGGTATGCTTTCTTTGTATATGTTGGCATAGTCAAAATAAATTATGAGTTGATATTGATTTTAATTGATTTGAAGGTTTCCATGGAGGTTGATGGCTTATTGGGAGAAGATATTTCATAGACAAAGGAAAGATCACCAACATTGCTGGTATTGAAGAAGAAGGACCTTATAAAACCTGGTGAAATTGCAAAGAAAGTAGAGGTAAAAATTTGTGCTCACAATGGTACAAAGTAAAAAACACAAAAAATTCTTGTGTAATTTGTACTTTCTATATTTAGCTTCAAAGATGTGAATTTATTTGAGGTGATCAATATATTTTCCATTTTATTTACATATATGCTATCAATATGTTATAACCAACAAATAGAGTATTTTTCCACCTCATAGTCATGTTCCATTTACAATGGTATGGAAAATTTGGTGGTGCAGATCATATTCTGCCTGTAAGTGCCAAATATGGTGATGGAGTAGAGGATGCGAAGAATTGGATTATTTCCAAGCTACCACATGGACCACCATATTATCCTAAGGTTGGTGAATCTTTCTCCATGTCTGCTTGACACTAGTATTTTAGATATTTTCTTGTTGGATAGAGGATTTCCTTTGTCTTTGACTACTATGCATGTTAAGTGATCTTTCAATCTATGCCATGGACTGCACCTTGATTGCATTAGTTGTGGTATTTTCTTATGTGTGCTTTGCAACCCTTGTAGGTTTGAAACCTATTATGTAGACTACCAAATTTGCAACTTCTTTATATTCATTCTCATTGTCTTGTTGATGTTAATAAGGGCTATTGTGTTGGCTATTGTATAGACATTTTGACTGTCATAATCAATTATTTATGTGACTGCCCACCAAATGATTTTCATGCACTCAACTTCTTCTTAGTACTGTGACTACAATAAAATGGCTGCAAAGAAAAGGCTTCTCGAGCATTTTCAAGTCTCTTTCATCTGAACATGAACTCAAGTTGTCTTTTTTAACTCCAAAACCCTTTATAAATGTCATGTGTTCTAAGGTCTACTCTTTAATTGATGCTTAAGGTTGCTATTCAATAATACTTGTGTCAAATAATAGATTGATATTGGTGCCTTATTATATGAATTCCTTCTTGAGATAAGGTGTTGGCATTCTACACTCTTATGAGAATAGTTGATGTTGTCATTGATGACAACCAACTGGCAACCAACCGGCAATAGGTATCTACATGCACCGACAGATATCATACACTGGCTTACACCGACATTCAGATTACATCAGCAACAAAGCATACCGACACTCAGGCTGACATGTGAGAAGTTTTGTTTATGTGCAATGTTTTGTAAATATAATTATCTTTTGTAAAGCCGACATGGTATATTGTAAAAGACTCATATATGTATGAGATCTTCTAGATCATTTTGTAAGAACAATTAAGGATATGTATGGTAGAAGATAATTGTTTAGTGGTAGCTTAGGTTTTTGGTTAAGGTATCTATCTAAGCTTAAACCGGTACTAAACTTGGCATAAGAGATGTTGTTTTGAGCAGTACATTGTATGGGATTTATGTAGTACCCCTCCTCGATCAACCTCTTTTGTATATTTTGAGTTACTTCAGTGACTGTTTTGTGGAACATTATTGTATTTTGATTCGGATATTATGCGATGTTATTTCATGCTTTATCTGGATTTATGGTGTATGATTTTATGTAGTATTTCAGTGCTTATGATTAATGTTATTTGATGGATCATTATCATGAACTGACACTTTTCCCTTCTTTTGTGATGCGTCATTTATATGTTGCATGTTTGTAAGTGTATTGGGATGCGAGGGGATGATTTTCCTTCACTCACTCCGATGAGATAGGGAACGTCACGATTCTCCTTCATCGGTGTGTTTACCACGTCTGTATATATATATTGGTCTATATGCACGTGTGGTTCTTTGGTGCAGGACATTGCAGGTACTAGTATCAGGAAGGTACAGGGTATTGACTCCACCTGGTTTCACAGGTCTGAGCATGCCTTATATATCTGAAGGGAGTGGAGGAGATAGTTGTTGTACCCTAGCTTGACCGCAGTTACACTCGTGTGAGTGTTGTTAGTCGATTGTGTTTCCCCATTTGGCTGTTATGCATGTCATGGTGCCTTGGTTTGGTCATTTGAGAGTCGTCATTTGATCTATCTTGGTTTTGCATGTTTCCGTTATTTAAATGGTTATTTAATTTAAATGGATGATGCTATCTTATGTTGGTGTAGTCATTTAATTAATATGCTTTGTGATTATTGTTTATTTAAATTAATGATTGCTAGATTAAATGGTTAAAATGGCTTAATTTATTGTGTAAAGTTGCAAGTGATATTTTTGTGAAATAAATAAATTGCCTAGCCATTCAAAAAGGTAAAATGCTTATGTTGGAAGAAAGTAATTTGGAAAAAGAAATTAATAAAAGCTTTCCTTTTTTCTTTCCTTTTTGACTTATGCTTTTTCATTTTAATTGTTGGAAAAAATTATTATTTTATTTTAGAAAAGAAATAAATCTGATTGCCTTTTAGTTTTAAAATATTTAAATTTGATTGGATGAAGAACTTTAACCTAAAAGCTTGGGTTAAAAGATATTTTGGGGATCCATTCAAAAATATACACGGCAGGAGAAGAGGAGAATTTTTGGAGAGGAAAATTCTGGAAAAAACTTCCTGGAAGAGCTGGAATTTTGTTCTGGTTGCAAGGCTGGATTTGCTTCATTCCTTTTGCTTGCTAATTGCTTCAAGGTTGGAGGTTTCCTTCTTGTTTTGAATTTGTTTGTAATTTTTCAGTTTGCTTCCTGTGCATGGAAATTTATACAACCTTCCTGTAGATGTTTGTGGAATGATTGAAATGAAAGAATTAGTGTTTATTACTGCTAGTTTTGTGGAATCTATATCATGTGGTTGTTTTTAGGAAGGAAATGGTTCATTTCCCTATCGGATGTGTGTTTTGTTCTTGGAAATCAATTTCTTAGTTTACCTCTTCTTTTTGGAAAAGAATGATTTAGATTGGTTTTGCTGAGTGCAGCCTAGTATCTTTTTGCCAAGATTTGATTAGCTAATGCTTCCAGTATGTTTATTTCACCAATTACCTTGTTGGTAAATATTCCTTGAAATTTTTGATTTGGCTCTGTATGTGTGTGCCCGTGAAATAATTCTGGAAATGAATTGTTTCTTGTGTCAAATGATTTGGTGGTTTTATGGTTTTTGAATGCTTGTAGGCAGTGTTTTTGTCTCTGATTATGGACCTTACCGCTCTCGTGATGGGCTCACCCCATCATGTGAGTCAGTAGTGTCTGCTACTGCAGGTAGTAGAACTACTAGTCGGCAGCACCGCTATGCAGTAGCAGTACTACAGGTTGGTAGGACTGCTATCGGTTGGTAGCGGCTGCTACTGGCAGTGGCGGCACTACCGCTTCCAGTTGGGAGCAGTGCTACTGGTTGGTAGCGGCTGGTACTGGCGATGGTGGCACTACCGGTTTGCAGCACCGCTTCCAGTTGGGAGCAGTGCTACTGGTTGGTAGCGGCAGCCCTAGCCAATTGGGTTGTTGCCAGCGGCAACAACACAACTGGTAACTGGTGTCTGTTGCCCGACAGCAGCACACCCGCGGGTTTGTTTGGTCCCGCTTTGTTTGGAGCTCTTACTGGTCTCCAAAACCGGTTTATGTTAAGAACTTAAATTTTATAAATGGAATGTTTAAAGTGGTTTTGTGTGATGTAATGTAATTTTCATGTGATTTTTATTATATGGTTAATAATTTTACCAATGGAAATCAAGGCATGAATTAGAGATTCAAATTGGTAGATTTGGATATATTCTGAAAATGATTTAAATGCCTGTTTGGAATTCATGTTAAAACTGGTCGAATGTATAAATGTGGATTTCATTTATGATGGAATATTGATTTGGGAATTGAATAATGTGACTGTCGTAAGAGTGTTATATTTAATTCCAATCAATGATGTTGCAAGTGCTTAGGATGCTGATAATCTCAAAGATTGTCTGAGTGTGGATTTGATGTATTTAGTTGTCCTTGCAAGTGTTTATTGTGATATTTTGGTATGTGGTTCAGTCATCCTGTGGTGGTGCAATTGGTACCTTTGACCAAGTGATATATGTTGGCTTCATTGTCATAACCATGTAGTGTCTTTGCCTTATGGTTAGCCAAGAGTCAATATGTCCTTGTTTGACCACTTGTTTCTAATAGTGGTGTTATGGCTGTTTGCTTCGCCATAGGGTCCTTGGGGAGTGACCATGCTTTGTGTAGTGTCCTTTGAGAGAGTGGCTTTCATTTGGGGGTTGCACCCAAAGTGGTAGGCATTATGACCCAATGAAAGTCAGATAATAACTGGTAATCTAATGAAATGATTAGGTGGGTAGTATCATAACATTAATAAAGATAATTGTACCTCGTGCATAGGTGAGTGCTAGTACAGGGCTCATAATGTTTTGAGAAGGCTTGGAATGGCAAACCAACCACCTTGTCTTCATGAAAGGTTGGTAGGGTCCGCATGAGACTTAGTTGGAGCCGGAAGTTTGGGAGAGGTTACCAGGATAGAGAGCCGGGACCTGTGAGGGCCTACCAGGGTAACCATCTTAAGATATGTGATGACACTCTCTCATTTGGTTCACTTGTGTTTTGTGATGTCAGTTCACTTGTGTTTGTGAAGTTGATTCACTTGGATTCTTGTGGAGTCTTATTATGCTATCATGGAGTCGTATTGTTTTGTTGACCATGTCATGTTTATGCTTGTTTGAGGGTCCTCAGCTATCTCCTAGCATAGTGGGGTGATTCCTTTTGGGAATTACATGGTCGAGTGGTAGTGCCACTTCCCTTCAGATGTTCGAATTTGTGCCTTCATGTGAGGATTAGCTTCATAGGTGTTCCTGTGGTTCGTGACTCATGCTTCACCTCATGTTTTGGAGATTATTGGTATTGGTAGACCTATGTGGTCATTGTATCATTGTAATATTGATCTTATGTAACCTTGTAAATGGGATGAGATCTATCCTTTATGTTTATTAAGAAGCTATGAATTGAAAGAGCAATGTAATCCTATGTTTGGATGTTTTTTTCTATCAAGTTTCCTTGATGAAGTTAGTAAATGCTTATTGAAGTGGAAATTATGTTGTATCCTTTCTATATTTCTATGATGAATCTTTATTGCTTATGGATTCTTGTGATCATTGAGTTAATGATGCATATGTGGATTTATGATGCTGTGAATTTTATTCTTGGAGTTAATTCTTCGTTGGTAACCCTTAAGGAATTCTGGTGTAAGTCTTCCACTTTTGTTATCGGGCATGTTGTGTAAATGCACTTATGATGTTTATACTTCAAAAAAAATAAAAATTGTTTCACCCTTGTTATGGGTTTTCCTTCGGGGTTCCTGGCAGGGCATTACAATTTAATTATCCATTTTGTAGTCAGTGAGACTCTTCATTGAGCAGTGAGATCTAGGCTGTTGGCCTCCCTGCATGTGCAAGCCCCTATTGTAAGTAGTATTTATTCATTGGCCAGTGAGTAGATATTGTGGGTCACAAATCCCACCAAGGTTTTTCCCACACCGGGTTTCCTCGTTAAATATATTGTGTTATGGTGTGTTTCTATGTTGTCTCTATTATTTCTATTTACTGCATTCATTCTTGTTTACCGATACGCTATTTTGGGTTGAAAAGTTACAAATAAGTTTAAATATTCATTAAAGCTGTTAGACACTGATTCACCCCCCCCCCCCTCTCAGTTTCTATGGGACTATCATTGAATCTAACAATTGGTACCAGAGCCTGGTCCTCTATTTGCAAAATCCTAATAGCTTGAGGAAGATTCTAAAACCAACACCGATGGAGAATTTAAGAAAATAGTTGGAAGCAGCTCTTGAAGATTTTGATGCAGAAAATTTGAAGAATATCAAACTCAAAGATAATCTAAGGACTGCTAAGGAATGCATTAAAGGACTTCAGGAGAACTTGGTTATAGCACAAAATAAGAGAAAAGAACTTCATGAGAAGATGAAGAATGATGATGATGAAAAGGAAACTCTTAGAGACATTGCAAATAAGTTGAGACAAGAAAACAGTAATATGAAGAATGAAATGCAAGATATGACTATGAGGTTATGTAAGGATATTCAAGACATAAAGAAGAATGAAGAAGACTTGGATAGGAGACTTAATGATGCAGGAAATGAAAATCTGAGACTTTGTCATGAAAATGATATGCTAAAGACAGATCTGATTCACATACAACATGATAAGGAGGAGCTTGCAAGACTCGTTGGAATTCTAGAAAATGAGTTGATCACTGCAAATGAACACAAAGAAAAATTCAAGAATAGTTCAGAAAGACTTGATGACATGCTTAAAAGACATAAACCTGATGGAGATACAATTGTACTTGGTTTTGAACATGGAGAAAGTTCTGGTACTACAAATAATCATGATCAGAACAAACCGGTAAGACAACCTAATGCTTATAAATTTAATGGGAAATGTTTCAATTGTAACAAATATGGTCATAGAGAGAATTAGTGTAGAATTAGAAATAATCAGAATACAAACTCAGCCACTGGTCAATGTTCCAAATGCAACAAAGTTGGTCATAATTCAAAAAATTGCAGAATGAATGTGAAATGCTATGTTTGTGGTAGATTTGGGCATTTATCTAATCAATGCAAATCACAAACTGGTGAAGGATATGGAAAGGCTATTCAGAGGAATAATGTAACTTGTTATGAATGTAACAAGATTGGGCATATTGGAAAATTTTGTAGAAGCAAGACTATACCAGCGAACAATAAAGGATCTAGTGTGAAGGGAAAAGAAAAGGTAGATGAAGTAAAGCAAGAATTTTCAAAACAATGGATTAAGAAGAGTGATTATAGAACTAATGAAACTATCTCTGCACCAGTAGAACAGAGTAATCCTCCATTGGTAGGAGATTATTCATCTAATTGAGGAATAATCCCTAGGGGGTATTGCAACAAATTGAAAATCATGAATTTTACCGTCGGTTGATGGTGAGAAGATACATTTCTTCTTTTCCGGCATATGTGTTAAGTTTTCACTTAACCGACGAGCATTTAATACGGTTGTTAGAAGACATTTTTCTATAAAGAACCAGAAATCCCTCACTTTTGACTCATCGAGCATTCAAACATTCAGAGCATGAAATTGAGAAAGAGCATTCTAAGGCGAACTTGCGAAGTGAATTTTTAGGTATTCAGAATTTCGGTTAAGAGGTATTTATCTTTGAAATGGCTTCCTCATCTTCTATTCCTAAGTTTATTTCGAACCCAACCATTGTTGAAAACGTAAAATGCCCTAGACCTATGTTTAAGATTATCCCCTATATTGCAAAGCAGGATGATTCTGTTGGAGCTTTTTTGAAAATTCCGAAGGGTGTAGCATTTGCTGAAGACCCTAGAATATACATACATTGCAAGATAGAAGACTTAGGGACTGAGGATTTGAAGAAAATGTTTAATGAGGCTATTACTGATGAACAAGGTGCAATTAAACTTGAACATAAGATTGTGGAAGACTTAGGTTTTGTAGAAATACTAAGCATTCCTGAATTTCCTCAGGAAGTTGTAAGACTTGTATTGAGTAGAGTCCATGGAGAGTTCATATGGCTAGAATCGGTTTGCAAGATAACCAAGGAAGCAATTAAGGAAGTTACTGGTTTACCTTCAACCGGTAGTAGACCTGATAAAACCAAGAAAATACCCAACAAAAGTGTGACAAGCTTAACAAGAGCCACATCTGATAGTAGATCACTTAGAGTCAATGATGTTAAGGATATAAATGTGAGATATGTGAGTATGGTACTTGGATATAAAGCAACACATGCAAATAGACTGAATTCCCTTTCTAGTCTTTATATTCACAGTGCATATGAGATGGTGAACAATAATGCTAAGATTGATGTTTGTGAATGGCTTAAAGATGAACTAATTGACAATTTGAAGAAGATTAAGGGAGATAAGAAAGGTACTTTCCGTTTTGGGAACCTACTAGTATGCTTGATGCTATACTTTACCAAAAAGATACCCAACATAGGTCACAAGGATTTTGGTTATGACATCCTGGTAGGAAAACAAATTAAGGAAGTTGTCAGTATTTGTTAGTGGACACCGGCAAGTGAGATTGATGGCTGGAAGGGTAAAAGAAATTACAGATTAGACTGCAGATAAATGGGACATATTCTTTGTAGAGAAGGAAAAGAAAGAGGAAAGAAGAAGACCTAAAATGGAGAAGACATTCAAGGTATATCAAAAGGACATGGGAAAAGGTAAAGTAGGTGGTGTATCCTCCATAAAGATAACAAATAACATCCCCCCACCATCCCATGACACCCCTCCTTTAGCACCTTCATCACCGGTTCATACAGCTAATCCACCGGATATAGCTACTGAAGGTATAACACACGATAATACTAACCCTAAGTTGGAGATACTTTTTAGAATGAATGTGGATAATAAGAAGGTAAACATTGTTGTGGAAAAAGAATCTACAGAGGTTAAGACTGATAATTTTAAAGACAACAAGATTTTAGAGAAACCGACACAAACAGTTGACTCTCAAGAAACTAAGATACCAGCTCAAACGGAGCAACCAGAGACTAGGAAACAAACAGAGGACAAGACAACTAGCATAGGGCCATTGGAATCTGAGGAATCGGCAGTGCTACTAACAGAAAAATAATATGAGCCAAAGGTACATGTTGAGTATGTGACACCGATAGTTGCAGAGAAGCCTAATCAGATTGAGAAACCATTAAAGGTAGAGGTACAGAAACATACAGATCCACTGGAAGAAAATAAAAACAAAGTGGATACATCTGTTGGGAGTAAAGTGGATATATTGAAGGTGATTGGTCAGAGATCTATTGAGAATAAACCTACAATAGAACCAAGCACATCTAAAGGAGAATTCAGACCCACTAATATCACAGAGATACTTTTGGATTCAATTAAAAGGATTACTGATTGCAATTCCTTAGCTTTTAAGGCAATTGATAACACACTACCCATTCTAAAGATGATTGCACCTAATTGTAAGATAGATCACATTGATGATTCTTTAGGGAAATTGGACACATTGTCCAAATTCATTGTTGATAATGTAATAACTATAGATAAGGTGAATGAGGATACCATAAAGGAGAGAGTTGAAAAAGAGAAAAACACATTCTTTGAAAACACCATAAAGAAATGTACCGATCATGTGGATACACTTTTACCGGTACTCAATTCTACAATTTTAGAGTATAAGGAGTTATATAGGGAAGCATGTAAACCTCACTATTTAACTGAGGACATTGGTGAGGAGATCAAAAAGACACAAAAGGAAATTGATGACATTACGGATAATATTATAGGTTCATCCAGACTTATATCAGTTTTTGAGCAAGAAATGGCAGTTTTTTAGGAGAAATTGGAAAAATTTGAGAAAGAGAAGGAAAGAATAAGGTCTAATGCATGGGAACTAAAGGATAAACTTGGTCTGAGGCTGGATAATCTGATTACTCAGAGAGTTGATTTATCTAAGGCAATAGTTCAAGGAGAACAATCATCGTAGCATCAAATCCACTATCTCACCAGTATGATCCAACAGACTGAGGCAACTCTTACCAACAACAACAAATTTATGCAGAGTTTGAATATGATTTTGGCCGACATCTTTTAGATTGTAACCAATCCGTTACAAACTTTGAGGTAGAATTTTTTAATTATTTATGACATCCTTTGTCATTGATGTCAAAGTGGTAGCAGTGGTGAGAAAAATGCATGTACAGAGGAGATCACTTGCTCAAGGGGAGCACATCTTTTTGGACTTCAGTTTTTTGGATAACAGTTTTGATTTTTCTCATGAGTGTTGCCATCAATGCCAAAGGGGGAGATTGTTGGTATTCTACACTCTTATGAGAATAGTTGATATTGTCATTGATGGCAACCAATTGGCAACTCACCGACAATTGGTTTCTACATGCCCGACATCACAAACTTCATACACCGACATACACCGGCACCGATAGACACTTCATCGACATTCAGGTAACAAAGCATACCGACACTCCAGCCGACATGGGATAAAGTTTTATTTATATGAATTGTTTTGTAATGTAATTATCTTTTGTAAGTCGACATGGTATATTGTAAAAGACTCATATATGTATGAGATCTTATAGGTCATTTTGATAAGGGAGATGGAAGTTGTATGAGAGGAATAGAGAGTGAGACATTTTATTGTATAAGGTGATATAGTTGATAGTGAAGGTTTTGATTATAGACTAAGCTTAAATTAGTACTGAACCTGGCATAGGAGATGTTTTTTTGAGTAGTATATTGTATTGGATTTGTTAATCCATTTTGTAGTCAGTGTGACTCTTTATTGAGCAATGAGCTCTAGGCTATTGGCCTTCCTGCATGTGCACGCCCCTTATTGTAAGTAGTATTTATTCATTGGCTAGTGAGTAAATATTGTGGGTCACAAATCCCACTGAGGTTTTTCCCACACCGGGTTTCCTCGTTAAATATCTTGTGTTATGGTGTGTTTCTATGCTATCTCTATTATTTCTATTTATTGCAATAATTCTTATTTACCGATACACTGTTTTGGGATGCAAAGTTATAAATAAGTTTAAATATTCTGCTAACCGGTTAGACACTGATTCACCCCCCCTCTCAGTGTCTTTGGGACTGTCATTGAATCTAACATGTCAGTGTATCTAATCCATCATGCTTCCCATTAGAATGTATCCTTCTCATGTTTGACAGTTTATCCAGATCCTCATCCCACTCTTGGCAAGAGATGTCAGTTGGCCATGTGTGTATCATGTGCATGATTTGTATTTTCTCTTTGATTTTTGTCTTATGTCCTATGCCTACACCTATTTGTGCCAATCTTGATTATTCTATATCCTAGTATGTCTTGGATTGGTGTATATTGGGGCATCTTTTTGTGGTATGGTGTGTTTGGTGGTTTCTCTTATATGATCCAACAGTCTCACACTTACACCTTCATCATTATTTGTGAACTTTTGTGCATTGAGATAACCTATAGTTTGAGAGTCTAGTCCACACATCGAATATTCATAACATCCCAACTTTTATATTCAATGGTGTAGATCGTTCATTGTAATATCAAAACTAGGTTTTCTCTTTACATTTTACACAACAAGTCCCAAGAATCCATTCACCTCCTTCATCATTTCCATTATTCCAAGTCTCCAATTTATTTATTTATCCACCCCTCCATCATCCTTATCCTTTTCACAACCTTAATTATCTAATCCTCCTATCCATTTTGAGAGCACACCCTTGTTCTTAGAACCTACATGTCCTCTCGAGGTGCATACCACTACCTCCTCGTCATCCTTCGTCACCCGCCTATGACTGAGGCATCACACTACTAGTCTTAATCTCTTTTATCCACTATATTTTATTCTTATTTGATATAACATCACTTCATGATGCTATATCAAAGAGGGACAAACTGTAGATTCCTAAAATTAATTAAATTAATAATGAATTAATTTAACCCTTTCACATAATTATTTGTATTAATTATGTCAATCCTCCTTAAAATTTATTAAATTATATTTTAATTAATTTTATCACCTTAGCCTTATGATTGATTCATCAAAATTAATTATATCCCATTCTTCTAAAATTATTTCAATTCCTAACCTTAGCTAATATTTCTTCCAAAAATCCTAATTCATTAATTAATCCTAGTTAATTAACTAATCCCTTGATTCCTACAAATCACCCTTCTTAATCCCCATCATCTAAGCTAATTAATTCTAGCCTAATCATGATTATCATTTCCTCCAATTTTATATTCCTCCACTCATTCTCTCTCCTCATGTCCCACCTTGCTAACTTTCCCACTTGTGCTCTTTGTTACCTATTTTCACTTTCGAGTTAAAAAATAGGCTTTGACTGAATGCAAAGGTCATTAATAGTTTGTTTAAGTTTTGGCAAATGTTAAAATTGTTCCCAATGTTCAAAATTGTCAATATAAAATATTTTAATTGATGTTTCTCATAGTTCTAAAGGAGTAAATATATACTTATTTCTTTTGTCAAAAGGAAATTAGGCCTCTCAAAGTGGAGTCAAAAGTTTTGTATGATGAGTTAAAGTTTGAGATTAGTGTTGTCCTCATCGCAAAATTGAAGAAGCATGTTTGAAGGGAAGCAAAACTTTTAAAATAAATAAAGTTTTACATGATGCATGAGGAGTTCAAACTTTGAAATGGTGATTGACCATATAGCATCAGTTGAGCTAGGGTTTTGGTAATGAAGCTTGAGTTGTCTAACAGTGAAAGCCCTATTTTTCTACAATATTCTTCTTGCAGAGGTGTGGTGGTGGCTTACTCAAGTCAAAAGGAGTAGCTAGTGGCATGTTACATTTGAATAAAAGGGATACATGACACATTTCATGAATAATGACAACTTTTGGAGCTTCTCAATAGGGGTTAAGTGTGTGTCTTAAGCATCTAAGGTTATTTTGAATCTTTAATGGGGATCTTGATAGGAAGATAAGGATGAGTTCAACTGCTTCATCTGCAGTTTTATGTGACAAATGTGGATAAATCATCACGATTCAAGGAGATGAACATGATCAAAATGTGCATGCCATTTTATTTAAAACAAAGTAAGTTTACCTTATTACAATAAACTCTCTTATGGTGTTCATACAAACAAGGTCATTTTTGCATACTAATTATGGTTGTGAAAAGTTAATATTGTATGAGTAGATGTAATTTTTGCTCAGAATTCTTAAGGTTTTGATCAGTCCAATGGCAAAAAACTCAAAAGTGAATAGATAGAAAACAATGACCACAAAGCCCAGTCCCAAACAAGGTTCAAAGCAGCCAAAGTCATCAAATGGAATTTATGATAAAGATTACAAAAATGGCGAATTAACATTATAAAGTATTGTACATCCATGGTAGAGACCACCATCCACAGATGGTAGAGATGTTATATTGTTGAAATAGTCACTATCCTTGTAAGAAGATACCAGACAATTAGCAGTGAAGAAAAGACAAAGATCACTATCTTTCAAGTCTTGATATTGTTGATGTTAGAGGATTAGCCATAGATGAGAAAGTCACTATCAAACGAAGACCTAAGGATCTAAAGAACCTAAGTAACAGTGATTTTATTCATTATCATGAAGGTCTTTATAGATGAGAAATGTAGTAGAATAGTAAGATTCATTTTATAAAGCTACATATAGCATGAGAATCATAGTAGCACTTTGCAAGTTTCAATGCAACATTGAATAATATCTTGTCAAATATCATTATTCATTGTCAAAGACTAGTTACCAAGGGAGTTTTTTATAAAGGTCTCAGACCAATCCATGAGATATATAGTATAAGGAAAAGATATTTATGGTAAGGGTAAGGCACAAGGACTACCACAAGATGATAATGATGATGATATTCACAATCATACATAAAGTGCATCCTTCCAAAGGCATAAAAATAGTCATTACACAGTCTTGAAGAGACACACAACCATGCACAAAGTGGAAACAACCATGTGTTATTATTGCATATCAAACATAAGGAACATCTATATACAAGAGGACAGATCTTGGTCAAGGTAAAATATAAAGTATAAAGAAATAATAGTGAAAAGAGAAACCTCCATGAACAACAAGGACAGTCCCTATGCCAGTCATATTCTTTATGACAATGAATATATTTTGAACAACATAATTAAACTAATAACTCAACTCACTGAGTTGGTTCCATGAGGCATCCAAGACTAGTGTTGTTAGTTGAAAGATCAAGGGGGAGTATCAATTGAATACACTAAAATCTTAGATCTATATAAAGTATTGAAGAGTCTCAAGAAAAAAAATCCTTGACAAAGGCATGAGATGGACATAGATGATTGTCACCAAAAAGAGAAGCACTGGGCATAGATAATGGAAGGGTTTTGATAGAAATATCTCTCAATGACATGAAATAGCAACTCCCAGCCAAGAGAGTATACAGTGATATGAAGGCCCTTCAAAACTAGGAGACTCAACATAGTGCATGATAGTATGTGAGAAGTCATGACATCAAGTTTCGTGAATCGGAGCAGAGATGCAGTTCATACCCTAGTGAGAAAGAAGACAATTAACAATGAGATGAAAGGAGTATCTTAGAGAACCAGTGACAAGTCTTAGAGTAGTTGTAGATCATTGACACAAAGACAGTGCCAAAAATAGATCTTTCAAATACAATCATTGATAATGTAAATAATGACAGACAACTACAGAAAAAAGGTCATTGAGAGTTCACAATGGCATCATTTTGAAGTAAGGAGCAATCATTATCATTTTAAGAATGGTGATATAACTATCAAAAGCTATGGAATAATCACAATAGCCTCTTACTATCCAAAGTGTAGTCACCCAATCCTAAGGGTCATCACAACCCATAAGGGCTCAAAGGTAAGTTGCAGGTCTGCCAGTCACAATATAGTGATAGTCTTATAGCATTAATTTGAGGTATGCAATAAAGATAGAAAACAAAGAAATAAACAATATGAGAAAGATACAATGGTTATGGAGGTTTCTCATAATACCCAAAGGAATAACAGATCAAAGCATAGATGACAAAGCCCATACATGATGATCTTGGTAGAGTCAAAAGGGATAGTGGTGTGAATGCAATGATTACAATGATATCACAGTCCTTATCATGGTTTCCTAAAGAAATGAAAAGAAAGTGATCTCATGAGCAATATTTCCAAGAGAAGGAGAAAGGAATGAGACAATACTTCACAATTACCAAGTGTCTCAGATCCTCTAAAACAAGAAACAATAATAGTAAGACAATCTTTTGTAGTAGGCATGGGAGTATTGCCCATCATGACAGAAAAATGACACTAATATATCTTTATCAGTTCAAGGCCATGGTGAGAAGAATTTAAAGCTTGATGTCTTGATTACAATGATCATGAAACACAAAACAAGAGGTCTCATAGTGAAGATAGAGAAATGGACAAAGCAAAAAAAGGCTTTAGGCATTTTTGGGACTAGCATAATGAAAAAGGATTAAAGTCTTTGTAAATTTCTTTAGAAACCCTTGAGGGATAGTGAGACAATAACCACATTGTAGTCATGGAGGTCTACACCTAGCAAGGATAGCGACTAAATGCCATGATTAGGCCTAAGGATTGTGACTACCCAAACATGGACTTTGTCTAAAAGAAGTGTAAAGGATAGTAGTCTTCAAGAACAGTGAAAAATGCCCCATCACTGTTGATAGCATGAAAGCACCAGGAAAAGCACATGAAGAGTTTTTAAGATCTTTTTAAGGACCAAAATTTGAACATTCTTTTTGGTTGACAATCAAGAAGAAGCTCAAAATAGTTTCAGTCTTCAAGTTCAATTTATTTATTGAGATTTGAATTCCTAATTCAAATTTGTCATCAACACTTAAGTTTAAATTTCAAGTTGAGTCAAAGAGGGGTCATCCAAAGACAAAATCCCATGATTTGAGGGGGATTTTGGGACAATATTAGCAATTTAACCCCTAATTTGAAGGCCTCCAAGGGTGAACCATTAGTCAAGGGGAGTTTTGGGAGTACAACAACAAGTATCTTCTGGTTACTTCCCTCTTTTTGTGGGATTTTCAAGTCAGCTCAACCCTAGAAGAGATTTTTGAATTCAAAGCTTAGTTGGACCTAGTTTGAAGGAGAGTTTGGGGCTAGCTCAGCAACACTTTCAATTGAGTCATCTAGTCAATTCAGTCAAGCCAAAGGGAGACAAAAAGAACTAAAAAATTTGAAATCTGTAACATTCTCTTTGTTGGAATCAAGGGAACACTGAGAGGGGGGGTGAATCAGTGTTCAACAAAATTGACTTTGATAACTTGATCATACAAACACATTATGTAAATGAAGTAAAGTAAATAAAAAAACACAAAGAAAAGATCATCAACACCATAACACCAAGATTTTTACATGGAAACCTAGTTAAGGGAAAAACCATAGTAGGATTGAGGCCCACAATATTATTTTTACTATGATCAAGAGTATAATAATATTACAAGAGGGTAATGCACATGAATTCAGGCACATTGCCTAGAGCTTGCTGCTTAATTACAAAAGAGGGCTACAACCCGGAGGAAGTCTCACTTCCTTACATGTGATTATAAATAAGAACAAGAATGTTTGAACTGAATAGTAGCATCTACAAATGCCATAAAGTAGTTCTGGTTAAGCGCAAAAGGTCCTCTACCATTGTTCTATCTCTTTGCTTTGTTCGACTCTGCCCTGTCACATACCAGAGCATAGATCTCACAACAACATACGTGAAATTGTGCACATTCACTCATACACACTTTCTATATCACCAACAACAACCCAAATGATTATATCAATCAGACTAATATATTTTCACTATCAAATTAGATCAATTCCATGTTGGCCTAAAAATGCATAGCATGCAACATGAAACGTGTAATCCAGGTTGGCTCAATCCGATCCAAAAACACCAAAGAAGACAAAATAGGATGTCGACACATTTCCCATATGTCGGATAACCAACCATGAACCTGCAAGCAACCATCAAAATTACTCCACACGAGCCGCACAACAAATCTTTACATGATACTGCACCAAAAAATTGTTATACCAGAGAAACGATCTACCGAATCTTCTACCTAACATCAAAATTAACACCAGAGGCCACAAACCTAGAATAGGGTGAATTGCATATTCACAACACATCTCCCAGATCCACAAAGAAAAATACTCAGCCAAAATAATCCACTAACCACAAAACTATGCATTCTGTCGGTTACACTGTTCTTCTTACTAGACCTCACTGGACTTTCGTCAATCTTCCAAAATGAAGAAATCACAAATTGTGGATTGGATATTTGACTCACAAGATGCTAGTTGCCATCATTGACAACATCATATCATTAGTGAAGTGCCACATGCCAACACTCTTATTATAAGTTATAATTCTTCTTCTCTTCTCTCTAGTTCTGAGTTTTGGCTTTGCTATAGCAGCAAGTTGTAGACTCTTGTAAGTCATTTTATTATGAACAATTTGGTGATTTTGTAAGCTTTTTCAATTCTTGTAATGCAAGAAATTCTTAATTTTTCAATAATTTCAAATTATCTTGTTAGCCAACTATTGTATGTGAATGATGTGATGAGAATATTGTGATTTTGGCTAAAAATCATTTATTTTTGTATAACTCCTTCAATGTTTGGTTCAAGAGTAGCATACAATAGTGCAGGTCCATGAATGTGTTGCCATTTTTTATGAATACAAGCTATGGGGAAAACATATATTTTCTTTCAAACAACATCAAAAACTTAAACCATTCATGTGAACCATTTTTGCAAGCATGTGTAATTAAATTGCAAGCTATTTTAGCTTAATAGTTGAGTGAATTTTGTGAGTTAAATAATAGGATAAGTCTTTTCATCCATTGGTGCATCACCTATTAATCAATAGTTTCATTTCCAAAGAATTCTCCTTCCTCTTTTCCATTCAAAAGTCATCAGTTTCTAGGATATCTAAAGGGGAGACAACCCATAGTCTGGAGGTTCATTTTTACTATGAGAAACCCATAGGCTCAAATATGTTCCCATGTTTCACGGGATTGCTGAGCATCACACTTAGCTCTTGGGTGAAAATCCTTGTGACAACAATCCTAATCCCTCATTAACTCACCTAATTATCCCCCCTTAATCATTTGCACATCCCTAATCACAATGATTAGTGATGAATCAACTTCTTGCCATAAATGGCTTTCCCATCTGATCCTCCAAACCTTAAATAGACCAACTTTGGTCCATTTAAGGAATGTCACATCCCTTGAATATCCCCATGTCCCCTCTTCCCAAGGAATTTTTAATTCCTTTCTCCATTTATTCTTCCCACACAATCAGTTATCTTGAAAATTAAATTAATAGATGTTTTGATTAATTAAAATAGATGTGTATGTTCTTGTATTTTCTTTCTTTTTGAGATTGCAGGAATAAATTGATGTTGTTGGGAAGGCTCTCCTCTCGTGCTAGTTGCCATAGGAGATATTCAAGGAGGAGACTAAAAGATCGAATCAACAGAAATGCTGATGAGCGTAAGGAACAACAAAGGAAAATTAATTGCGCAAAGTTTACTAATGTCTTACTCAAAGTAGACATTAGTGTTGAAAATACCGCCACAATGTGTTATGACTGTGGTTCGATTTAGATCCATATTATCAGTGACTTAACTCTGGCTGTTTCCTTTTTTGATTAGTTATCCGCCTCTTCTAATTGGCGTGATTTGTGTAATAGGAAGTAATTGTTTTCTTTTAAATACATGTTTTTATCTCTTTTCAGAGGTTAGATAGAAAAGAGAAAAAAGAAGAGCAGAGGATTTTAGAAATAAAGTTATAAGTGTTTTGAGTTTCTTTTGACGTTGAATCATGGAATGACTTTCGAAGAACAATGAATAAAAATATGTTATTCTGAGCAGTTAGAGTTCTTTTTGGGAAGCCTAGAATCACTCATCCAAGGGGGCCCACTTGGTGAGTGTTCCTGTTCCTTTGTTAAGATTAGTTTTCTTCTTTTGCTGCAGTAGACGTTCTTGCATTGACTGTTCCTGCAGCCATTGGAAACAAATCCATTGACTGTTCCTACAGCCAAACCAAAACACAATAATTTCTGTTTAGTAGCATTGAACTTAGCCAGTATTGCTTGAATGGATTTATGTTAATGCAGAATTTTTCCTATAGCCTTTCAATAGTTTCAATTCTTTCTTATCTTTTCCACATAGATGTTAGTTGCTATAGTAATGCAGAGTAGCTATTGCAGGAACTTAGTGCATATATAGTGCAGACCCATTTCAAGTATTGTCCCTGAGTTGACAATCGAATGAACACTAGCTATGGAAATAGTGACTTTACCAAGTAAATGTCCAAACTTCGGGTTGAGACTTCAACTAGAGTTATTATTCTTATTGTTGGGTTGAACATTTTTGGTGTCGTTGTTGGGGATGGTGTCAAACTAAGAACCTGTTATGGTTATTGTCTTTTCAGTTTTCAGTTAATTGTTTTTCTGGCATACCTGATTGTTCGAAAAAATTTATGAACCTGCATACATAGGCGAAGAAGAGATGTTCTAGGTAGATTTCTACCCAGACATCCTAATCATGCAGAAATTAATTCCCTAGATATAAATCCTTTTGCTGAACTTTATCAAACCCCAGAGAACTTGAACCACCCTGAATTTGAATTTCCTTAAGGTAGCCTTCATTTCCTTTTTGGACCACTAGAAGAAGAATTTCATTTTGTAATCCCTTCCACAAGTCCAATGCAAGGAAATCCACCTCCTGGTGGGAATAATCCACCCCCACCTTTGGACCCAACATTTGAGTTCCCCATATATGATCAGCATGATAATGCTAATCTCAAGAACATTCCAGCTTCTTCCCTCCCTAAATTGTATGGATTAGTGACAGAGGATCCAAACACATTTCTGCTTGAGTTTGATGTTCTCTGTAGGATTTTTTATTATACTACAGATGCCCATAGACTCAAAATATTTCTTGCCACTTTGAAAGAATCATCTTTAACATGGTTTATGAGTTTGGGTAGTAGCACAATCAATACATGGGATGAGATGAAACAATTGTTTCTTGCAAAGTATAAAGACTATTTTAGAGGCACCGATCACCATGGGGATGATATTTTTAGAATGACACAGAAAGAAGATGAGAGTCTTGAGGATTACCTAGAAAGGTTTCTGTTTAGTGTCAAAAAGTCCAAGCATAGCACTCTAAATGAAGATTCCCTCAAGCTAATATTTTTAAGAGGAATTAGTGATGAATGCACTAATGCTTTGGATCTTATGGGAGGAGGTGATATTACACAATCTACATGGAATGAAATAGGAGAAATTTGTAACAAGTATTCTAGATCAGCTTCTAAAAAAAATAGGTGTTTCAAGCCAGGTGTTCCTTCATCAACCTCTAGTACTGGAGTTTCTAGAATGGAACTTAGCCATTTGTTGAAGGACTTTAAGGAGGACATCATAAACAATATGGCTACTCAGTTGGATACACTCTCATCTAAGAAGAAGCATGAAGAAGCTGATGCATTTCTTGTAGAATTTTACCCTCAATGTAGACAAAGAAAAAAGGACTACGGATGTAAAATGGTTGCAAATCTTGAGGTTCTTGACTTCAAGCCAATATAAGGTGAGGATGAACAAGTTTTCTATGTTTCTCAAAGAAGGCCAAATTTCCAAAGACAAGGTATGCCTCCAGATCCACTTTCTTTTTCTAGTTATAGTGGAAATTCTTATGTACCAAATAATCAATGGCAATCACCATATGATCAAAATTTTGGTAATTATCCAAACTTGTATGGTCCTCAAGGCCAAGGGAATCATAGTCAAATGCCATAGTGGCAACAACCACAGGGAAATTGGTATCCACCTCAGGCACAAGGGAACCAGTTTCAAGGGAATTGGAAACCTACTCCTCAACGGAGGGGGAGTTAACCATGGACTACCCAATCTTTTGGATATCAACAGCCTATTCAACAACCACATCCACTTGCAATAATGCCTCCCCCTGTAGTCATTGTTGTTCCACCTAAACCAACATAGTTGCCCACTTAGCCAATGCCAAATCCTAATATTAAATCTCAGCAACAACAACAAGTTTATTCAACTGATCCTAATCAATACCCAGCCTATTTTCTATCTATAAGTGATATTCACCTCAGATCCAGGACAACTTTGCCTAATCCATCTCCTCCAATTATAACTGAGGTGCAAGAAGAACAAGAAATCTCTAATCCAACAACCACAACACCTCAGAAATAGAGATTACCCCCATTTCCCTAGAGATTACAAGAAAAATAAGCTCTTTAAAATTCCATTGTTGCAAGCAATAAAAGATGTTCCTATATACAGTAAAGCACTCAGGGAGGCATGTCTAAGAAAACCTTGTAGGAAGAAGAAGGATCCACAAATAGTGCATGTGATGGGTCAACTGATAGATATTATGCTAGGAAAGGTTTCAATTCCTAAATATTCTACTCCTAGTAGTCCTGTTGTGAATATAGTCATTAATGGCACTCAGATAAGGAATGTTTTAGTTGATTTAGGGGCAGCCATTAATGTGATGACAAGAGAAGTAATGCAATGTCTTGCAATCAATAGTCTTAGACTTACACCTACAGTCCTATAGCTCTACAATTCGACTTGATGGTATGATTGAAGATTTGGTTGTTACTTTGGATTCCTGGGAATACCCTGCAGACTTTATGATTCTATCTCCAAAGGCGACATTAGGAGGATATCTGGTGATTCTGGGAAGATCTTGGCTTGCCATGATTGATGCATATATTGGATGTAGATCTGGGGATATGACTATTTTAGATGGGAACTCTACAAAAGCATTAGCTTTGTATTCTCCTGCTCATCCCCAGTTTGATAAACAACAAGCTGTTTGGCCTACTTTGGGAGAAGAATCTAAGGGAGTTGACTCTATTAATCACCTTATGATGATTGATAGAGGAACATTCATGCAATTCCATGATGAAGATTCAATTCTTTATAAAATTCTGACAAATGAGTTAAAACAAGAACAACAATTGTAGGAGTTGGTACCAAATATTATAGATGTAGACTTTCTTGCAGCCACTGATATATTGCATACTTTGTTGCCGCAGAAAGTCTGTACTTCTCATTTTTTTGATATATCCCAGATTGATCTTACTATCAAAATAGAAGTTGATTTGAATAAATATTTGAATATCAACATTGATCTTGCAGATACTGAAAAAGTAGCACTCATGGACTTTCTTAAATGTCGTAAACATTCCTTTCAATGGGATTACAAGGACATGCATGGAATTGATCCAGAAGTTTGTACCCGCCGTATCTACATAAAAGAAGATTGTTTCCCACTTAGACATCCACAAAGAAGAATCAATCCTGCATTAAAAGAAATAGTTAAAGAGAAATTGTAGAAGTTGTTAAAGGCTAGGTTTATCTATCCTATCTCTGATAGTCAATGAGTATCACCTTTGGTAATAGTTCCTAAGAAAGGAGGAAAATGGAGAGTATGTGTTGATTATAGAGCTTTGAACTTAGCAACAAGGAAAGATAATTTTCCATTGCCATTTATGGATCAAGTATTAGACTCTTTGGCTGGGAAAAGATACTTTTCATTTCTTGATGGATTCAGTGGCTACAACCAGATTCAGATAGCCCCAAAGGACCAAGAGAAGACTACATTTAATTGTCCTTGGGGAACATATGCATATTTTGTCCTTCCTTTTGGATTATGTAATGCTCTAGCCACCTTTCAAAGAGAAATGATAAGCATATTTTAAGATATTTCCCAAGACATCATGGAAATTTATATGGATTGCTTTACAACTTATGGTTTTGAATTTGAAGAAGCATTAGAGAACCTGAAGAAAGTTTTGCAATGGTGTGAAGAATATAGTTTGTCATTAAATAGTGAGAAGTGCTTCATAATGATGCAGGAAGAAATAGTCCTTGGTCATCATATATCTATAAAAGGAATATAGGTTGACCCAACAAAAATTGAAGTATTCAAAATATCAATGCACTGGTAAAGCAAAGAGATGTTAGAAGTTTTCTTGGTCATGCTGGATATTATAGAAGGTTTATCAAATATTTCAGCAAAATTGCAAGTCCCTTATATTCTCTACTTACCAAGGATATGGAATTTAAATGGACTTCTTCATGTAATGAAGATTTCTTAAAGCTTAAGCACACTTTGACCCAAGCACCAGTTCTTAAAGGTTTGAATTGGTCTTTACCATTTCAAATTCATACAGATGCATCTAATTATGCAATAGGAGTAGTCTTAGGATAGAAGGTTGATAACTTGGAGAGTGCAATATATTATATTAGCAAGAACTTGCAGGGGCCTGAGTTAAATTACAAAGTCACTGAAAAAGAAATGTTAGTAGTTATATATGCACTCAACAAATTCAGACATTATATAACAAGGTATCCTATATTTGTGCATACTGATCATACTGCAATCAGATATCTTATGAATAAGCCTTCAATTACTGGTAGATTAGCTCACTAGTTATTGTTGATGCAGGAATTTGATATCACAGTTATTGATAAACCGGGAATGTCCAATATGGTTGCAGATTATCTTTCAAGGCTTCAGTTATAAGAAGATCCTACAACCATAGATGATGCTTCTGGATGAACATCTATTCCTTATACAAGCCCACACTCCTTGGTATGCTGATATTGCCAATTATTTAGCTGCTGCTAAAATGCCACTTCATTTCTCCCCTAAAGAAAGAAAGTCATTAGTTGAGAAAATCTTTGACTTCTCATGGATTACTGATTGTTTGTTTTATACTAGACTTGACCAAGTCATGAGAAGATGTGTAAGAGAGGATGAAACATATGATATCCTGCATGCATGTCATGATGAGCTATGTGGAGGACATTTTGCTGCTAAAAGAACAACACTCAAAATACTGAATATAGGATATTATTGGCTCACATTATATAAAGATGCAGCAAAGTATACAAGAAAATGTGACAGATGCTAGCACATGGGGAAACCTACTAAATATGATGAGATGCCATTGTATCCACAAATATTGGTTGCATCGTTTGATAAATGGGGACTAGATTTTATTGGCCCAATTGATCCCCTTTCTAATGGAAAATCTTACATTTTAGAATGTACTGATTATGTAACCAAATGGGTGGAAGCTCATGCCATGACACATGCAAGAGATAATAAGGTGGCTGAGTTCCTTTATGAGGAGATATTTACAAGATATGGAGTACCAAGGGAAATTGTATCAGACCAAGGACCACAATTTACTTCAACATTGATTGCAGACTCGGTCAATGAATACAATATAAGGCACAAAAAATCTACCACATATCATCCACAAGCTAATGGACAAGTAGAGGTTACAAATAGGGAGCTTGAGGCTATTCTTACCAAGACAGTAGTTGTTCATAAAAAAGGCTGGTCTCATAGACTTTCAGAAGCAATAAGGGCATACAGAACAACTTGGAAGATACTAATTGGTTTTACACCTTTTGAGATGGTGTATGGAAAAGCAACAATGATGCCTATTGAGTTTGAGCATAAAACTCTGAGGACAACTTTATAATTAAATATAATACTTTTTGAAGCACAAAAAGATTGTATTCAGCAATTGAATGTTTTGGATGAATGGAGAAAAATGACTGTCCAATAGACAGAACTAATACAAAATCAAAGAGCCAAGTGGCATGATAAATACATAAAAGAGAAAAAGTTCAAAGCAGGTGACTGGGCACTATTGTATGACTCAAGATATAAAGATACTATGGGAAAGCTGCAAACCAGATGGTTAGGTCCATATGAGATAGAGGAAGTTTTCAACAATGGAGATGTTTGTTTGACAACAATTGACCCGGTTCGGTTCAAGCTTTTGGTAAATGGTCACAGATTGCGTCTTTATCAAAAGCTTGCCAGCAAAGAGGAGTTCCTGCAACAATTTGCTAAAAAGGATCAAACACACGTTCCTATAGCAACTGGTCAAGTTCCTTCTACAATTGAACAAAGTATTGGAAGTAAGGTTCCTACAACCTCTGGAGTGAACATACTTGCCTCTTCATAATTCTCCACACATCATTTCACAATATTATTTCCATGTCTTATGGAAATATTATTCTCCATAAATAAATTTTTCCATCCATGTCATCCTATCTCATTTCCCTATTTGTCATTTCATTTCATTTTGCCATTCTTTTCGCATGACTACAAGTATGTACATATTTTATTTTATTTTAATTAGGCATTTATGATTTCATTATGATTATTTCCTTTGCTAAATATGCGTACACTTCCGTAAATCCTTTCAGCTTGTATGGACATGTGCCAAAGTAAGTTGGGGGGGGGGGTGTTTTATGGTCCGGTTTCCAAAATTAGTAATTACTTATCCTTTTCAGTACCTTGATTTGATTGCTTGCCATCATTCCTTTAATGAGATATTCTTTGGCACAAGAAAGTAATGAACTCTGTCACCAAATTTGGAAATAGGTAAGGGAGTTTCAATTTTCAGTCTGTAGAGTATTTTGGTTCTTCATTTCTCAGCTATGGAGATTGCTACATTAACATATTAAGAAATGGGTGGAGATCCAATTTGCCATGAACCAATAATCCATGATGCATTGCTACAGGATGCTCTTTGTGAGCATTATTTCCGGTAGCATGGTTGGATTGTCTACTTTCTAAAAATAAGGGATTATAATGAAGAAATTGCCTCTGAGTTTATGCATTCATTCAACAAAGGTGAGGCTACTGTTAAAGGATTAAGGGTCATTACTATAGAGCAACGAATAGCTGAGGTTATAGGGTTGCTATAGGAAGGAGAATTGTTTCCAGAATCAAAAGACGCTAGAAGCACTAGAGCAGAATTTACACGCCCCATAGATGGACCTCTAATAGTGGACAAGCAAGAAACTAGGAGGGTTTCCCTTCCAGTAGAGTGGCCCTAGGTGGCTTTATATGTCATGAAGTACATTACTTGTGAAGGGAGGTATTCAAATTTACATTCACCCCATTTCAAATTGCTTAGTCATTTACGACATGGCCGGAGAGTGAATGTTCCTAATTTTTTATATCACCTTATTTCCACAAGTGCCAAAGAAACACAGAAGAATGGAAATCGTTCTATCAACCATCATGGTTTGATAAAATTGCTGGTAGAACATTCTCTTAGGGATGTTTCATAGATGGAAAGGGGGGTATTTGAAGACATATCGTAGTTTAGGTTGAAGATGCTCCAGTTGCAGATGAGTTAGCAGTTGAAAAGGAGGAAATGGGAGAACCCTCTTCTCCCATAATTTCTGTAGAGAATGAATTGCTCATTGCTGAAGGAGCTATGACTATTACAGAGGAAAAGATGGTTGAGATAAACATGGAGTAGCCCTCCACTTCTTTTCAAAGAGAATCAACATCTTCTAAAAGAAAAGGGAAGGAATTAGAAGGAATTAATGCAGAAGATGAACCTATGGTTCAGCCGCAGGAAACTCAAGTTTCCCCTGTAGCCAAGAGGTGTAGATCAAAGAGAAATAATCCTATAGCAAAGCCATAGGTAGAATATATTCTTGCAGCTAATCCAAAGGTTTATGAAAGAAGAACTAGGAGTACTACCCAAAAAGTCTGTTTGGTAAGTGATGCAATAGAGGTTATTTCAGTAGAAGCATCAGAAGAAGAGAGCCCATTAGAGGTTGAAATTCAGAAGGAGGATGACATTAATAGACTTTCAAGTATGGCATATGTGGCAAGACAGCTTGAGGAACCTATTGAAGAAATTCCACGTCCAAAGGTAATAACTATTAGACCTCTATCATCTCACAACAGTTTATCTATTGCATTAACATTTTATAGGAAGTGGGAGATAGAAAGGGCTAGATTACATGAGATTATTGACAAACAACATAAGGAAATTGAAAAAAGGGATAATAAAATTGAAGAATTAGAAGCCAAAGTTGATACAATCACTAGTATGGTCCTAGAGTTAATGCAATGTAGGGTACTGCCAAGAGTTTATGCTCTGCAATTGAAAGAGAAGTATTTAAATTTTAAATTAAACCGCATTGTCAAGGACCTTAGCCCTTCTTTAGAAACCCTTGAGGAATTTTATGATGCCTATCAGACTTCCCCAGCAGCTATGAAAAATTTATCGTGTCAGCTTTACTTGCATAACTATGTTGTAACTTTTGATAGTGAGTGGAATCCCTTGTTATACATTGGTGATATCCACATAAAAGCCTTAATGTCATGGATTCATAATGAGATCAGCATGGGAGCACATGCCAAAACACATAGGGATGTTGAATTTGATTGTCCATTACCACTGAGGAAGGAAGAAAAAGAGCCAAGAGTTATCTATTATGAATGGCAGAAGTTATTGGTAAGGCAAGATGTGAGGAATCAAGTGTTGCCAATGAGGGAAGAAATATTCCAAGCATATGAGAATTTTGTTGGCATATGATGAACCGGTGACAAAGTATGTTGCAATTGATGTCAATATGTGTTCAAGCAGGTACACCAGTATGCACTAGTATGAAGCTTGGAAGTGGCACAAGTCAATCGGTATGAAGAGATGTAGTGAATCGGTGTTAGGGTTTCACTAAGTGTGACTACCAGTTCATAGTCTCAACTCTAGGGTTTTTGGTTTGGCAATATAACTTATACAATGCAACCGATGATATTTTGTGATGAGATAGATAAGAAATGAGGATGAGATCGTGATGCCATGCTAGTTTTGTGCACATGAAGGATTTCCTTGAGGATATTGCATGTGAAGATTGATTGCATTAAATGTCTACCTCGGGAATGAACATTCTTCTTAGCGATATGAGAAGAAAGCATGATGGGTTACTGATTTCTATGTGCGGTGAAGAATGGATGATGCAGAATGACTTGTGATCTCTTTGAGATTGTTTCATTGTATGAAAAGTGTTTGGACGGTCAGGATTGGACTGCCTATAATTGTAAACCTAAATGCTTAGGGTTTAGGGTTTATGCTACCGATGTAATTGTTGTCTATAAGGTTGATGATGTTTGTTATTGTAATTTGTTGGAAAAATTTGTGTGTGTATCTAAGTGATGAGATACTTGCTAGACCAGTGAGAGAAAAATGCAGAGTGTGATTACAGAGTAGAGGAACTGAAAAGGATCTACCTTAGCATATAGTGTTGTTATCATATCAGAGTTTTACCTGTTGTCTTCTAATCATTTCAACAGAAGGAAAATCCCTTTTTTGGGTAGCTTTAACAGGCTTACTGTAAATCCTCTAACAAGGTGACTCAAGTTCATTGAGTTCTTTAAATCCTCTAGCAAGGTAACCTTTAACAGGGTTTCAACCTTTAACAAGGTATACAACCATCCCTTAACCGGGTGATCTTTAACAAGATCAGTTCCTAGTAGAACCTTACTGTAAAGTCTTTAACTGGACTAGGCTCCTAACAAAGCGAGTTTCAAAAGAGTTCAGAACAAGCTTGTGGGTGTTCATCCCCACCGTGGTTTTTCCCATTTGGGTTTCCACATGAAAAATCTGTGTGTCATGAGTTGTGCATTTTTCATGTGATGATTAAGTATTATTTATTTAAGTGATTATGCATGCAGAGCTAATGGTTATGGTATTGCTGATATACCACATGCATATGTTTATGGGTAAAGTAGTTATCAAGTATTGAATGCATTTGAAGTGTTTATTTTTACTGGTTTATGTTGTCTGAAGTATTACTGTGTTTAACCGGTATTGCCATGGTTAAGTTCAGTAATGAAGACAACCAGTTAGTATTGTTTTAACTTGATAAGTTGTTGATAAGTTTTTGTATGTACTGATTCACCCCCCCTCCTCTCAGTACCATTTAGAGTATTCATTGTTCATCATTATTCATCAATTGGTATCAGAGCAACTCTAGGTCCTCGGTGATATAAGCTTAACCGCTTGAGGAAAAAGATCTTGCCTTAATGATGAAGAGGGAAGGTCCTAAGTTCAATAGAGATAACTTAAAAATATAATGAAGATCTATATCAAGAGAATGGGTGCTCAACACTGGAGCTATGTTGAAAATTTCTATGTAATCCCAACTGGCACTTTAATCAATGATCAGAAAAGAGAGATTCAAGAAAATGGGCAAGTTATGGAAGCTCTTATTAGTAGTTTGTCCGATATTGAGTTCATTGATGTACAAGATAAGGACACTCCTAAGGATGTATGGGACACATTGGAAACTATTTATGGTAGTGATGAGCATGTCAAGAAAGCTAAGGAAGAGAGCCTTAGAGGAAAATTTGAAGACATGAGGATGGTTGAAGGTGAAACCATTCAGCAATATGGCATAAGGATCAAGATTTTGTTGGAGATATCAAGAGCACTGGTGGAACAATTGATGATGCCACCATTGTTAGTAAAGTTTGGAGATCATTGTTACCAGTCTATGCAATCAGAGTTATTACTATTTAGGAACTAAGGTCTATTGACAAAACCAAGGTATCCTTAGACTCTATCATTGCAAAGTTGACTACATATGAGTTGAATAGCTATGATGGAAGTGTTCAGAAGACTGAGTCAGCTTTTAGAGCATCTGTTGCACCAACCAGAAAAGGAAAAGAAGTAAGTACCAGTTATGAATCCATGCAAAGTAGAGGTATGGATGATGAAGAGATTTCGATGGAGTTTGAAGCTCTTCTTGCCAAGAGACTTCCAAAAGACACTGGAAAATACAAAGGTAAGCTTCCTTTAAAATGTTTTTCCTGCAATAAGATAGGACATATAGCTATTAATTGTCCTAAAAATGATAGTAAGGATAAACTGAAGAGGTTTAGAAAGTATAAAGGAGGAAATAGAAGAAATTTTCTTGTTGTAGTGGATGAAGGTGTTACTGATGAAGAATCCGAGAATGAAGAGAATGAGGACATAGTGTTTGTAGCTGTAAAGGAAGAAGTGTCTGACAAGAAAGTACTTGTCTCTCACATTGACAACTCTATTGAGTGGATTATTGATAGTGGTTATTCTCACCACATGACTGATGATCGGAGAAAGTTTCTCTCTCTAGAAAAATATGATGGAGGTGTTGTCAGATTTGGCAATGATGCACCGTGCTTGGTAAAAGGAAAAGGATCCATCTCACTGAATGGAAAGAGCAGTGCGGATGATGTCTATTAGGTAGAAGGTCTTAAGCATAACATGTTGAGTGTTGCTCAGCTAAATGATAAAGGACTCATTCTAGAGTTCAAAGGTGGAGTCTGTAGTATAATTGGAAAGAGTGGTGAACTTATTGCCACCGGTAAGCAGATCAGAGGTAACTTGTTTTAGCTGAATGCCAAGATAAGTCAGTATCTACTGGTGAAGTTTGATGATAGTTGGATATGGCATAGAAGACTTTGTCATATGAACTTTGATAATATTATAAAGGTGAGTAAGATCAAGGCAGTAAGAGGATTGCCTTTGTTGAACAAACCGGAGAATGCTTTATGCAGAGAATGTCAACTTGGGAAGATGTCTTCCTCAACTTTCAAAGGTAAGTCTTTTTCAGCAGAAAACTTACTTGATCTTGTGCATACTGATTTGTGTGGTCCTATGAAGACTAGAAGTATTCAGGGAGATAGGTATTCCTTTATTCTTATTGATGACTGCTCAAGAATGATGTGGGTCACATTCTTGAAAGACAAGTCTGAAGTGTTTGGAAAGTTCAAAGCCTTTAGAGCATTAGTAGAGAAGGAAAGTGGTCAAAAGATAAAATGCCTAAGAACTAATCAAGGAGATGAATTTACTTCTGATGAATTCAACAAGTACTGTGAAGATAATGGTATCAAGAGGCAGTTGTCTGCCCCAAGGACACTACAACAGAATGGCATAGTAGAAAGGAATAACAGGACTATAGTTGAAGCGACCAGAATGATGCTGATCCAAGGAAAGGTTGCTCACACTTTTTGGAGAGAAGCGATGAGCACTGCAGTCTATACTATGAACCGAGTACTCATCAAGAAAGGTAGAGTTAAAACTCCTTATGAGTATTGGAAAAGGAAGACTCCCACTGTGAGTTATTTTAAAGTATTTAGTAGTAAGTGTTACATCAAGGGAGGTGAACATCTGAGCAAGTTTGATGCTAAATGTGATGAATGAATATTTCTGGGATATTCCACTAAGAGTAAAGCTCTCAAGTGATACAACAATAGAACACATAAAATTATTGAGAGTATCAATGTCAGGGTTGATGAATCCCCTGAGGAACCTGAGGAAACCTACAACAAGGAAGTGGAAGATGAATCAGGTGTAGCCTTCTAGGAATTGATTAAGAAAGAAACAAGTAAAGATCTCAGTGTTTCTATACCGGTAGAAGTTGCAGTAGGTGAAGAAGAAGAAGTAAGTGAAGAAGAAGAGGAAAACCAAGCAAAACCAACTAGAGTCATTCCTAGATATGTGAAACTACATCATGATCTGAGGCAGATCATAGGAGATAAAGATGCAGGGATACTCACAAGAAGAAAGGTGAAAGAAAACTCTTGCATGATTTCTGAATTGAAGCCCAAGACTTACAGAGAAGCACTTACAGATGAAGAATGGATTTAGGCAATGGAAGAGGAGCTAGACCGGATAGAAAAGAATGCAACATGGTCCTTGGTAACCAGACCAGAACATAAGAATGCCATAGGTACCAAATGGGTTTTTAGGAACAAGCTAAATGAAGAATGCAACCGATGATATTATGTGATGAGTTAGCTAAGAAATGAGGATGAGATCATGATGCCACATCAGTTTTGTGCATGTGAAGGATTTCCTTGAGGATCTTGCATGTGAAGATTGACTGCATTAAATGTCTACCTCAGGAATGAACATTCTTCTTAGTGGTATGAGAAGAAAGTGTGATAGGTTACTGATTTCTATGTGCGATGAAGAATGGATGATGCAAAATGACTTGTGATTTGTTTGAGATTGTTTCATTCTAGGTAAAGTGTTTGGACGGTCAGGATTGGGCTACCTTTAATTGTAAACCTAAATGCGTAGGGTTTAGGGTTTATGCTACCAACCTAATTATTGTTTATAAGGTTGATTATTTTTGTTATTGTAAGTTGTTGGCCAAATTTTTGTGTGTATCTAAGTGATGAGATACTTGCCAAACCAGTGAGAGAAAACTGCAGAGTGTGATTGTAGAGTAGAGGAACTAAAAAGGATCTACCTTAGCATTTAGTGCTATTATCAGATCAGAGTTTTACCTATTTACTTCTAATCATTTCAATAGAAGGAAAATCCCTTTGTCGAGTAGCTTTAACATGCTTACTATAAATCCTCTAATGAGGTGACTCAAGTTCATTGAGTTCTTTAAATCCTCTAGCAAGGTAACCTTTAACAAGGTATATAGCCATCCCTTAATCAGGTGATCTTTAACAGGATTAGTTCCTAGTAGAACCTTATTGTAAAGTCTTTAACCGGACTGGGCTCCTAACAGAGTGAGCTTCAAAAGAGTTCAAAACAAGATTGTGGGTATTCATCCCCACCGTGGTTTTTCCCATTTGGGTTTCCACGTGAAAAATCTGTGTCATGAGTTATGCATTTTTCATGTGATGATTAAGTATTATCTGTTTAATTGATTATGCATGCAGAGCTAATGGTTATGGTATTGCTGATATACCACATGCATATGTTTATGGGTAAAGTAGTTATCAAGTATTGAATGCATTTGAAGTGTTCAGTTTTACTAGTTTATGTTGTTTGAAGTCTTACTGTGTTTAACCGGTATTGTCATGGTTAAGTTCAGTAATGAAGAAAACTGGTTAGTATTGTTTTGACTTGATAAGTTGCTAAGAAGTTTTTGTATGTACAGATTTACCCCCCCTCTCAGTACCATTTAGAGTATTCATTGTTCATCATTATTCATCACATTTAGTTCAAAATGAAAGTGCAGCTGCAATTAAAGGCCTAACTTAGCGCTGGAATAATTTTCCAGAAGAATTGAAATAAGGAGAACCTCATTCACTGCCAAATTTTCATGCAACTATGCAAAGAGCCCCTAAATATATCCAACTAGGCATGATGAAAACCAATAACCGGTTACCTTTGATCTTTCAGCCCCCTATACTTATGTGGCCATTGTTGGCATGTAAGGTTACAGATCACCCCTATGGCGCAACTACAAAGGAGGCCAGATGGTCTAGATTAGAAAAGATGAAGGGGTTTAATTGGAATTTTGCCTTCAGGAGGAATAGGTCAAGGAATCATTGGTGAATTAAGAGTTAGTGCCAGAATCAGGAATTTTCCTCTTGCTGGAGGATCAACAATACCCTAAAGTTGGGGGGCATGATGAGTTGAGACATTAGTATATTTTTATCCTCAAAACTCTTAAGTTTTCTCATATTTTTATTTACATAATAGTAATGATATATCAGAAGTTTACTATATGTATTTCAGATGTTAGCCCGAACCTATTAAAACATGTTTTGTCTTTGCTAGTTTATTCCTCTAGCCATGTTATTCATTCCTATTGCCATGCAGATTGTTTAGGCAATATCATGTGTCAAATTAATAGACATTTTGATTAATTAAAATAGATGTGTATGTTCTTGTATGTTCTTTATTTTTGAGATTGCAGGAATAAATTGATGTTGTTGGGAAGGCTCTCCTATTGCGCCAGTTGCAGTAGTAGATATTCAAGGAGGAGACTGAAAGATTGAATCAGCAGAAATGATGATGAGCATAAGGAACGACAGAGGAAAAGTAATTGCGCAAAGTTTACCAATGTCTTACTCAAAGTATACATTAGTGTTGAAAATACCACCATGATGTGTTATGATTGTGGTTCGGTTTAGATCCACATTATCAACAACTTAACTCCGATTGTTTCCTTTCTTGATTAGTTATCCACCTCTTCTAATTGGCATTATTTGTGTAATAGGAAGTAATTGTTTTCTTTTAAATAAAGGTCTTTATCTCTTTTCAGAGGTTAGATAGAAAAGAGAAAAAAGAAGAGCAGAGGATTTTAGAAATAAAGTTACAAGTGTTTTGAGTTTCTTTTGACGTTGAATCATGTAATGACTTTCGAAGAAAAATTAATAAAAATATGTTATTCTAAGCACTTAGAGTTGTTTTTGGGAAGCCTGTAATCACTCATCCAAGGGGGCCCACTTGGTGAGTGTTCCTGTGCCTTTGTTAAGATTAGTTTTCTTCTTTAGTTGCAGTAGACAATCTTACATGGACTGTTCCTGTAGCCATTGGAAACAGATCCATTGACTATTCTTGTAGCCAAACCAAAACAGAGTAATTTCTATTTAGCAGCATTGAACTTAGCCAATATTTCTTGAATGAATTTATGTTAATGCAGAAGTTTTCTTGTAGCCTTTAAATAGTTTCAATTCTTGCTTATCTTTTCCGCATAGATGTTAGTTGCTGCAGTAATGCAAAGTAGCTATTGTAGGAACTTAGTGCATATATAGTGCAGACCCATTTCAAGTATTACGTCCTTGGGCTGACAATCAAATGCACACTAGCTATGGAAATAGTGACTTTACCAAGTAAATATCCAAACTTCGAGTTGAGACTTCAACTAGAGTTATTATTCTTATTGTTGGGTTGAACACATAGCATCCTCCTAATGCCAAAATTTTGCCTCATCTAAGCCATATCCATCCTATTCAATCATCCAATCCAAATCTATTTGTTGTGTAGTGGAGAGAAATCCACAACCCACCATCTCAAAGAGAAAATCAAGTGGAGCATTTGAGCACACTTCCACTTCAAGCTCAATCGGAGGAAGAAGAGAAGGCAAGGTATAAAGGTTATTTGTTTATTTGAATGCTTTCTTGTTTTTTTATTTGATTTATGCAACTAACCTTTGTCTTATTTTTTCCCCTCTTCATTTTGGCACACCTGGTGGGAACTCAAGTCCCTAAAATTTAATAATTTTTCCAAGTTTGTGAAATATTTTTGCAGGTCATGGATTGACGTCTCTGTCTCAGATTACCATCTGTGCCTGCCCATCAATGTCTGCACTCCTGAATTGGTGTCACCATTTTTTCGAATTTTGCCACCTAACTATGTTTTCTGCAAGAATTGTAGATCAACATCTTTATTTGCAGATCAATGTTTGTGCTTTGGTTTCAACGTCTCTATCTATCTAAATCACCATTTGTGTTTAAATAGTTTTTATTTGTGGCTCTTTATTGTTAACATACATTTCTCTTAAATGCCAAAAATATATAGATATATTGTTTAAAAATACACGAAATATAGATTCTTATTTTATCTTTTATCTTTATAAATCAAGATACTCAAGTTTCCTTCAAATCTTTGCATATTTCAGGTTTTTCTAGCTAATTGATTTTCTACAGAACACACATCTACATCTGCACACATGTTGCAATGTGTACGCTAACCGTTTGACATCCCCATCTAACAAGTTTCCCGCTTCTTTCTAATTTTTAAATTTTGAATTAAATTTTTTTGTGTCGAACCTTAATTGGAGTCTTTATAGACACTTCACCGTATGTGCCTGCACTTTGGCATCTATGCTGTGAGCATTTTTACTTTCATATTTTCACTAATTTTTCTTGATCTTGTAGGACTTTTGCTTGTCAAAGACCGCAAATTCAAACTATTAATTATTGTTGAAGGAAACTTGTTTCAAACTAGTTTAGATTTTTTTCTTAGATTAGCTAACATTTCATTTGGTTCTTAAAAAGAATCATTGTCTTTTTTGTTTGGTGCACTTACATGTCCATAGGGTGGAGCTATCATTACATAGAGTATCATCTCCCCTCGCTTTTGTGGATCTTAGGTGAAAGAGAAAAGTGATTAACGACACCTGATTTTTCTTTTTTAGTAGAGAATCACATCTTAGGGGAATCATCACCTCAAGGGAGTGTTTTAAAATAGAGGCACGTTGGGGATATCGTCTTGAGTGGTGTTTTTTGAGCCACTATAAAAATATGCCGGTCAAACGACCAAAGTGTTGAGTGAATTCGACTATGTGGAGGCCTTCTCTGCACCAATAAGCTCGATTAGAGCCTTAAGTGGCTTGCTTTGTAGATTTGTTGTTGGATTGGAATCTCTTAGAAACTTACTAGACACTTTGTTTAGCAGCCCAAAATCCTATTTTCTTGTTGGTGCAGGAGGTTGAAACTTCAAAGTTGCCCCACATTGTACTACAAAAAGTAGAGATAGATGTCACTTGACTCATAAGATATTTGAATCTTTGGGGTATGAGGTTCTTGTTTTCCTGAGAAGTGAGTGTTTTGGTGGGGGAACCAACGCTACTAGAGTTCTATCTATCCACTTTGTTTGAGTATTTGGAGAAATTCAAGTTGGGATTCAACAAGTAGAATCCACTTTCCAGCTTAGAATGTATGTTTTTTGCATGTCTTCTATTGTGTAAACCAATCAAATTTTATTAGATCGGGCTAATCTTGGCCCTCATTTTCACTCTTGTCTCAAGCGTCACCTTGGCCAATGTGTATTCACTACTTTCTATATCTTGCCAAGTCTAAAAACAACTTTGAAAATTTCCAAATATGACCAAACATTTGACCAAAATCCATTAAATTTCACTTTGACACTGTCAAACCTAAGTTTCATCTTCTATGTTTCTGAATTTCATCATCTCCGCCTCTATTTTGCCATCTGTGTTTCTAAGGATTGACATCTCCGTTGTGCTTCACCCTCTCTGCCTCTGTTTCAACGTCTCTATCAGTGCTAAATTTCCAGTCAATCCCCATCCATGCATCATAAACCCAAGTATCTCAAACATCCCAAGAGGTCAATTTACCATCAATTCAAGAAGAAGAATCCTAGTTACAAATATATTCTCAAACGCCAAAGCTTCTTGCATAAGAATTGAAAACTATTGTTGAAACATTGAACCTTTTTACATCGTTTCCATGATTATCTTCATGGCTTCAATAATGAATTTGATCAAGAACTATTGAGAACCCGTTATTTTAAGCAGAGATGAACATTTTCCCAACCACTTAATAGGAGTGGCTAAATTTGACTATCTCTCCTTCCTCAACTAGAGATCATGTATTGAGTCATCTTTCCATCTAGGGTAACCTTCCTTTCTTTTATTCAACCTATTCATCCATAATCATTTCATTCCATATTTGAGGACTTAGCACATCTATCTAATAAACACCCTAATCCAAATCATTCAACCAATCAACCAATCATCAATCATTAAATCTCCCAATCGAAGGTTAGCACGTTGCAAAGGCTAATTTAGACCTTTATCATTTGTTGATCCCTAATTAATGTGGTCCTTGAGAAATTTACCTTAATTATTCCTAATCTTTTGGGTTGATCCAAACCCTCATCTTTGTTTAATCTTGCGTAGGAACTTAGCCTATTCTAAGTAGGAGAAGGCTTAATCAAATTAAATCCCAATCCAAAGATTTGAATTTAGCGTAGCTTGGTTGTTACCTTGCTTTGTGACCCTTGTCATTAATCCCTACATCTCGCCTAATCCTAAACCAAATATTAGGGTGTTATCCAAATCCAAATCAATCTTATCCTAATCTAAGGACCAACCTCTCATCCAATCTAATCATATTAAATCAATCCTAAATCAAATCCAAAGTTGCTAAGCTCTAATCATCACTTTTCATCTCACATCTCATCATCATCTCTTGATCACTTTGTTCCATATCATCTCAATTTTCTTTCCATATTTTTCATCTTGAAGTTACCCTTGCATGGTCTAGACACTCAAAAAAACAAAAAGTTGGCTGCCCAAAACCCACATTCAAACATCCTGGGTTGGTTTGAATAATTGGTTATGGAAGTTCAATAATCACCCTATCAATCACACCTATCCAGCTCATGCATGCCTCAAAGTTATCCAAATTCCACCTATTCATCTCTCCCACCCTAGCCCACTTACCAAGTCAATCCCATAACCTCACATACATCTACCATATCCCCATCCATTTCACCTCAATACATTATATCCGATCCCAATTCATCTCCCATTCCTTACTCTTCCTCTACCTTTGACAAGAGAAACCCATATTATTACTCATCCATGTCTCCATATTACCCCTCCCATACAATATGTATACCCCAATCTTCTCCCCATCCACATCCTAATCCCCCTTTTTTTGCAACACCTCCGTCACCTCCACTCACCATCCAAGTCCCTTACACCATAGTTCTCCAAGCCTTAATCCTAATCCCCCACTACATAATCCCAATCTTCCATCTAATCCTATTCCTCCAACACCCACATCATCTCCATCCTCTAAGTCTTTTCTTCATAATATTATCCAAGCAATCATAGAAAAGGAGACTAAATCCCCACCTTCAAACAAAGTTACCCTATCTCCCCAAGTCATACATCCATCTCCATCCCATCCCCATCAAGACACACCTCAATCCCCTTTTATTCATGATACCCTCATTCCCCCATCTATCCAAGTTGAATAATCCATATCCTCCTCCATCAAACTATATTCCCAACCCCATCCATGTCAAGCACATATTACAGAGCATGATAGCATAGATTCCTCTAGTCCACCTCAAGATCAAATCATCCATCCTTCTCATGATGCTTCTCCATCTCAAAATCCAAGTCTACCCTCCACTCCATCCTATGATCCCAATCCATCCCATGAACCTCTTACACCTCCTCATTCCCCTTGCAATCCATTCAATCTCAAAATCCAAGTATCCCCTCCACCTCATTGCATGATCTCCTTCTATCTCAAGATCCAATCATACCTTCTACTCCACCACATGTTCCCATCCCAAGTCAATATTAAAGTGTCCTCTCATCTCCATGTCATGATCCCAATCCATCTCACAATCCTAACATTCCTTATAATCCCACACATGATCCTAATCCTTCGCATGATCTTAATCCTCCACATGATATTGGTCATCCACGTGATCCTATTACACCTATCCAGTCCATCCATGAATCCCATACCTATCAACTTGGCTCTTCCACCTTTATCCACTATGGTTTCCTCCAATAACTTACAATCCCTTTCACCTCACATCCCCCTCAAAATGGACACATATTATTTCCAAAAGAATTAAGTATCCTATTGAAAAAAGAATTTATCAAAAAATGAATTATCAAGGAAAAGGGTTAGGCCTCCATGAACAAGGAATATTGGAACCTCTTCAAGTCAAAGAAAATACAAGTTCATATGGCCTTGGTTACAAAGCTCATGCTCAAGATGTTGGTATATCTTCCATCCCTCCTAAATCTAAAATCCCTCTATCTAAATCCAAAAGTTCCCCTCCCCCATCTTCCAAATCCATTTTGGGTCCTTATGTTCCAAAACTAAACTCTTAATCCCTTCCATCCATCTTGGGTCCTTACATCTTTCCATCCACCACTCCATCACCTTAAATGATCCCTAAGCAAGATAAAAAAGGGCACACATCTTTGAATTCCTCACAACATTCCCCCTCTGTCATCCCATCCATAAAATCTCCAAGTCATCCATCCTCATGCACCCATACCATCATTATTGGAAGCAATTTGGATGCCATCTCTAAAATGCATAGAGCCAACAATCCATAAAATTTAAGGAAAGTAGAGTGCGGAAACACCTTCTAGAATGCCAATTTCTTAGAGTGAAGCAATAATTACTTCTAATTTCAAACTACGGTCATCAAGATACACAATGTACGAAATCAAAGCAACATAAAAAATCACAATCACAAAGTTGACACCAGAATTAATGTGGGAAAACCCTTAAGGGTGAAAAACCCACACATTGAAGAAAGTCACTTGTATTACAGTAAAATTGATTACATACAATATACAAACCAATTGCTTTGTTCTAGTCTCTGTTCAAGCAGCATTACAAAATATTAGATTGTTTTCAAATCCACAGACCACAGTCTCAGATCACTTTGTAACCAATCACATTCAACACCCACTTGAATCAACAATTGACCGTCATCCTCTACAGCTGATTTCCCAAAAGTTTATATCTTCTGTATAGAAAATGGTTTGATTTAGTTTCCTCATTTCTCTAACAGTCTAACTCTCAAGCTATCAAATAAGTACATATAACTCACAATGAATTCCCATTTCTCTAGCTTGGACAAATCACCAACAAACAACTCAATGAGTCAAAACAGTCCATTGTGGTCCCCACCAAGTTTCACAAGATATCGGCAAGAGTTGATTCTTCGACAATGTCTTAGAAATCTCTTATCAATCTTCATTGTCTCATTGAAATCAATTGTATCACCCAGACAACCCTCTTGTCTTATCGATATTGGATATCGGCTTTTCAAAATGGACTATAGCTTTGGCTTCTTCTTGGAAATTTCTTACCAAACATTGAAGTCTCACCGAATGCAACTACTCATCGCCAAGACTCAACAACACTATACCGAAATGGTCTTATCTCCAAGGAAAGGAACTTCATCTTTTGGATTGAAGAGTCTTATCGAACTCAAATGTCACTTTGAACTCCTATACTTTGCTAAGATCCAACACTCATCTTATCGATATCAAAAAGAAGGAAGACCCTGGCTATGAGCTCAACAAGTCTCAACGAACACCGATGTTACCCCAAACTTCCTTCATGTCTCCAAAACTTCAACAAATTTTTACCGATATGACTTTCATCGGTAAGAACCACAAATTTGACTACCAGCTTGGAGTCTCTCATTGAACTCTCATGTCACCCCAAATTTTTGTCATGGTGTCGAGACTTACCAATTGTCTCACTGAAATTGGTAAGAAACAAGGATTCTGCGAACTGCTTGTAGGGTATTATCGAACCTGGTTGTTACTGTACACACCTAAAAATGGTCTGGATATAATTAATTAAATACATAGTTATTTAATTAATAACCCTTCCCAATTAATTGAATTCGCAAATAATTTGATTAATTTCCCCATTCAATCTACTTATAAATAAATCTAAGGATTTATTCATTAAGTTCATTTCAATAATTCCCCTTTGATTAATTAATCTAAATTAATTAATCCCCCCCCATTTCAATTCACTCTTCTAATCTCATAATTAGTTAAAACAAATCAAATCATGATTTGCTGAAATTAATTATCTTTTTTCTAATATTTGAATTTCTAAATTCAAATATGAGCTAATGGCTCCTAACTTCTAACCTCCTAACCTAACCACCCTCTAACCTTAACTAACCCTATCTTCTTGCTCATCCTAACCTCTTATGGGTTGGATATTCTCTCCTTGAGACACATGGCACTTTTTCCACATGTCTCCTCCCTTGGACACTTGCCCTCTCATGTGTAAGGTTCCTTGACACTTGTCACAATAGAGATGACAAGTGTCCCTTCCTCCAACCTCTTCTCCAACTTCCCCAATCTTAGCCCTTGATATCTTCAAATCAAATTTGGACCGTCGATTCCTACCACCTCAGCTTTGGCCTTGGAATTCCTATAAATACCCCTCATTTTGGAGTAATAAAGATCCCTTGCATTCATAGTTTTAGCATCATTACTATAGGAAATTTTATCTCAATCATCTAGCATAATTAACATCTTAGATTAATCATGCATACAATCATGTATCTCATATCATTTTGGATTAATCTAGCTTATTTTGTTAATCTTGCATTCATCTAGTTTGCATTCATATAGATTAAATCCTCCATCTTGGTGTAGTCAAGTCACTGGTATTGCTTAGACAAATCTGAGAGCAAATCTATACTCGCATATTTTAGGAGGCACTAGGTTGATTTGTGATGGTTTTACATTTATTGATTTTGATCAATTAACCATGCATGTAATGATCTATTGAGTATTTGTGTTGCAGATGTAGATTCCAGATTTCACGTGAATAGTTACATCAATATCCACAGCTCATCATCAAGACCATTCTACCATCACACCAAAATAAAAGCTCATCAGAGAAATAAGTGACTTCGGCTAGCTACTCAACTAGTCTTGGTGAAGACAAAATTCACACCAAAATCCTTCTATGCTTGACTTTTCCAAGACACTAAAGGAGTCACACCAAAATCTCTGAAGACATTAATCTTCTATGAGAGGTTCTAACTAGTAAGTTTGAGGCATAATTCCTCAACATTCTCTCACTTGACGAAGAACTTATTGGTACCTCTTGAACAATTAAAGGCTACTGAGAAACATGAGTACCAAGGCCCATAGAGTTGTTATAAAAGAAATGCATCTAAAAGGAAAGTCCGAATTGGCATCCAAAATTGGTAATCCAAAAGTTTCCTCCACTCATAAGTCCTCTAATCCTTCATTTAAAACTCCCTCATAATCAAAATCCATTTTAGGCCCTTATGCCCTAAACTCCACTATCTCAAATCCATCATCCCCTCCATCTATTTTGGGTCCTCATTTCCCAAAATACACATTTGATCCTCCATCTATTCAAAATCCTCTCCTCGACAACTCTACCACCCCTTGAGGTGTGTGCCAATGTTGATATTCCCAACATCCCCATGCATTTATCCACAAGTCTTTCAAAACCCCATCCATTATCCAACATCCATTTTTCATAATCCCATTCCTTTAATCCAATCCTTTGCATAAATCCTTATCCTTCTCTATCTCCACATCCATTTCTACCGACGTTTATGAGCATACCTCCAAAATTCCTTCTAGTCCATTATAGCACATTTATAAGGGATAATATCCATGGAACTTGATGCTTGAGTCCTTCCTCCATCCCTCTTTCACACATCCACTATCCTATAAATCTACTTATCTCTTGGATAGTGTTGCTGCTAGGACATTTTTGTCGTTTATGTCAATATATTCCAATGTTTTGGTGTTGCAGAGAGCTATTTGGTGATCTGGTGATTACAATGAGTTGATCTGGTTAGTTTATCTATTTGGGATGCTAAAATACTTCATTCCTTATTGGTGTTAGTGATCAAAATTTTACTTGATCATATCATTTGATTTGGTTTGAGGTTTAGTATTTCTATTTAGTGGTTGGCAGAGTTTGGTATTTGATCTGTTGTGCTCCGTTATGACTATATCTTTGGTTGTGGATTTGGGAGAGTGTTTTGGATGTTCATGTGTATCTTCATTTTAGATGGTTCATGATTTTGTGTTCTGCAAGTCATCTTTCTAGTCCGAATGGCTGTTGTTAAGTGTTCTCGAGTGTTAGCGTATTGATAGATGAAGATTTGATTAAGTGGTGTTGGTGCAACTATTGCAGATGGTTCTAACGTGCTTGTTGGTGTTTCTTGATTGTGTCCTATTTGTTTTGGCAGTCCGCATTAATCATTCTGCGGTTTATTGAAGATCTTATGGGTCTGGTGATATTCTTTGTGTAACGCAGTATTTTTGGCGGTGATAAAATGTCCTAATTTTTTTTTTAATTTATGTTGTCATTTTGATTTCTTCTACTAATGGTCTATTTGTATCATGTGGCCAACTTACAGAGAAGGCTTGATCATCCTAGACTATTTTGAGACTACTGAAAATTTGATTGCAAATTTCTTTAGGGTTAACTCACTTTTGAATTTTGGTTTAAAATTGACATACATGATCTCACACTTCATCTTGGTGCTTAAAATAGATCTTGGGATTAAAATTGACATGCATGATCTCATACTTCATCTTGGTGCTTAAAATAAATCTTGGATTAAAATTGACATGCTTGATCTCACACTTCACTTTGGTGTTTAAAATAAACATGCACATGTGTATCTCACACCTCAATTTGGGCTTTAAAATTGACATGAATCTGCCTTATGAATAGAATAAATTATACATTGTGATATTTAAGGGAAAACAAAATTTCTTGTGTCTTGGGTGGACCTATTGTTGCATTAAGTACCTTTCCACCCGCCTTCAGGGTCTTGGGAGAGAGGGAAAGGTGATAACGACACCCACTTTTATTTTAGTAGTGAGGGGTATCTTTGACTGGGGATTTCATCACCCAAAAAAGGTACTTCAAATTGGGATGCGTTAGGGATATCATCTCTCTCGTTGTACTCTCGAGCGGGTTTTTTGAGTCGCTATATAAATATAATGGTCAGGTGGCTAGAGTGTTGAGTGAATTCGATGTATGTGGAGGCCTTCCCTGCACTGATAAGCTTAACTAAAGCCTTAAGTGGATTTCTCTAAGAATTTGTTGTTGGATCGAGACCCCTCAAAACTTACAATAAGAACCAACTTAGTAGCCCAAATCCCTCATTCATTGGTTTCGAGAGTGCAGATCATACCCCAGAGATACCCTCCATGTACCTTGCATGATGAGAGAAAAAATCCTCGGTGATGAGATCTTCGGATCTTCGGGGTAAGAGAGACTGACATACCTGAGAAGTGTGTGCCATGGAGTGGAGCCAATGCTACCAGACTCTCTATCTGTCCATTTTGTCTTGATATTTTATTGCAGGGTCGCATTGAACGGTTTCCACTATCTGACCTAAGATTGTCTTTTGTGTTTTTGTATGTATCGATGTGCTAGACTAGTATTGAGTTAGTATTTGGGCTATTTTAGGCCCTACCTTGCATAGCTCTGAATTCTTAGAGTTCATCAAAACATAATTCATCCAGCTATACTTATCTTCAGATAGTGTTCTTAGAATTGAAAAAAAGACTTGTCCCACAAATAGAGTTACTTGAAACAAAGTCTATCTTGGAACGTCAAACAGTCCAACAAACTCCAAATTTTTTACGGCAAAGAGATCTTACAATCTTGTGACCATAGGTTTTCTTAGATTCCTTAGGGTTTGCATCGTCCTCATTATCATCCTTATTATAGTCCTCACTTGCATCCTTACTTTGCATCAGTCCTTGCATTATAGTCCTTGCATAGTCCTCATTATCATCCTCATTCACGTCCTCATTTATGTCCTTACTTTGCAATAGTACTTGAATTATAGTCCTTTCATAGTCCTCATTATTGTCCTCATTATTGTCCTCATTTAAGTCCTTACTTTACATCAGTCCTTTCAATAAAATCCTTGCATAGTCTTCATCTACGTCCTCATGGAGTTCCTATATACGTTGTCATAATCTTTGCATAAGTTCTTGCATAATCTTGCATAGTCCTTATAAATTCCTCATTCGTATCCCATTAGCATCCTCATAATATTCACATAACTCCTTATATAGTCATCATAATCTTTGCATAAGTCCTTGCACTGTTGTCATAATCCCTGTTTTAGTCCTTGCATAGTCTTCATCCTCATAAGTCATAGGGTCATATCATTATTGTAATACCCAAAAAATGGTCATGTAAACAATGAGCCCCTAATCTCGACAACATCACCAAGGTCCTAACCAAAGGCAAATAAATCAACTTTGAGCACACAATTAATTAATTCTTCAATCATTAAATGTCACATGACAAGTGAATTATTTTATATTAATTAAATATTTATTTAATTAATTAAATCATTCCAAGTAAATCATTTTGATCATTTGTCCTATTTAATTTATTAAATATCCTAGCATATTTAATTAATTAATAAATTTGCCATTTAATCATAAAAAAAGAATTAAATTATTACAAAAGAGGAATCAATATACAAAGCAAGAGTTAAATTGAAAATAAAATAAAAGAATTGAATTGAAAGAGAAATCAAACTTGAGATATTATTTCTTCTTCTAAATTGTGATAACTTGAAATTAGAAAAGCAATTAAATGAATTATTAATCATTCTCTAAAATTGGAACTCAAAGCTTTTGAGAAAAGAGGCTCAGTTGCATTGAAAAGACTTTTTTCTTGAATAAATCAAAGAAATCGCATGGAATCACCTATTTTTATCATAATTGCATGGAATTAATTGAATTTTATCTCCAATGCAAACTCAAACTTATGATCTGAATGCATTTCAATTAAACTATAATTGGAATCTATCTCAAGGTTAACTGAATCTGATCTCTCAATTATTTCAATTATCCTAAATTGTGCTTTTTCTTGAATAATCTCAACCGCTCGTTACTAATTGATCTTGATCATTGGTCTCTCTTGTTATTCTATATAAATTCAACCTTCATCTCTCATTCAAAAAACCATGGAGATTTATTGTTATTATACAGTTTTTGCTCTAGAGTCATTGAAGATATTGTGCTTTCTTTTTTGAGATTATTGCATCTTAGTTTAGTTGTTTTTTTGCATATTTAGTTCAATTATGATTGTTTGAATTCATATAGCTTACTATTCATCCATCTAGCTTAAATCTTGCATCCATTTAGCTTAATATCATGCTCATATAGATTAAATCCTTCATCTTGGTGTAGTCTAGTCACTGGTATTGCTTATACAAATCTGAGAGAAAGTCTATATTCACACCTTTTAGAAGGCAATTGGTTTATTTGTTATGGTTTTATTATTCATACTTATATCTATCTAACCATACATGTAATGACTTATTTGAAGTGTTGTGTCTTACATCTTGTAGATACTTATTCCACTTTTCACACACACATTTATGGCGCCCACCATTGGGAAAAAGACTACATCTTTCGGCCTCGAAGACTAAATTTTTCTTATTTTTCAGATTTTTTTTTTTTTTGATTTTTGTCTGTACAGTTATTGCAAAATATCGTACGAGATTTCCCACATGCCCGAACAACAAACTATAGATATCATGCAATCTCGTATGAATTATTGTACGACTCGGTGAGAATCATGGAACGGTATTTTGTATTTTTGGGTTAAAAGCATATTTCATTCTTCAAGTTCTTTATTCAATTTTGATCATACTAATGCTGACCTTGGCTTGTTGTTCATTGGTCTGAGGATTTTTCATAGCCTAATCATTTTTTGCAGAATGCTTGTCGAAGAATATGCTTGTCAAACAAAGACAATATGATTACTGATTTGTTGTCTTTGTAGGTTGTCTGAGGAGATTCAAGTAAAATCGTGTATTCTTTAAATTCATTTTTAGGCACCTAAATTGCTATCTGGTTAATGAACAAATATGTCTTTTGTGTTTTAAGAAAATTTTGAGAGGTGGGAGAGTATTCTCTTGTCTACACAAACAATCAGAAATCCAGACCCTTGAGGCTTTTTCTAAGTTTGAGATTTGTGTACCTTTAGCGGGCCTATCACAGTGGGAAAGAGTAATCACCCTGTGAGAATGACCCAAGTGAGGACAGTCAGACCTGGGCATTCTAACTCACTATAATAAATAGGCCTTTGGTTGATTAAAGTCTCAAAGGATGGGATTATTTGAGTTTTCTCTTTAAGATATCTCATATCGAGCATTTTGGAGGGCCTCGCGGTCTCAATCACATTTATGTGACTACAACTTGTTTCGGTACCTTGTCAGGCTATAGGCCTCAATCATGCTTGTGTGACTTCAAGGGGTAATTTAAAACATAATTCCTGAATAAGAACTATAAGATAGAGGATACCCGATTCACCTCCGAAACGGGGGATAATCTTTGTGCAAGAGAGATAGTAACTCTCCCAAGATACTTGCCATTTCATGCCCCCATTAGCATTTGGAGTCAGCTAATACGATGTTGAGAATCCATTGCGTGAGACTCAACGACCGTATTCTGACTAGCTATTGGGTGTGTACTTGAGTCTGCAAGAAAAAGGTTTTCTTCTCTCACCAATTTCCATAGGGTTAGCGTGTTGTGATTGAATTCATTATACCTATTGCATTTTTACTGTGTTTTCATCCCTGAAACTAAAACTGGAATACCAAAACTGGAGAAAACAATAAACAACTTAGTGGTCAAAACTCTATCCGTATCAAAAACTAGTCTATCTTAGTGGTCAAAACTCTATCCGTATCAAAAAATATTCTATCTTAGTGGTCAAAAATCTATCCGTATAAAAAACTAGTCTACCTTAGTTGTCAAAACTCTGTTAGTACCAAAAACTAGTCTACATTAGCTATCAAAAACTCAGTCCACCTCAAAACTGGTCATTGTCAGTCATTGAAAACTCTGTCTGTCAGAATTTTGTCTCTGTCCAGTAAATTGTCGTACAAGTCTTCTGATTTATTGTCCTACTACATACCTAATTTTCGTACGAAATTTCATCAAGCGTTACAATTTGTCGTTTGACCCTGCATTAGTTGTTGTACGAGATCTGATAAACTATCGTCCTTCTTAGGGAAGTATCATATGATCCCTTTTCTTGTGTCGTATGAGAAAACATCACATTCATCAGTTTGTCATCTAAAGCTATTAAACTATTAAATACTGTTTTCATCATCCTGAAGCTATTAAACTGTTGTCTGGTCTTGTAAACCCTGTCGTATGAATATATGATTTTGTCAGTCCAGAACAGTCAAAATTACCTAAAAATAGTCTACAATGAGCATAAAACTGGTTATCATCATCCTGAGCATTAACAAATCTAAACAGTGTACTTCTGCCATTGTATTGCATGATTTTGTCAATCATCTTTCAGCTAGTTCAATCAACCATTTATCAAACTTAAGTTACTTAGATAATGTCTTACATAGGATAGATCGTTCCTAAAATGAGATTGAGTCTTAGTCACTTCTCTTAAATCAAACTAGGTAACTTAGATCATGTCTTACATAGGATATATCTTTCCTAAAACTAGACTAAATCTTAGTTGCTTATCTCAATAAATACGTTAAACAAACAACTAGCTCCAAATCTGATCTTGACTTCTGCATCACAAACAACTCTAGGTCACATTAGTCAATAAAAATGCCTACTCAAACCAGAAGTTCTCATAAGAAAGCCGACAGAGGCAAAAGACCATCCTTTTCATATCAAGATAATCCATTTTATGTAGAGGACCTTGTTACTAATAAACCTTCATCATCAGATATACCAGTTTATGATCAACCCTTGTCTCCCGCCATATCTGGAACAAAACAAGAAAGATGAGTTGCTAAACACAATGCTTATGATGATCTTAGTATCCATGCTACTGACAGTGATTCCTCATCAGGCAAATCTGAAGCCTCTGAACCTACCGAAACTAATATTCATAAATGTCAAAAGGATAAAGATTTTCAAAAAATGATGAAGGTTATCATGACTAGAGAAAAAGAAGACTATTTTCTAGAACTAGTAAAGCAAGGTGCTAAACTTCCTATTGGTTATAATGTTGAGGCCCTCATCACTAAAGAGGAAGAGATACCCTTAGCAATGGTAAACAAACAATTACAAGTGTTATAGACTGATATCACAGAATTGAAAAACAAGGATAAATCATTAAAACAATATTCTCTGGTCACGATATGCCCATTTCCATTTGATAAAAACCTTTACATACCTTCATTTCCTTCATGAGAAGAGATTCCAAAATTTGACAAATACGATGGCAACTCAAGTCCTCAAGACCATGTCAGATAATTTTGTGCTTTATGTATGGAGTTCATGCACGAACAAACATATCTCAGGCGCCTTTTCTCGAGAAGTTTAGGAGGGCAAGCTATGGAATGGTTCTCAAGCCTACCTATGGGAATAAAAACTTTTGAATAATTAATCCAATTGTTTCTACAATAATACTCCTATAACATTCATCATCCAATCACTATGATAGAGATTTGCAATACCAAACAAAAAATAGGAGAGCCTTTTCTCACTTTCCTCCAACGTTGGAGAAAAATGTTCTCTAGATATTCATGACCTATTCTAGATTCTAAGAAGATGGATAGCTTTGTCAACAACTTTATCCCTGAATTGAAATACAGTATCCAAATGCAAGTATACCCTTCATTCAACAAAATGGTAGACAGTACCCTTAGAATGGAAGATGTGCTTATAAAGAAAGGAGACATCTCACTTTGGAAAGAAACACAACAAGGTTCTAGTTCCAAAGAAAAGAACAAATATTGGAAATATGGCAAAGACAACAACATAAATGTTGTTAATGATGAAGTGGTAGATACTGTTAAAGAAAAATCAAAATCCATGACATTTAACCTGGCTAGTGGCACACAAGCACTCAAAGTAGCTAAAACTGTAGCAGAAAATCCTCCGAGGAAAGTAAAAGAGTGGTTTAAAGAGAAACCTTGGCTTTCGAAACCTAAACGTGACTTCACTCCTCTAGAAGAATCATACGAATCCACATTCAAAACTTTATTGGCAAATGATTTGATAACCTTACCAGACAATTATAGGCCATATGATCTCGAAGTCAAACCAAAATAATGGAGAGAGAATGAATATTGTGAATGCCATAGAAACAAAGGTCATAACACAAACAATTGCATGAAGCTCAAGCATGAGATTCAAGACCTCATTGATGCTGGCAAAATTGTTGTTGGAAATCACACAACTAATACTAATCACAAAGCTTTCAAAGATCCCTTACCCATTTATGAACAAGATGATTCCTCAAAGTCAAACGGAGGTGCCAAAGTTAATTACACATATACCAACAATGATAATGTGATCAATATGATTGAGTCTTCCCAACCTAAATATTGGAATATGATCATAATCAAAGATAAACAACACGAATCACAAAATGCAAATGTTGTGACCCGTGCTCAGAAGAAAGTCACTCTCCAAGGAGCTAGTTCTTCAACTCTTGTTCAAACAACATCAAACCTACCAACTTCTTCGAATAGACAAATAGATACAACCATGGATAAATCCAAACAACTGGCTTCGTCATTCTCTCTTGGTTATAGCATTGTCAAACAATTGAAAAGAACGAATGCTCACATCTCCATCTTTGAATTGCTCAAAATCTCTTATCCTCATAAAGAGATCCTGGATAAAGCCTTGCTCACTACTAATATCCCAAAAGATTTAGATATCGACCAGTTTCAATCTATGATGGATCACCTGACTTTGCCTCATTATCTCACTTTCTCTGAAGAAGATGACAACTCACTAAATCACCCACATATCCAGCCATTGTACATTGAAGCTATGATCCATAAACACCGAGTTAAATGCGTTTTGATAGATGGAGGTGCTGGGTTGAATATTTGTACCTATAATCTACTTACACAGCTGGGATTTTCTAAAAATGTCATTGATCTGGCCAAGAAAATAACAATCAAAGCCTATGATGAAGAAGAAAGAACCTCTAAAGGTTTGGTACTATTACCAATCAGGGTAGGACCTATAGAAAGAGATGTTATTTTTTAGGTGCCTAATCTCCCTCTTTCATACAACATCTTACTAGGCAGGCCATGAATTCATGAAATGAAGGCAGTTCCATCTACATATCATCAGTGCTTAAAATTTCCTTATAACAGAGTTGACGTCAGTATTCCCGCTGATACAAACTCCCCCTATAATGCATTAACAAAGAGTGTTGATACCTTTGTGCCTCATAATAGAGTAGCCTCTACCACTGACAGTTCAGAAACCTTGATAAAGGACCTAGAAAAGAAATTGAAAATCACAAATATTGGCATAGATGGATACAAGATAGAACCAATACTTTCAGTAATCTCTCTTCCTCCATCTCCAAGACAGTTAGGAAAACCATCAGAGGTTATGAAGCCATAGACTTCCACTCCAAATGTCATATATGATGGTCTCTTTGTACAATCCTCTACTTCCCTTGTAGATGAAATAGAAGAGGATGTTGTTCTCAAATGGCTTTTCAAAGAAGATAGTGAAAATAAAGAAGTATGACATTGTGAGATTTCCCCGACACAATATGGTTTAGGTGATAACTCAATGATGAACCACTAGTACCAAACCGGTACTGAGAGGGGGGGGAGTGAATCAGTACCAACACAAATACAGTCAAAAACTAGTTTGACAACAAATACCCCAAATGACTGATAAATAGGGATATCGATAAAATAGAGAGCAACTGGTAACATCCAGTATAGCTTAATCAGTCATGAACCGGTCACTCAATAATCTTTTCTCTTAGCTCAATACCACATTATCATTATATTCTCATCCACAAACTAGTAAACTTAACCATCAGATCTTCACAACAGTGAGTTCAATGTGTTTTATAGACAGACATAAAACATAGAACCTTCATGTGCTTAACAGATAAAACAGAGCATCACAAGATAGGAGCATTACACATGACACACATATTTTTCATGTGGAAACCCAACTGGGAAAAACCACGGTGGGGATGAATACCCACAAGCTGCTTTTTGAACTCTTTAGAAGTCCGCTCTATTAGGAGCCTTGTCCGGTTAAGGACATTACAATAGGTTCTAGTAGGAACCGATCCTGTTAAGGATCATCTGGTTAAGGTATACCCGGTTAAGGGTTAAACCCGATAGGGTCACCTTGTTAGAGGATTTTAAGAACTCAATAGTTGAAAGGATCTCCTAAGCTTCTCTAGCTTCTCAGAACTCATTAGCCTCAAGTTACTCGATTAAGGGATTTGAGACAAGCCGGTTAAGACCACCCGATTTAAGGGATTTTGAATCAAGCCAGTTATGGCTACCCTGTTAGGGGATTTTACAACTGTTGAAGTGGTTAGAGATCAACAAGTATTACAATGATCTGTTAACAGCACTCAATGCTAATGAAGATCCATTTAGGCTCCTCTTTTCCTTCTACACATTCACTTTGCAGGTATCTCTTCTCTCCTTTGGTCTGGCAAGAATCACGTATCACTTTCCTTGGATACACACTCACAACTTTTGCCAACAACCTCAGACAGAAACCCAACATCGACCTTATAGGAAACATACAGGTCGGTAGCAAAAACCCTAAACCCTAAATCTGTTAGGTTGAGCAATTCAAACGGTTTGATCCTGACCATTGAATCATACTGCATTAAATGCACCAGTCTTGAATCGATCTCAAGACATTCTCCATCATCCATTATCCACCATTTTCATGGCAGTTGATAACCCATCACGCGTTATCACTGTTTGAAAGACTTTGCACATTCATGAGGTAGATAGGAATAGTCATCTTCATGCAAGGTCCTTCACGCACACAGAGCTTACGTGGCAACACGATCTGTCCTCCATCATACTGCTAACTTATCACACAAAGATCATCGATTGAGTCACATAGACTTGAGGTATTCCAACCAGAAACCCCAAAGTGGAAGCTTCCTACCAATTGGTAGTCATATAGTGCTTCCATGTGCCGGTTCCCATAACTACATGCCAGTTCACCTTGAGCAAATATGCCGCTTCACTTTGGCATATACCGGTTCACACATATGTCGGTTCCTCTTTCTTCACTTATCACATGTGCTGGTTCACACTATGTCCCATATTGACATCAATGACAACATACAATATCATTATGTCTTTATGCCGGTTCACATCAGGCTCATGCCGGTTCACATAATGCCAACACTAGGATATAAAATGATTCAATGCATGGGATATTCAGGTACTGGTCCTCTGGGAAAACATCAAGAAGGTATTGTTGAACCTATACAACTAAAAGCTAAGTCTACAAATGATAAAGCTGGATTGGGATACAATCCAGGAAAGACATTAGACCAGAAACATACTTCCCATCATCAGCCTAAGTGGAAGGAAAAGATACTGCCTTCAACATCACAGGAAGTAAACACTCAACAAACTCAAGAAGAGTATGAAAAAGAACAAAAAGAACTATAAATCAAGATAGAGGAAACAATCGGTAATCAGGTTCCAATGGTATTAGCTACAACACTACAAGAAGTAGAAGTCTTAGAGGATATGAGAGGAGAGGTAGAAAGAATCAGATAATTGTTTACACCACTGAAAATTCCAGTCATATACACTGGTAGACAACAAGTAGATGATTCAAAAACTGACTCGAATGAGTATGAATAGGGTCCAGATCATCTCTCAGATACATCTACTACAAAAACTTTAGAAGAATCTAATGATATCACAGATAATGCACAAGAGATGATATGCTTAAAGCTACAAACAGAGATAGAAGAAATCAGACTAAAAAGACAAGAAGACCATGAAAAAAAGCTGAAAGAAGGAAGAACACAAGAAAATTCTTCACCTACTATATCTCCCTCTAATAGGACAAAACAAATTAGGTATGAAACTACACAAGAAGAATTGGAAGCTACAAAAACAGAACCAGTCATTACTCTAGAAGAAGCTAAATGAAGTAGATGACAAAAATTTATAGATCCATTAAGGTTATGTCAACAGGTATATCAGATACAAGTGATAAATGAACTAAATCATGAAGGAACTTGCAGCATCAAAGATGTAGGTATTGACACTATACATACATTCACTCAATTACTTGAAGAAGAGTCAGAAACTTCCTCTTATGACTTTGATGACTTCGACACTACTTATATTCATGACAATACCTATTCAACATCAAACTCTGACTCCTCCATCATGAATGTTGAGAATTTGTCTACTAATCTTGTTACTGTCAAACCATGATATGTAGTCCAGTCTGGCATAGAGAATGATACTAGAAGTAGGTCTATTGGATTTGGTCAACTAAATATTAACGTGCACTTCAATGATCATGTTGTAACTCTTCCTGGTCTTGAGACATTCACGCAAGGTAGTCTTCTAGAACTTGACTTGTCGGTCCAAAGTTATGATGATAATACTGTGAACTCCCTTGAACCTGTTCAAACTTTATCCTTGGTACATCCTAAACTAATTTACTATAGTCTCCAAAACCAGCCTATGAATGTACCTATCTTTGCCAATGACTACATGTTAGCCTACTACCTTAATGCAGTTGAACCAATGAACTCTTCCACCAGTGAACAAAGTGAGAACATGACTGAAACAGATATCAAGTATCTTAGTTACAAAAATCAAAAAAAGAAAAATAAAAGGTCTGATGGTGAAAACCACATTGTGGCGGTGACATAATCAAAAGTAGAAAAAATAAAGGATGTACCCAAGGGTGAAAACCTCTCTGAGGCACCTAAAGGTGAGATACTTGATATACTGCCAATTCATTTCCAGGAAAGGTCTTCTATATTGATCAAACCAACTCAGCCAGTAAATACTAGGAATTAAGAGACAACACATATCATCCACTTAGCTCAATCATTATCAGCAGAAGAGTTAAAAGATTTCAGCAATCTCATTTTAGAAAAGAAGATCAACTTTGCATGGACATACTTTGATATGCTAGGCCTAGATCCCGATCTTATCATGCACCATCTTTCTATTACACTAGGAGTTAAACTAGTCAAGCAAAAACTTTGTAAGATGCACCCTCGTGTGGCACTGCTAGTCAAGGCTGAGCTAGAAAAAATGCTAAAAGTTGGATTTATCAGAGCTATAAACTATGCAGAATGGATTTCAAACATAGTACCTGTATCAAAGGAAGACAAATCTATTAGGGTTTGCACAGATTTCAGGGATCTCAACAAAGCATGTCCGAAAGATGATTTTCGATTGCTTAACATTGACATGATAGTGGATATGACTGCTAGATATGAGATGTACTCATTAATGGATGGATTCTCCGATTATAATTAGATCAAAACAGCTCCTAGGGATAAAGAAAAGACAACTTTCACCTATGCATGGGGAACCTTTTGTTGGAACGTCATGCCATTTGGGCTAAAGAATGCATGTAATCTTATCTACGAGACCAAATTATCCCTAAAAAATCTTACCCATAATGAGAAAAGGAACCTAACCCGAAATGCTTCACGGTACATCATCATTGCTAACGATCTATTTAGGCGAGGTTTGGATAGTACTTTCCTTAGGTGTCTAGAAACTAAAGAGTCCCAACGCCCATTATCTAAAGTCCATGAAGGTATTTGTGGATCTCATTCAAATGGTCTAACTTTAACTCAAAAACTACTAAGGGTTAGCTACTAATGGCCAGACATGGAGAAAGAAGCTATAAATTTTTCTAAAACTTGTGAGAAGTGTTAGCTACATGGGAATCTCATATATGCTCCAGCAAGGGATCTCATACCCTTCATTACACATTGGCCTTTTTAGTAATGGGTGTTTGATCTCATTGGCCAAATATATCCTGCATCATCTAACAGACACAAGTTTATTATAACTGCCACTGAGTACTTCACTAAGTGGGTAGAAGCGGTTCCACTCATCAAAGCAACTGGTAAACAAGTAGCTATGTTCATCCTTAATTATATCATTTGCAGGTATGGGATACCTTCATCCATTGTGACTAACAATGGAGGGTAGTTCAAGAATAAAGATCTAGATGAGGTCTATGAAAAATTTAAAATCAAACAACACGGGTCATCCATAGATTACCCTCAAGGTAATGGACAAGCTAAAGCATCTAACAAAAATCTGCTGACTATCTTACATAGAACAATAAATAAATCTTGGAGGGATTGGCATCTGCAGCTCAATCCTGCATTATGGGCTTATAGAACAAGTATTAGAACACCTACTGGGGCTAGACATTTTTCTTTGGTGTATAGATCCAGAGCAGTCTTACCTATTGAGGTGGAAATACCATCTTTGAGAGTTTCTTTGCAAGGTCTTGTTACTGATGAAGACTACAAAATATCTAGATTACAAGAACTCGAGTTGTTGGATGAACATCGGCAAGTGGTGTTTGATCATCTAAGAGTATATCAAAAGAGAATGTCTAAAGGATATAACAAGAAGGTTTGACAATGAGAATTTCAGGTTAGTGATCTTGTTCTGAGAGAAAATCCTAAAAATCAATAGTTTCAAGATAAGGGAAGTTTGAACCCAACTGGTTTGGTCCCTACATTGTCACTACAGTCTTTGGCTCTGGTGCCTATCAACTCTCAACATTAGAAGGAGAAAAACTCTGTGAATTGATCAACACTTAGTATTCTCTACTCCAACAACCTATATAGCTGAAAAAGTCCTGAAAAAAATCCTAAAAATCTTAAAATGTCCTGAAAAAAAAATCTTTGCCAAGCAGGTGAAAACCTAGCAAATAGGTGCCTCTTGTACTCAAGCGCTCCATCTATCAATGCAACATTAGCATTTCCCGCTTTCCTGCATCTTTTTTTCTCTTTTACATATCTTTTAGTCACTTTTGTGACATCTTGGTTCTTTTAGAACCCTCATGGCTTGAAATTGATCAATGTCCTAGTCTTAGGGTAATCGACTGAGCAATTTACGTGTCCTATGAAGTATTAACCAAGTCATCATTTTGTCAGTGATACCTGGTCATCCAATCTGAGTCACTCACTTGTCTCCTAAATACTGAAGAGTTTTATCACTAAGTACACAAGAAAAACAACATTACTGAAAACAATCAGTAAACAGTTTGAGATATACATGAAATTTTCTTTGTGTGTTCTCTTTTATATTGGTTTTCGATTATTATTCTGTCTGAGTAACTCAAGGAATTCTATCTTGACTAAGAGGAGAAAGGATTGGGGGCATAATATTTTCTTTGTTTTCTTCTTGTAGGAATGATTCCAATGATCTGGAAACATCTAATTAGCTGGGTGTCTATGATAAGTGCCTTCACATTAAGGTGAAATTGCAACACATACCCCGACTCTGCTTATTTCTATGCTACAGGGAGGTTGGCATCATTTATTTGTATATTTTGAGGGAACTTCTTTAAATATGCAATCCAGATGCATGTGTAATCTGTCCAAGGATATCAATGAAAAAAGGGTCATTGCGGACAAGATAATTAATATTGCACATGAAAAGGAAGCAACTCTATTCTGCCTACTATGTTTGTAAATGCTCAGTGATGAAAATTAAGCATTTCAAATCTAGTGACTAGGTTTAGTTTGCATTCATTCTACATTTTGTGCATTTTGAGTGACTTCTTTATGATAACAATGATCGCTTTATCTTTTGAATAAGAGTTTGAAGTATCATCATTTCAAAGCTAAGTGGTCTCTTTTTCATCATTTCTCCGATCGAGTACTTGTGTACTGATATGTTAGCTACATACATAAGCATCTTATATAGATCCATACATTTCATTATACACATTCATTTGCATTCATATTATTACATAGAAAAATAAAAAAATTGCATTATTAGTTACTCATTTTCATCATTTTTTTGCATATGAAAAAAATAAAAATAAACATCCATATAAATCTGCATTACATACATCCATATGAAGAAATATGCATATATATAGAATAAAGCATATAGAAAAACATCTCATAATAAATCAACACAAGTACGATGAAATCAAATCAAGATCTTGTATATATCATCATAAATATCTCAGAGTACAAATAAAAGTTTAAGGGTACAAATGATATCAACTGTCATCTACAATCTCCCATCGGAGTAAGAATCATATGGGCTACAAACAAAATCGAGTATATAACATTATCTAAGAGCTATAAAAATGTAGCTCTCTGCCTCTCCCTCATTGCCAGGTGGTGGAGGAGGTGGATCCTGTTGACCAGCATCTTGCCTAGGTGCCCGAGCTCCCTCAGATTGAGCCATATATTGAGAATATGGGACAACCTACTGCGCTACTAGAACCATTACACTATATGTTGCAATGTAATAAGTCACTTAACTAGTCTAATGCAAAACCTCCTATTGAAGAGCATCTCACTCTACCCTGACCTCAACTAGCTGTCAATCTCTCTCTGCCCTCATCTCAGTGAGCTGATGATCGCACTCAGCTTTGACCTTCGTCAGCTATCGTTCTCGCTCTGCAAGCTATGTCTGAGCCACTATCAAGTGTGACTACCAACCTGCTAATCTAGATCTCATAGATCGTGTTGCATTAGCTGCCCCCTGCTCCCTCATAGGCTCTCCTCCTCCATCTCTTCCTCCCTCTCCACCTTGCCCATCCCTCAACTGTCGCACCTATCTAGGAGCTTCTCGACCCTCCTTAACTCCACCCTTTGTTGCCCTAGCACCACTAGTCCCAACACCAATAGCTCCAAGGGATCCACCCTCCCCTCCTTGTTGTTGTCTCCCCCTAGCTGGTACTTTGTTGCTGCTAGCACCATGATCACCATTTCTCTTTGACCCTGTGCCTTTCCCTATACATGTGCCTATGCAAGGGCCTCATCCTTAGCCTCCTCTATGAGAGGGGCATGCTCAACCAGATCCGTAAATCTAGGAAAGGGATTACTCTAAAACCAATCCCTGTACTTGGGCAATACCCCCGCATCTGCAATATCCTCTAGATAGTCCCATCGAAGTTGCTACAATCCAGCAAGCGCCTGCATGCTCAACACATATGAAAACCTAGGGGCCCATACTCATCTCTCCTCCTCCCCATAATGGGTGTAGGCGGTGAACTCCTGTGAAATCCCTTGAGGCCTGCCATACTACCTCATAACCTGAGATACAACAAATCTCTCAATAATGGTCACAGATCTACCAATAAGAGGATGAGTCATGAAAATATCTCTCCACTGAGCTCTCCATTCATCCCACAACTCTAGACCCCTGTATGGTCTCCATACAACAACAATTAGATCATCAAGTTGTCATCTCCAATACTGTGTCTTTCCTAGATGGGGCTGAGTAACATATCCAGAATATCTATAAAAAATTGGCTGGTGTGGATCTCTGGCATCATCAACAATAGGTCTACAAAATGGGATATGCTCCTAGGCCCAAATCTGTAGAACCAACACTCCTTCTGCCATGCTCTTCCCATCCCTATATGCAATCTCATGCATCTCACGATACATGTGGGCTAACAAACACAATCCCCACCCCAATGTCTCAGGATGAGTTAGTAGTCTCTCAATCATCCTTACCCAGCCACATAAGAAGCCCTGTTGTCCCCTATCTAGCATAACAAAATAACCAATGAACCCTGCTAATACACATGCTAGCGGAAACTGCTCATTGTACCTAGCCATCATATCATCCCAGGTGATAGCCCACTCAAGAATGTCCTCATCATGAAATATGCATCTCAAGGCTAAGATACCAGGATGCTAAGTAGAATCGTAGTCAACCTTTATCCCCAAAAAATGGAATCCTCAAAATCATGTAAACATCCTTTGGAGTAATGGTCATCTCTCCCACTGGTAGATGAAAGGTGTTATGCTCTGAATGGAACTTCTCTACAAATGTAGTAAGCATCCCATGATTCACACGGATATCCGACATTTGTAAAAGGTAAGTAAAGCCACACAAATCAATATGTGCTCTATCTATATCTGATAGCTCATAGACTAGCCTCATCATAGGAGGATAGACACACCAAAACAAGATATGTGGTAGTCGAACCTGCAAGAATCAAACAACAGAGCATTAGCAAGTCATCCAAATTACGCTATACAACATGTTAAACGTCACACAAATCAAAATACACCAAATGCCCAATAAAAATTTCATGTTTTGGCCCTTAAAAATGCTCACTATTTTCCATATGACATATCACATTGTAAGCAGAAACTCATATGAGTCAGGAATTCATGTAGCACGATAAAAGACTTCCATACGATAAAAGACATGCATTCGCATGATAATATGGGCTCTCAAGAAAACTCTCATACGATACATGGGATGACCCCAGATGACAAAACATATGGCCTAATACAATAAACCACAAAAAGGATAGTTTGTTGTATGAGAGACAGTATCATCTCACATGAAAAAATGACAATGACCAATTTTGAACGACATGAAAAAGCAAAAAATTCAACCAAAATTCAAAATTGATGAAATGCAAAGGCTTAAGATTAGTCACTTGCCGCTGGCTCATAGTTTTGCGATCGATTATGACATCTCTAGTGCTCAAATCGATGCTCCTGGATCAGAATAACCATTTTTCTTCATAGAGGGATTTTCAAATTTCAAACTTGGAGAGGTTAAAATGAATTGAAAATGACACTTGGACCCCCTATATAGCCAAAACCCTAATTTTCCAACTTGCTCCGATGGACATGAAAATTGTACCCTTAGCTAATTTGCCCATCCTGATTCCATTTTCGGAATCCAAATCAAAATCCAAGATCGTTCTTCTAGTCAATTTTGCACAACTAAGACCACTTAGCGCTTTCATCACATTCTCATTCTTTTCTTTAATTTGCGCTCAATTCACATTCTTTTCTTTAATTTGCACTTAATTTCACATCAATCATCGCTAAATCTTCAAATGCTCCTCTAACTCAATCTTTGTGCTCAAGTAATTATCATCGCCAATAATTGCCTAAAATCATGTATCCTCGCTATCTTTTGATTTCGCTCCCGAGGGGGCATACTCATGCCCTCATGACCTCACATCTTCAATGTCGAGAAAATTTTCAAATTTGCATCAAAAGTCGAGCAAAATAATTTTCAACTAAAGAAAATCAAACAAATCCTCATTGCTAAGGGCATCTCATCTTCATTGCTTCATATCAAGTTGAGATCTCTTGATCATCCGAATCAAATAAATCACTAGGGGCATATTGGTTTCATCACTTCAATTCAAGTTGATATTGCCTTCATCTGAATCAGTCTCTTAACATTAATCAGTTCCATCACTTTTTATCAAGTTGATTATTTGTTTAAACTTAATCAAAATTTTAAAGAGTATCTTTGATTACAAGCTCAATCTAAGTAGGTGTTCAGTTTCATCGCTTCAAATCAAGCTGGACAGCTTATCTTCACTCATCGTGCCTTGATCCATCAAGTTCAAGATCGATTTTATCTTCGCTCACTGTGTCTAGTTTAGTCAAGTTCTAGATTAGTAAGATCTGCTTCTTGATCAATCAAGTTCAAGTTCCGTATCTTTGCTCTTAATCGGTCCTAGTTCAATCAAGCTCGGGATCGGTATCGCTTTAATCAACTCTCTTCAATTTCATCACTTCAAAATAAGCTAAACACCTCGCTTTTCATCTGGTTCGTGATCAATCAAGTTCAGAACTGGTATCTCCTATACATCAACTATTCTTTGAACCAACGCACTGCTCGCACATTAATTCAAAGAGGGGAAAATGTAATACCCTAAAAATGGTCACCTTAACCATGGGCCCCTAATCTCGACAACATCACCAAGGTCCTAACCAAAGGAAATTAAATCAACTTTGAGAACATAATTAATTAATTCTTCAATCATTAAATGTCACATGGCAAGTGAATTATTTTATATTAATTAAATATTTATTTAATTAATTAAATCATTCCAAGTAAATCATTATGATCAATTATCCTATTTAATTTATTAAATATCCTAGCATATTTAATTAATTAATATATTTTCCATTTAATCATAAAAAGGAATTAATTTATTACAAAAGAGGAATCGATATACAAAGCAAGAGTTAAATTGAAAATAAAATAAAAGAATTGATTTGAAAGAGAAATCAAACTTGAGATATTATTTCTTCTTCTAAATTGAGATAACTTGAAATCAGAAGACAATTAAATGAATTATTAATCATTCTCTAAAATTGGAACTCAAAGCTTTTGAGAAAAGAGGCTCAGTTGCATTGAAAAGACTTTTTTCTTGAATAAATCAAAGAAATCGCATGGAATCACCTATTTTTATCATAATTGCATGGAATTAATTGAATTTTATCTCCAATGCAAACTCAAACTTATGATCTGAATGCATTTCAATTAAACTATAATTGGAATCTATCTCAAGGTTAACTGAATCTGATCTCTCAATTATTTCAATTATCCTAAATTATGATTTTTGTTGAATAATCTCAACTGCTCGTTACTAATTGATCTTGACCATTGGTCTCTGTTGTTATTCTCTATAAATTCAGCTTTCATATCTCATTCAAAACACCCTGGAGATTTATTGTTATTATACAGTTTTTGCTCTGGAGTCATTGAAGATATTGTGCTTGTTTTTTGAGATTATTGCATCTTAGTTTAGTTTTTTTGGCATATTTAGTTCAATTATGATTGCTTGAATTCGTATAGCTTACTATTCATCCATCTAGCTTAAATCTTGCATCCATTTAGCTTAATATCATGCTCATATAGATTAAATCCTTCATCTTGGTGTAGTCTAGTCACTGGTATTTCTTATATAAATCTGAGAGCAAGTCTATACTCACAACTTTTAGAAGGCAATTGGTTGATTTGTTATCATTTTATTATTCATGCTTATATTTGTCTAACCATACATGTAATGACTTAATTGAAGTGTTATGTCTTACAACTTACAGATACTTATTCCACTTTTCACACACACAATTATCTCCATTTTGCATTACCTTCAAAATTAGGTTGCTCCCTGATCCAAGTCTAAAGTTGAATTTCCATTCTTTAGGATTTCATCTTGTCATTCCTTGATCAAATTGGTCAAAAACAACAAAAAACATAGGTTGCATTGTCATTATTTAGGATTTTATCTTTTCATTCCTTAATCTAATTTGTCAAAAAAGTTGTAAAACATAGGTTGCATTTGTCATCCTCAGTTGTATTTGTCCAGTTTCAAAATTCTCAAAATCCAAAAAAATAGGGTTTCCCTTTCATCCTTTAGTTGCATTGCATTTCATCCCTAAACTTCAAAAATCCAAAAAAAAATGGCATATAGTGCAATGGTTGAAACAAGCTCTCAAACTTCTATAATACAACATTACCCTTATCAAACTTCCAAAGTTCATGGGACCATATCATTGCAACCAAGCAATCAATCATCTCAATCCAACATATACATGTCCCAAAATGTGCACCAAACTTATCAGGAACAAACAAGTGCCATACCTATTTCTCCATCACTTGAAGAGAAACTAGCTTGAGAAATAGAGATCTTGGAACAACAAGTTAAAAAAAGTGAAGAGAGTAGATCCCATATGTTCAAACAATTTCAAAAATTTGGATGCCCTAATACAAACCTAGAGCCAGTTGATGTGCGAGCTCTTATTATGCAATCAAACATACCAACTATTCTCACACAAATAAACATGAGAAACCAATATCAACAACAAACACATCCAACAATGCAAGTCCAACAACCAATACAACAAATGACACAACACTTAGCACCACAAATTGCACAAACAATTCAACCACTACCAAGGTCACACAATTACACAATCACTTTGGCCTTCAGTCACATCACATGTCTATCAATATCCTCATATGTCTTTAAATACACCACCAAGGGTGTCCCAAATGAATGCAAGTGTATTTAAAAACATGTTACCCTTTGGAAATCAATCGAACATGGTCAATGTGTCACCTATCATGCAACAAGGTAATATGCCCATTTCTAGAAATGGCTCTTCCCATAAAGACTTTGCACCTCAGGTAGCCTCCATATCTTCCACCATTTCCTCATACCCTAAAGTCACACAAGAGTAGTTTGCACCATATCAAAGATCAACAAAGGTGCACATCCTGGAGAACCTTCCAACTGTCTGCCTACATCAACCCATCTAAAAGACCTCCATATCATTCCTATTCATCTAGGAATCCCATTCCCTCTTAAACCAATTCGGATGTCAAGCACAAATTCCACAAGTCCAAATATTCATATCCATTAAAATATCAACATGTCCCATCTAAAAGACATGTAAAATCAAAGAAAAATATGATCCCAAAGAATAAATCAATATCCAAAAGGCTACAAAGGCCCATTATGAGAAAATAAAAATTGAAAACTATGTGGGTTCCTAAGTCTCTTATAGAAGCAATGCATTCCAAAGAACCAGAAGAAAATGAAAATAAAAATCAAAGCAGATTCCCATAAAATAATTTCATCCCAAAGAAAAAAAAAGTGGCATCTAGACTTCTTGTTCCAAAATCTTCCTTCAATCATTCATCTACACATCTTCCACTTCCCAAATCTATTCTTCCATCACCTCCTTTATCAATTTTGGGTCCTTATGTCCCAAATTCCACATCCACTCCTCCATCAAAATCTCAAAATCCAAAATCCACTTGTCCTCCATCACTCTACCACTTCTTAAGGTGTATGCCAACATTCATCTTGAAGACATTTCCATCCATTCTTGCTCAAATATTCCAACATCCTATCTATCATCCAAAACCTCTTTTCCATCCTTGCATCCTTCCCATTCAATCCTTTGCATAAATTCTTCATCGATGAAATAGGCATTTGTGTCCATTTGTCACATGCTTGCCCATGCTCAATCTTGTGTTCAATCCATTTCCTAGATATCTATTCATGAAATTCTTTAGAATCCATGGTTGTTTCTCTTTAACACTATCTTTTGGTTGGGATGCATACTCAATCCAGAAATAGAATCACTTGAAGTATCCTGATTCTGACATCTTCAAATTACTATATCTCACACACTTGATCAATCACTCTATATCATTGCGATCTCTTAGGTGAAGACATGGCTAGTGAAAAATCTAAAATCCTACTTTAGTGCCATTTTAATTATTGAACCTATGTGAGCTTCAAGCCAATGCATAAAAGAATTGATGACAAGAGAAAAAAATATCAAAGGATTAAAAGAAAAGAAAAAAGAGCAAGAAAAGCAAAAATGCAATATCAAAATCCTTGGCTTTGGGAACATGTGAGTAACTCCATCGGGGCTATGGACACCTGGCTGGAAATGGAGCAATATTCATGAGCTTACAATGATAACCTCATCGGAGCTATAAACACTTGCTGGCAACGAGGCTCTATCCAGGATGCTTTTGAAGTTAGGACAACTCACATAGATAGTCATGTCAAATTCTAACAATTACAATTATCATATGAGTCGGAATAAACCCACTTGCACACACATGGGTAATCAAAGACTAAGTACCTTGACCCAGTTTGGGATTCTTCTTTCCTTTTGAGTATGCCTCCTAGTTGCTAGATATGTTCGGTTGAATTTTCTAAAGGTTCTAAGTGTGGGTTGGGTCTCTATCTTTCAAATGTTCAGGAACACTTATTTGAGTGGCACTAGATGTTGTGACGATTTTACACATTGCCCTTTTTGCAAATGGAGACCTCTACACTTGGGGGCAAGTTCCATCCACTCTATCCTTTCTGTCACATCTCCCATTATCCTTCCTCCAATGTTCATTAACCTATCTACATCCATCTTGTTTTTCCATCTTTGATCTTGACAAAGCTAAGCATCTTCGTAAGAAACACACATCAAACATTATATCTCCTTTACCTTATCAATACTCTATAGTCCATATCCCTTATCATGTATATTCCTTGCTTCCATCACCCATTACTATCTATTATCTTGCTTCTTCTATCCATATCCTATCTCCATCCATATCCACTTTTTTATCCCTTGATCTTGATCAAAACTAAGGACAAAAAGAAAAATACAAAAAAAAATTTGGTTTCAAAAAAGCTCTTGACATCTCCCTTCATGTAGACCATATGCCATTCAATGCACCATTACATCACCTTACATTGTCAAATTCCTTAGCTTAGAAACATTTTATCCATCTTGCAATAGTCTTTAGTAACCAAATCATCTCTGATTCCATAATAAGCTACCTCCATCTTTCTCCTATCCAACTCCACCTCAACAATTCATTCATCCATTCATTATAAGCGTTGCCTTGCTAGACACTAGGGGCATAGTTGAAAAAGTCCAAAAGAGTAATAAAAAGTCTTGAAAAAATCCCAAAATATCATAAAATGATCTTGAAAAAAAACTCAAAAAATCGTAAAATGTCCTTAAAAAATAAAAAAAATCATAAAAAGTCTTGAAAAAAGCCCTAAAAATAAAAAAATTAAATAAAAATTGAAAATCAAAGGAAGAAAACATAAACCATTCATCGAATCAAATCAACAATAGGCAAACTCTCAAAGTCTACAATCAAACTGATCACATGTCTTGTTAATCAATTTACCAATCAAACTCTATCAAACATCAACATGTCTTATACAGGGAAGGGTACACTCAAAACTAGACAGATTTGTCTTACATGGGGTATTCACTCTCTCAAACCAGACATTCCTACATTCCTATCAATCATCAAATGGTCAAAACAATGACATAGATCAGTATGGCTGCTGGATATTGTTCAAGTTAGTCTTATATTTTATTGATTTATCTTTATCAATTGGTGATAGATAATGTTTCATCTTTCAAAATACCAAAAACATTGAAAAACACAAAATAACAAAAACATTGAAAAACACAAATTACCAAAAATAGTGAAAAAAATAAATCCAAAAAACAGTGAAAAAGACAAAATCCAAAAAACATTGAGAAAAAGAAATAAATCCTAAAAAATCATATAAAGTTCTGAAAAAAAAAATACCAAAAACATTCAAATATGATCCTGAAAAAATACTAAAAAATCCAAATATGATCCTGAAAAAAATACCAAAAACATCGAAAAAAATCTTAGAAAAAGAACGAAAAATCCAAAAAAAAATAAAAGATTAATCAAAAAACTTGCAATAAAATATCTCGCAAGAATCAAACACCCTAGCAGATATCCAATAAACTCTTTGCATGAAGTTAACAAAGGATACAACTATCTAGTCAAACATCTGCAATCAATTGATCAAACTGTCTTATCAATCATATCATATCCATATCAAGTGATCATTATCTTGTCTTAAACATAAGAGGATACACTTGAAATCAGACAGGTCAGTCTTAAATAGGGTCCACACTTTCTGAGATCATACATTATCAACTATCACATCAAGCAATCAAAACGAAGATACAGGTCAATATGGCTGCTGAATTTTGTCCTAGTTAGTCTTTATCTTTTATCATTTGGCGATAGGTCATGTTTCTATGCTACTCAAGGATGTCCACAAGTGACTAGAGGAGCTAAGAGTGTCATGATCTTTTTCTTTGTTTTCTGTTTGTGGTGTGAACCATTGAAGTTATGGGGCAATAGTTCCAGTGGGTGTCTGTGATTGGTACGTTCATTTGGCAAGTATCCCATGAAGGATAACTATGCTTGTGACTATCACACATACCTCAACCCCTGACATTATTCCTAGAATGGAGGGTTCACTCCTTGTCTACTACGTGTTTGTTTTTTCAATGAGATATCATTACATCTTGGTTCCTTATACCTTGACGTGCAAAGCTTCATTGTTACATAATAAGGCTCAGTGATGAATATATATTGCACTATGAATAAAGGCACACAAGTTCGTGTATCTTACATCATCAATCATTTTCATTTTCATTTCATTTTTCTTAGTTTTGGTGATTCTTTCTCCTGATCAATCTCTCATCAAACATCACTTTTCCAATCAATTCTATCATTCATCTACCATGTCCTCACATCTATTCTCTCTCATCTTTCATGTCTTCTTTCATCTAACATTCTTCTTCTTTCGAGAGATCATTCATACCTTTAATGCATAAACAATCTCTCAAGGGGGGATTACACCCTAAGCGTTATTGGGGCATAACAGGGCATAAATTTTTCATTTTCTTTGAAACAATGTCGTTTCAACATTGTCTCAAAGAGGGGCAAATGTAGACACCTAAAAATGTCTCATTGATCATGTACTAATTATTCGTCTAATTGATTAAGTAATTCTTTCATTAATTTAATTAATCTTATTCTTCTAAATTCATATTTTTCATTATATTATTAATTATTTATTTCTATTTTTAATCAATTAATCATTTAACCCTTTTCTAAATATTAATTAAATATTTATTATTTAATTAATTATGATTTAATATCTTTAATTGAATAATCTTTTATTATTTCATTAAATTCAATTTCTCAAATAATTAAAATAGTTTTTTTAAATTATTTAATTAACTAATTTATTCTTCGAATTTAAATTCCAAATCCCCAAATTATAATTTCATTTAATTTCATTAATTCTTCTAATTTAATCTAGTTTCATTAATTCTCCAAATTCAAATTCAAATTCAAATTCTTCTAATTTCTTCCAGTTTCTAATTCATGTGCATGATTTCAAAAAATCAAATTGAAAATCAAAGTCAAGTTCTAAATATATTCAAATAATAAATTGAATTTAAAATAAATTCAATATTTAAATCAATTCTCATGCAAAGATTAAATTGAAAATCAAAGTCAAAGATCAAACACATGATAAATTATTTAATTGAACAATTAATTAATTAATTAAATCAATTATCTTTTCAATCTCTATTTCTATCTTCCACTTTGCTTTTTTTTTAAAAAGCTTTCAATCAGTTAACTATTCCATCTATTTAATTGATCAATTCAATCAATTGATTAATTAAATCATTTTCTCAATTATCTCCAATCATTCTTTTTCTATCTTCCATTTAGCTTTTTCTAAATAAAGCTTTCTTTGTCATCAATCAATTCTCTCCAATCATTCTTTTTATATCTTCCAATTAGATTTTTCTAAATAAATCTTTCTTTGTCATCAATCAACTCTCCTCCAATCATTCTTTTTCATCTTTCAATCAACTTTTTTTTTTTTTTCAATTAGTTAACTCAATTAACAATTCAATCTATTGAGTTCCACCTCCAAATCAACAGATCAACTATCAATCAACATGTGAGCTCACCCGAGTTCCACCTCTTGACCATTTTGTTCCACATCTCATTCAATCTAACCCAAAAATCTATAAATTCAGGATCAATTCCTCACAATTTCTTAGAATCACAAACTTTGAATCTTTGTATCAATTTCAGGTTACCAGCACAATATCTAAGAGCCACCATACCACAAAGAAGAGAAGAACAATGTAAGCCAAATGCGATCATGGAATAGGGAGTTTTGATTAATATTTTGCTTCCTTATTGATTTGATTGTATTATTTTATTGGTTTATGTTTGAATTGCTTGAATAGTTAAGGAATTTGTGATTTTCCTTATTTTCTTTTTAGCAATAATGATTTTAAGCATATACAGTAACATGTTGCGGTTGATCTTGGCGAGATTTCCGAAGGTGATACATGTTCAAGGATCTGGTTTAGGTCCATGCTATGTCATCTATGGCATTGCATTGGTCTGGTGGTTGATTTATGTATTTTGTGATGTAATTTTGTAATTAAGGGATGAGGGTTTGGCTGACCTTGTAGTCAAGGTTGATGATTTGCATATATATGTGTTATATTCATGTAATTTGTGTGTCAATGTAGTGTCTTCATTATTAGAGAGTGGTGTATGTGTGCATAAGCGAATCTATCTTTCGGTATGGTGTGTTGAGCAGAGATTGTTGCAAAGAAGACAAATGAGCTTAACCGAAACTATCATCAGGCACTAGCAGATGTTATCTTTGCAGTTCATATATTTTGGATTGTAGTCTAAATATTATTGTAAGGTAGTGAACCTTCCTGAGGGTTGGATCCTTCTGGGTCATCTTATTTTGAGCAGTGAGCTCTAGGTAGTGTGCCCGAATGCATGTGCATTCCCCATTGTAATATTTCCACATACTACTGCAGAGTATCATCTTATTGTGGGTAGGTTCTCATTGTGGTTTTTCCCTTAACCAAGTTTTCCATGTCAAAATCTTGTTGTTATGTGTGTTGGTGTTATTGTGTTTATCTTTAATCTTGTTGCAATTGTTTAAGATATGAGATTGAGCTTAATTTGTATAATCCGGTGAAAACTGATTCACCCCCCCTCTCAGTTTTCCTTCATTGTTGTTGCCAACATTATCTACATCCACTTATCCTCATCCCTATCCACCTAAACTATTCTCAAAATTTTCAATAAAAAAAGAAGAAATAAGAGAAAAAAAAGAAAGAAAATGAAAAACAATAAAAATAAAAAATCCATCCAATGATGAAACCCACTTCTTGTGGCTCCTTGGGTAAGTAACATGATGGAAACTTGGTAAACAAGTGTCATGCATAATCCATCATCCTCTTGCACTCTATACTTGGGGGCAAGCTTCATCCATGCCATCCTACCATCCACATCGTCCATATCCGTTATGCTCTATCCACATCCTATCTAAGTTCATCCTCCTTTCCTATCTTTGATCTTCACTGTCCTATCCATGTCCTCCATCTCACATTCCACCATCCTACTTTCCTATCTTTGATCTTGACTATCCTATCTATATCCTCCATCTCATATCCCTCATCCTATTTGAATCCATCCTCCATTCATATCTTTTATCTTGATCAAGCTAGAGGAAAATAATATCCCTGCATTCTTTGAAACATACAAGCCTAAATTCCTCCTCCATCTATATCTATTGCACATTATCCTTCCTTATCATACACCTTTATCCACAATCCTTCCATCCTTCATTCTACCACCTCTAGTGTGAGGAATTTTACTCCTTTGCAACATAGTTCTTGGATCCCCATTCCACCTCTCTTTCATCCCTTCTCCTATCTAGGCAATCTCTCCATCCATCCATCCTCTTACCAAGCCTTGGTTCTCCCTTGTCTTTGGTCCAAATCATTTATCCTATATCCACAATCCAATCCCATAATATCCAATCATATCTCCTACCATCCTATCTAATCATATTTTCCATCCCATTCTATCTAATACATTTATGATCCCCATCACACCGAGCTTCCCCCTCAAAAAACCAAGATTTCCCATCCATTTGAGCTTTTATTGACTTGTGCATAATCCAAACACTAATTCACAATGTGTTAACTAAATTCAAGTGGAAATCCTCCCATTTGCAGACCCCACACAACCAGCTTGTCTTTTGTTGTCTATCAATCTATCCACACCTTGCTCATCAGGATGCATCCTTCCCATGTCTGACATTTTATCCAAATCCATGATCCTGCCCATTGGGATGTATCTGTCCCATGTCTCATAGTACATCCAAATCCATGATCCTATCCATCAGGATGTATCCTTCCCATGTCTGGAAGTTTATTCCAATCCACATCCTTCCCAGGTGTGGCAGTTTATCCAGTCCATCATCATGCCCATCAAAATGTTTCCTTCCTATGTCTGACAGTCTATCTAGATCCTCATCCTACACTCGCAAAGAGATTCCAATTGGCCATGTGTGTGTCATGTGCAAGATTGGTCTTTTCACTTTGATTTTTGTCTTGTGTCCTATGCCTACACTTATTTAGTGCTACCTTGATCATTTTATATCTTGGTATGTCTTGGATTGGTGTATATTGGGACAAAGTGTTATGGTGTCTTTGATGGTTTCTCTTGTACAATCCAAAAATCTTGCACTTACACCTTCATTGGTGTTTGTGAACTTGTGTGAATTGAGACAACCTATTGTTTGAGAGTCTAGTCCATGCATCGGATATTCACAACATCCTGAATTTTATAGTGTGGTGTAGATTGTCCATTGTAATATCAAAGCTAGGTTTGCTCTCCACATTTTTCACAACCAGTCCCATCCATCCATTCACCTTCTTCATCATTTCCATCCATTTGTCCTAAGACTCCAATTTATTCTTTTATCTACCCCTTCATCATCCTTATCCTTTTCACAACCTTAATTATCTATTACTCTTATCCATTTTAAGGTCACACTTGTGTTCTTAGAACCTGCATGTCCTCTCAAGGGGGCATACCACTACCTCCTCATCATCGTTCCTCACCCACCTATGACTAGGGCATCATGCTACTAGTCTTAATCCCTTTTATCCACTATATTTTATTCTTACTTGATATAACATAACTTCATGATGCTATATCAAAGAGGAGAAAATTGTAGAGGCCTAAAATTAATTAAATTAATATTTAATTAATCTAGTCCTTTCACATAATTATTTGTATTAATTGTGTCAATCCTCCTTAAGAATAATTAAATTATATTTTAATTAATTTAATCACCTTAGCCTTATGATTAATTTATGAAAAAAAATTATTTCAATTCCCAACCTTAGCTATTATTTCTTTTAAATGTCCTAATTAGTTAAATAATCCTAGTCAATTAACTAATCCCTTGATTCCTACAAATCACCCTTCTTAATCCTGATCATGTAGCCTAATTGATTCTAGCCTAATCATGCTTATTGTTTCATCCAATTTTAGATTCCTCCACTCATTCTCTCTCCTCATGTCCCATCCTCCTAACTTTCCCACTTGCACTCCTTATCCCCCATTAACTCACCTAATCAACCCATCTTAATCATTTGCACATCCCTAATCACCATGATTAGGGATGAGTCAACATCTTTCCATAAATTGCTTTCCCATCTCATCCTCCAAACCTTAAATGCACCAACTTTGGTCCATTCAAGGAATGTTACATCCCTTGAATCTCCCCATGCCCCCTCTTCCCAATAAATTTTTAATTCCATTCTCCATTTATTCTCCCCACACAATCCATTATCTTGGAATTTTTATTTTACTTTTGTCCTCTCCCAAGGAATTTTATATTCCTTCTTCTCTTCGTGAGGTACTTGGGAAACTCTTCCCCATGTACTTTAGAAGTGTGGAGACAAGAAATGCCTTTATGGCAAATCTCTTGGATCTCCCACTTTGTCCTCTCAATCCTCTCCCTCTTTCTTTCTATCATATCCCTTCATTCATCTTCAATCTTGACCCTCCATTTTGGGCTCCTCTAATCTATAAATTTGAGTCTCCGTTCCTCACAAATGATCCACTTCCATTGCATTCTTATTATTTCCATTTAATCCCTTAATCCATCTTTTGAGTAATTTCATGCTATCCATTTGAGTTCCAAATCATCCATAGCATCCTAATAATGCCATAATATTGCCTCATCTAATCCATATCCATCCTATTCAATCATCCAATCCAAATCTATTTTTTATATAGTGGAGAACAATCCACAATCCACCATCTCAAAGAGAAAATCAAGTGGAGCATTTGGGTGCACTTCCACTTCAAGCTCAGTCAGAGGAAGAAGAGAAGGCAAGGTATAAAGGTTGTTTGTTTATTAGAATGCTTTCTTGTGTGTTTATTTGATTTATGCAATTAACCTTTGTCCTAGTTTTTCCCCTCTTCATGTTGTTCTTATTGATCCTTGTGTTTTCTTCTTTATGAATACAAATTCACTCTTAATCAACAACATTCACCATTGCTTCTTTGAATTCCTTAAGGGGGTAACTTTCTTGGTTTGGGGCTGCAATAGTTCTTTGGTTCATTAAACCATCATTATGCACCTTGATGTCTTAGGTATTTTCATGTATCAATGTTTGGGCATGAATCATTGAAAACACCCTTATTGCAGCTTGCAACCTTTAGGGTCTACTATAATTTTCTTTTGAAAAATAAAGATTGCTATCATTGTTCATTTGTAGCTGACTTTCAATGACTATTATTTAATTAGGAGTGCATTATTTTCACTATAATGGCATTCAAGAGTTGTCACAATTTTATGACTATAATCTTCCATCCCTTTCTTATGACAACATTAGAAATTTATTTACCTTGAACACCCAAAAACATTGTTTCCTATACATTTGAAAACTTACCTCTTTGAATGCTTCTATAACTGTTATTGCTTCTCTATCCTTATACCTTTTTTATTTTCAATGGCTTATATTTCTACCTTCTTTATATACATTTCTACCAAAGCCTTTTAGTTGTTCCTTTGGGTTTTTTAGATTGCCATTTAGCCATCTATATTCATTACTTCTTGCTTTTGGAATCAGATATATATGAGCTACTAAAATGCCTTCTTTCATAACCATGATTTGATTATTTATGTTATATCTTTACACTTCTTTCTATCTTTCAAGCTATAGGAGAAACATGAAGAATTTGAGATGCTTCTTGTTTGGTTTGAAAACATTGCTGGGCAGTTGCATCTACAAGTGGTCATTCTAGATATGGCATGCTGAAAACACTATAGCTTCAACATGTTCAAAATTAAATATTTCATTCTAGTTAGCTTCATAAAAAAAAAGTTGTTAAATCAAGGAGTTTTTGTGCTACACCATTAAACATGGTGGATATGTATAGTATGGAGGAGTTTGGGCCAGTTTAAGTACTTAACTATGAGGCTGTAGTGTTTGGGAAATTATTGTAAATATTTAGTAATGGTTATTCTATAATCATGTATAAAAAATATTTTTTCACATTGTCTTTGGAGAGACAATAGTTGAGATTAAAGACATATTGTCTCTCTAGAGACAATAGTTGGGATTAATCAATCAATAAAAAAGACATCAATTGATATCAATTAATAATTGACATCAATTATTAATTAAATTGACTAAATATAATACTAATTGATAGAAATCAGTGAATGATGCAGCCATAACCAATGAATCCTCAAAAGAGAACTGATCGACTTATATAGCAAGAGTAACACAACAAAAGAAACAATAAAACATAGAAATATTACAAAAACAGATCATATTATTGTCTTAGAACCTCTGGTAATCAATCAGTTATCATCCTATAGTCATCATAGAACATCTGATAGTCAATCGGTTACATGCAGGCTAACATGCTAGATACAATCCATCTAGAACTCTCAGAGTCAACCGGATCTCTAATCACGAATCTAAAACCTTGTTCTGATATCTACTACCCTACAAATGATTACATAATTCCATATATATACCCTCCAAAACATATCTCGGTCAGCCACAAAAGATTACATTTACCAAGATAGGAAAATGAAACGTGTAAATAGGTTGGCCCCAAGAATGAAAGAAAATTCTCTGAAAAAGAACTACCAAGAAGTGTGGATCAATAGGTAGGTCAGCAAAGGACTTAGGAACATTAAGAAAGACCCAAAATAGATCCACACGACAAGAAACCATTCCGAAAAAGAAGAATCTCCAACCAGTAAGCCCAAAACTTCCCTGGAACCCAGAAATAGTCAAACCGGAAGCAATATCTCACTGGAAAAGAATCCAAATGGACTGGAAATATAGAATTAAGCACATAAACCATCTTGGAAACCAAAAATGTGACCTAAAATGAAAAGCAAGCCACCACTGGAACATATCGGTAGGAACACATAAAACTACACACATAACTGAACAAGAACTAAACTGAAAGGAAATATTTTTGGTTGATGCAAGATTACTCATAGATTGGGGATGCTCCTACATCAAAAACCCCAGGTAGAAAGAGATATTCTATGAGAGGCAACTCATGAACATTGAAAAGGACTCAGGATATAGATCCCATGCTCATTCCTGATCCAAACATCTTCCTTATCTACAAACCTCTTCCTTAGCTCCTCTAGAACCTCAACCAGATTCTCTAACTCCTAAATCTCTTTATTTCTATTCCCTTGCTTCAAAACTACACACTGTCTCTAGGGTAAGTGCACAAAGATGGTGGTCAAAAAGGGGGGTATAAGTAGACACTTTTTTTCTAAAATCAAGTGAACCTGAACTTGGAGGCAAAATTTGAAAGTCATCCACTCAAGATATGAAGATAATCAAAGAACAAATATTGTAGTACTCTGAATCTAGTTTCCAAACTACTAAACTTTTTCAAAATTGGATAAGATTAAGGGGGTCAAATGCACACGAAAAAATGACCCTGATTTTTTTCTGAAAAAACATAACATAGTGTCTGACGTGCGCATCAAAAAAGTCATAGTTAGATTTAGTATTTTGACAAATACTTTGGCAGAAAGATAGTTAAGAGTGAGCACTAGAAGATGTGTATTTTTTTGTAATTTTTTGTTGAGTATTTTTTTTTATGATTTTTCCAATTGAGCACATCTTGAAAATTAGGTACCTGTTCGTGCGTGAAGCATAAGTTGCACTAAACAAATCGAAAAATACAATTTTTTTTTTAAATTGTAAAGAATCAAGTGCACTACAATAATATATAAAGTTTTATAAATCTGGATAAGTATATCAAAAGTTATTCAAAAAATGGTGCACCTATGTCTGTGATAACTATGGACACACTAGTAAAAGAAATTCAATAATAATATGTTATTGTTGTTCAAATTGAAAACAAATTATATGGTTAGAAAGCTCAAAAGATGGGTGAAAATATGGTGGAAATTTTAGAAATATCCACTTTATGAAGTGTAAACCTGATGATGACAAAGTCGATAATCCAAGTTGATAAAATAAAACACACCAAAAATGAGAGAAATGGAGGGAAATCAAACTTCCAATCCGTAGCTTTATCATCCAGGCCTAAACAATCAAAAGTGCATATGGGGTACTTATGGTTTAAAAAGCACCTACGGGGTACTTATAGTGTAAGCAACACGTACACGCTACCTTTACTATAAACAGCGTGTACACGCTATTGTATAATATGATATTCTATGTATAATATGTGTATAATATGACATTATATATATAATATGTTTATATACATATAATATATGTATATATAATATATTAAACATATATATACACATGTAAGTGTATTGTCTCCCCCTCTCAAACACATACAAGGTCTCTCTCTCTCTCTCTCCCCTTCTCCCTTCCTCCATACCCCATCCCTCTTTCTCTTCTTCTCTCCCTCCCTCCCTCTATACCCCACTACAACTATGTTTGTACTTCTATAGAAGTAAGTGAATTTATTTCTTGTCTGCAACTTCCTCTTTGATTTTATCATGTATCCTCTCCTAAAAAATTGAATGATGGATTTTTGTGTGTATATTGAATAGGAGAAATGGGGTTTGAAATTGAATGACAAACAAGGAAACTTGTAGCAATATTCTTCTCGAATGTGTTTTTAATGAGCAGTGCAGATGTGGAAAATAGTGTCAACAAAGCAACATGATGAGTCAGAGTACCTGCAATATGTTTTTCAGAAGAAAAACAACAGGTAGGAAGAGAAAGAGGGATAGTAACATAGATGATGTCCTATAGAATGATAGTGGTGGGTATGCAAGAGTTCCCATGTTGTTACACAACACCTGTCACCTAAAGAAATTAAATTTTGTTGTATGCATGGCAGTGTAGTATATGATGATCATCACTTGTCAAACAACTTGGAATGGTACATACCCATGAAAGAAATCAAGTGTGTAATTCCTATAGTCACAATCGAGATCAATCTTATAACCTTGCAAATTTAATATGCATCATATGTTTTAGAACTTAGGCAGTACTCTTAGGGTTAGGTCAAGCTCTTACACTTTCTTTTAGTGAAGACTCGTTGTTTGTTCGCTTGGAGTCTCATTGTATGATGTTCTATTCATAACTTTAAATTTAATATATCATTTTATTAGCCCACCATATGACCCCTTACGTGTTATTAGAGGTCGTATTGTTTCCTAAGAGGTTCATATGGTATCTTGTGACCCTTAAGACCCCTCCTCTTTCCCTCCCCCTACTCTCCCCCCTCTCCCTCTCTCTCTCTCCTGTCCCCCCTCTACCTCCCTCTCTCTCTCTCTCTCTCTCTCCCTCCCTCTCTCTCCCTCGCCTCTCTCCCTCTCCCTCTCCCTTCCTTCATACCCCTTCTTCTCTCCCACCCCCCTCTTTTCTCTCTCTCCCTCCCTCCCTCTCTCTACCTTCCCTCCCCCCTCTTCTCTCCCTCTCTCCCTCCCTCTACCTCTCCCTTCCCCCTCTTCTCTCCCTCTCTCCCTCTCCCTCCCTCTACCTCTCCCTTCCCCCCTCTTCTCTCCTTCTCTCTCCCTCTCCCTCCTTCCCTCTCTCCCTCTCCCTTTCTCCATACCCCTTCTCTCCAACCTCTCTCTCACCCTCTCTCTCTCTCTCTCATCTCTCTCTCTCTCTCTCTCTCTCTCTCCTCTCTCTCTCTCTCTCCATCCCCCTTCTTCTCTCCCACCCCCGTCTTCTCTCACTCCTCTCCCTCCCTCTACCTCTCTCCCTCTCTCTACCTTCCCTCCCCCATCTCTCTCCCTCTCTCTCCCTCTCCCTCTCTCTCCCTCTCCCTCTCTCTCCATCCTTCTCTCTCTCTCTCTCTCTCTCTCTCTCTCTCTCTCTCTCTCTCTCTCTCTCTCTCTCTCTCTCTCTCCCTATCCCTCTCCCTCTCTCTCTCTCTCTCTCTCTCTCTCTCTCTCTCTCTCTCTCTCTCTCTCTCTCTCTCCCTCCTTCCATCTCTCCTCTCCCTCCCTCCCTCTCCCTCCTTCCCTCTCTCCCTCTCCCTTCCTCCATACCCCTTCTTCTCTCCCTCTCTCTACCTCCCCTCCCCCTTTTCTCTCCCTCTCTCCCTCCCTCTACCTCTCCCTTCCCCCCCTTCTCTCCATCTCCTCTCCCTCCCTCTTCTCTCCCTCTCTCTCTTCTCTCCCTCCTCTCTCTCTCTCCCCTCTCTCTCTCTCTCTCTCTCTCTCTCTCTCTCTACCTCTCACCCTCTCTATCCCTCCCCCCCTCTTCTCTCCCTCTCTCCCTCTCTCTCTCTCCCTCCTTCCCTCCTTCCATCTCTCACTCTCTCTCCCTCTCCTCTCTCTCCCTTCCCCCCCTCTTCTCTCCCTCTCTCCCTCTCTCTCCCTCTCCCTTATTCTCTCTCTCTCTCTCTCTCTCTCTCTCTCTCTCTCTCTCTCTCTCTCTCTCTCTCTCTCTCCTTCCCTCCTTCCCTCTCTCCCTCTCTCTCTCCCTCTCTCTCTCTCTCTCCCTCTCCTCTCTCTCCCTTCCCCCCTCTTCTCTCCCTCTCTCCCTCTTCCTTCCTCCATACCCCTTCTTCTCTCCCACCCCCCCTCTTCTCTCTCTATCTCTCTTTGTCTCTCTCCCTCCCTCTACCTCACTCAATAGCGCATACGAGTTACTGAAACTATTAGTTCCCTGCCCTGCCATAACTTTTTAAGGCTTAGTAGTGCGTACACGGTACTTATTACTCATAAGCGCATACAGGGTACTATTCCCATTATTTGTTACCCTGCGATAATATTTTTTAGGCTTAGTAGCGCGTGCGTGCTACTTATCAGCCCAGAATGGGAAAAAAGAATACCGTTGGTCTTGTCAACATTTTATGGTCTAACAATGCGTACGTGGTTTATAGACATAGTTTTAGTTGCCCAAGAGCCTCAATGGCGTCAAAAGAAGTTTTTGAGGTCGTTGAAGGCCCCACTGGAACTGTGTCTGCACTTCTATCACTGTTGTATACATAAAAGTAAGTGAATTTTTTTTTTTTGATGATTTCAAATGATTGAATTGTTGTTTTTATTAGTTTTTTGTTTTTGCATGGTTTCAAATGATTGAATTGTGATTGTTTAATAGTTTGATTCCAGAAAATAGTGATAAGATGCATATTTATGGTTATTTATTTATTTTTGAACTTTTCTTTACATATATATGTAATATGATTCTATTTAGGTCAACTGATGTCAACCATGGGAAAGAACAAGCGAGGAACGATGGAACAATGAAAGGCTCAAAAGGAAAGACAAAGGCAGCGTATGAAGAAATTGCATGACATAAGAACAATGGGAGAAGAAGGTATGTCATCCTCAACATCTCAATTCGATTTACCAAATGAATATAATGCACCTAATGCAATTGAAGAAGAAACATTTGATAATTTACCGTTTGAACCTAATGCAATTGAAGAAGATACCGCATTGAATAATCAATTAAATGATGAACATATTACACCTTCTCTACTTGATGAATTGAATGTACATAATGCACCGATGTTAACACCTCCTAGAATCATTCATAGGAAACCAAAGTATCTAATTGACATTGATGAGAATATATTGAAGTCAATGCCCAATAAAATGAATGAACGAACTTGTAGGAGAATGGTTAAAAGAATATGGCAAAACTATTTTAAAAACTTAAATCAAACCGCAAGATGTCAATTAATTGTTCAAATGATTAAAAATTTGAATTTTAGAGAGACAATGAAAATTCTAGGCCTAAGATCATTTGAAAGTAATAGTGAAAGAACTATTGTCAGAAATCTATTTGATGCATATCAATCTATTGGTTCAAAATCACGTAGTAAAGATTCTAATGCTACTCGACGTGTCCTTACATCAACCATAATGAGCAAGAAAATAAAAAAAGATCGTTTGATAAGCAAAACAAGTAAGTCATTAAACATTAGTTGAACAAAATTAAGTAAAAGAGGTGAGAAAAAATAGAGGAACCTAACAATAATTCTCTTTGGGCATTCTCGGGTAGACTACCATGCAAAGACAAGGTTGTTGTAGATGCACTAAAAACATTAATTGAATTTTTTTGGCATGACAACACAAGAGTATCGCCCAACCAAAGAGATGTTGTTAGAAGGCAAATTGGGTCTAAAAATCATGAGCCACATGCGAAACACTGTTTGGCTATGACTCAAACTAAATTTTATGAAAAATTCCTTCAAAAGTTTCCTCAAATAAAAATTTCTCAAAGATTTTTTGAAATGGCAAAACCTTTTTATATTAAGATTAATCATGTACGCACCACATATTGTTGTAGGATGCATATTGAATTTTCCATGCATTATGATATTTTTCATCATATTTGTTCTACTTTGCACACTAACGATGTTTTGTAGGAATGTAATATACAAGCAACTCCTAAGTTGGTAAGAGAATTTATTTCAAGTGTGCTATGTAATAGACATGATGGTTGTATTTATTATAAGATGCCTTGTTTGGAAGGTTCTTGTGCTATATGTGGTGGTTTGAAACGTTTACCAAGATGCATACATTTGGAGAGCACACATGAAATTGGTACGAAACTAGTTTCTTTCGGAACATACAAGACAGTCACATATGGAGTTAAAGATGGAAAAGATTTGAAGAGATGTGAGCTAGTGAAAAATGATATATGTGTAGCTCAATTTATGAAAATGTTTCAAGAGAAACTAGTTTATGAGTACATAATGCATACACATAGAGCTCGATGGTTAGATGAGCAATTCAAGTTATGTAAGGACACATTTCCTCTTGGCACCATTGTCTCTATTGTTGATTTCACTGAAAATTATACACTAGAACCACAAAATGAAGTGCAATCCATGTATTATCACTCTACACAAGTTTCTATTTTTGTACACATAGAATTCATGCATGCAGATGATAGCACAGAGGAGGATAGAAAGGTTGTAAGAGAGTATCACTTCTACATAAGTGATGATCACACTCATTCATCTGAGTTTGTACAAGGATGCTTTAAAGTTTTCTATGATAGTTTAAGGGAAAGGAACATACGATACAACTGACACTTAATATGGTCAGATAATTGCACCACACAATTCAAGAATGCAAGGATGTTTTATTGGTTGACAAGGATGCATGTGACAAGCAGTGTACAACATTTTTGGAATTTCACTAAGGCTGGACGTCGATTTGTGTATATGATGAACTGAATCAATTCTAGCCAATCTTGCAACTTTTCCTTGCAAGCAACTGACGATTTTTGGAGCAGGCGAAAAAATGCTACTAATTGAAAATGGCTCTGAGTCATCAAAAACCAGAATAGGCCATTGAAGAGGAGCCTCATGCGACCCCATGGGATCAAACAGATTGACTGTATGTGTCTTGGATTGGAAGAAATATTCCATCAAATTTTGACAATTTTTTGGACTTAGGGCACTTGAGAGATCGCACCGGTAGGGTATGACTCTCAATGTTGTAGTGCTTTGGGATGCATGATAGAGGCATGCCTAGTGTAATCCTACCCACTCGGATGTGCTCGTGATGTCGGTTTGTGCACACGACGAACCAAATCAATTCTAGCCAATCTTGCAACTTTTCCTTGCAAGCAACTGCCATTTTTTTGAGCAAGCAAAAAAATGCTACTAATTGAAAATGGCTCCGAGTTATTGAAAACTGAGACAGGCCATTGTAGAGGAGCCTCACGCAACCCCATGGGATCAAACAGATAGACTGTATGTGTCCCGGATTGGAAGAAATAGTCCGTCAAATTTTGACAATTTTTTGGACTCAGGGCACTTGAGAGATCATACCGATAGGGTATGACTCTGGACATTCTGGTGCTTTGGGATGCATGAAAGAGGCATGCCTAACATAAACCTACCCACTTGAATGTGCTCACGATGTTGATTTGTGCATATGACAAACCGAATCAATTCTAGCCAATCTTGCAACTTTTCCTTGCAAGCAACTGACGATTTTTGGAGTAGGCAAAAAAATGCTACTAATTGAAAATGGCTCCGAGTCATCAAAAAATGAGATAGGCCATTGTAGAGGAGCCTCACGTAACCCCACGGGATCAAACAGATCGACCGTATGTGTCCTAGATTGGAAGAAATAGTCCATCAAATTTTGACAATTTTTTGGACTCAGGGCACTTGAGAGATCGCACCGGTAGGGTATGACTCTCAACGTTCTGGTGCTTTGGGATGCATGAAAGGGGCATGCCTTGCATAAAATTCCCCACCCAGATGCGCTTGCGATGTTTTTGATTAAGTAAAAATAGGTTTTAAGGGACCCGAAACCCATTTACATTCGAAAGATATTCAGGAAAGAAACAAAACAAAACAGCTGCAAAAGACCAGCAAAAAAACCAGCAACAGAGAAAAGGACAGCAAGAGGCCAGCAAGAAATTGACCCCAAGCCGAGCAATACAAAAAAATTAAAAACTCTTCATGGTTTCCTATGCATTCTGCACCAAGAGCATCATTGCCTTGGCCGCTTCCCTCAATTTGGTGTTTTCCTGAACAATCTGACTCTCTTTCATTTTTGTGTCCTTCTCAGCAGTAGTCTGCCTAGTTCTGCGCCTAGGGGTCTGGTGGGTTAGGCTGGAAGTTGGAGCATCTTCTATAATTACTAGGTTTTTCTCCTAGTTTTTCTTTTCCAGATGATCCACCAGCGCATTCATATTCTGGGAAGAAACTTTAAGGACTTGGAGGCTGTGGTTCATAAGGCTTTTCAATGCTTTCTCATTACAGGCCATCCGGGCATTGACGTTGTCTTTGTCCTCCTCCACCTGTTCTTTCATGGTTTTAATAACATACTCCAAATGTTTCAGGTCGCCTTTTATCAGATCTTTCTCCAGCCAGTCCTCCATTTCCATTTCCTCCTCCGCTTCATTGTTTTCCATCTCCACGTTCTGTTTCCCAGAGTCGGACATCTTAATCAGTTTATTGATCTTATCTTCCAGCTCCCTTTGCTTACCTACATGTTGGTGATGTTTTCAACAACCCACTTCTGAAAATTGAAGAATTCAAGGGTGCAGTTGCGAGCGGTGTCCAGGATGGTATCCGCAGAGTCCTTTCTCTGTTCAGTCTCCTCAGCATTAGGGTTATCACCCTCCTTAGGATTCAGAGCCTCATTCTCACTTTTCGAGCCCTTAGGGTTGGATTGAAGATTCTCAGAATTTCCCCCTTCCTCCCCTTCACCATAATTCTCTTCCTTTTTAGGCTCCATTTCAGTATCAGTGTCCTTATCCTTTCCCTCTTCTTCATCACAATGCACATCCTTTTCTTCATGCTCTATTTCAACCTTCCTTTTTTAATGGGTAGGGGTGCTGGGCTCCCCATTCGAATCAGAATCTTTGCATTTCTCAGATATCTGAGCATTGATGATCAAAGGATCATCCTTGGTTGCCCTAGCCTTATGCTTAATATGTTCATAAATAAGTAGAATGAGTCCCTGGTGCGCTAAAGGATAGGAGCTGGGCTTTTTGGCATGGTCGGCAAGGCTCTCGTTTAGAGAGGAGGCTAAATAGAAGGGAAAATATATTTTAGCCCCATGGTGGAAGTGGTTCAAGATAGCGAAATGATAGTTATAAATTTTTGTAAATCTGCCATTCACAGTCAAATATTCCATTAAAGCCCTAAGAACTTTTTGTCAGAAAGGCTTTACTTGTTGGGGGGTGTAGTATGATAGGTTGTCCTTCTTTGCCAGGTTGCCCTTCTCGTCCTCCATCTTTGGAAAATTTTTGAAAGCCTTAGCGGCATACTTCCTATCCCTGTAGAATTTAGTCCCCTCCATCTTGAGTCTCATGACCTCCGCAATCAAATTTTCATCGATTTGCCAAATCTCCCCAAATAGGGTAGCCCTATTGTTGCTCCAACTTTTAGTGAAACCGTAAGACACAGAGTTTCTACTTCCATGGAGCTTCTCCATATAATCAGTGAAGTTGTGTTTGTGGAGCCTTCTCCAAACCTTTCTTTTGTTCTTCCAATTCTCACAACCTGAAGGCTCATTCCTGTTTAGGTTACCGCCCATTCTGATTTCCAGGTAAAGATACCCTCTGCTGCAATTATCAATCCGCGGATAAAGCTCTGAAAACTTGTTATTTTCTGTTTCCCTGTGTAAAGACTCTTTCATAGTTTTGAGATTGCTACTCATGTCCACACAAACCCAGCTATTATTACTATTATCTTTTGCACACATATGATCTTGGTTATGATGCCAAGAAACACTCATCATTTGATAGTTAATCCGCCCCCAAAATCTGTCATTGGTACTCGTTCCCCAAAAATAAAGCATGAGATTAGCTTGATCCATTGAGGTGATCAAAGTATAATTGCTCCTTAATCTCCCATTTGATGTGATTTTTTCCTATGTATTTGACATCCTTCTCCAAATTGACCCCTTCATTGGCAAGGATATCCGCAACCTTATTGCCCTCTCTAAAGGTATGAGTTATAATGATGCTAACATATTTATTTAGAATATCTTTAGCATTTTTAATTACATTGACAATATTCCAAGAAACAGGACTAGTACCTTTAAGGGCTTGTATGATGTTTAAAGAGTCCCCTTCGAGCCAAATTTTTTTGAATTTGAATTCTTGAGCTAGCTGGAGGCTCTTTAGCATTGCTAGAGCTTCAGCCACATGGTTATTTTGGGTTCCAAAAGGGGAAGCAAAAGCAGCAATGCAAATTCCTTGAGCATTTCTAATAACTCCCCCTCCACTAGCCTTCCCAGGGTTCCCTTTAGCCACCCCATCAAAATTAACCTTTATCCAGTCATAATCAGGAAACCTCCATACAATGTTATCTCTCTTCTTCTTATTGTCCGATCTGTGGACCTTATGTATTAGGTTCCATTCAGTAAGGATGTCTTTTTCCATATCATTCATATCTGTAGTAGACCATTGCTGATTATTCTTGTGAGGAATGTTGATGTTCTCCTTTATAGCCTTGCATATTTTTTCAAAGACCACTTGAGTATTACACTTAACTTCCCTAAATATCCTGTTATTCCTTTCTTTCCAAATGCCCCAGCATATCATGGGGAGGGTCAAAGACCATAGGTTCTTGATGATTTGGCATTTGGTTGGAAAATTCCATTGCCAGATGATATCCTTGATGCTCTTGTTCATGACCCAGTTAATTTTCTATTTTTCCCACATTTTGCACCAAATATCCCAGGTGAAGGAGCAGTGGAAAAATAGATGATCAACTAATTCCCCCTCCTTCTGACAAAGATCACATCTATTAGGGAATTTGAAACCCCTTCGGATTAAATTGTCAAGAGTAAGGGTGCTATTATGAGAAGCAAGCCAAAAGAAAATGTTGACTTTAGGGATTAGGATGCTATTCCAAACTTTGCTCCAAACGGGATTGCTGGTTTGAGAGAAAGTGTTTTTATAGGCAGAAGCAATCGTAAATTCACCTTTACGATCACTTTTCCAGAGGAAAACATCATCATGGATTTTGTTAGGGGAAAAGGACAACAACTCCTTATGGAGAGAGGAAAATCTAGAATGGAGGTCATCAAGTCTAACCCACTTATTCTCCTTCCAATAGTCACATACCATAAGCCCAAATATCCTTTTACACTCTTCAATAATTTGACTGTTGTTTTGATCATAAAGGGCTTCATTCTTCATCCAGGGGTCTTCCCAAAACCTTATTCTATCACCTTTTCCAAGGACCCATCCAACCCCAGCTTTTGCCATTTTTATGAATTTGGTAATACTATTCCAGATGAAGGATCTAGCAAGGATATCTTCAAAGTTAAGGGTCCCTTGGATAGTCTGATTTTGAATGTATTTGTCAAACCAAATTTGATTCCAATCTTTCTTAGTGTCATAGGCTCTCCATAACTGCTTGGAAAGAAGAGCTTTGTTAAAGGTTTTTATAACTTTAATCCGCAACCCTCCTTTGTTCTTTGGTCTACACACTTTGTCCCATGCAATAAAAGGTATTCTCTTTTTTTCTTCCACTCCTGACCATAAAAATCTCTTCTAGATTCTTTCCATAGCTTCAGCAAATTTAGCCAGAATACCAAACAGGCTGAGGGCATAAATAGAGAGATTTTGAACAGTAGCTTGAAGGAGTTGCATTTTCCCAGCCTGAGATAACATTGAGCCTTTCCATCCAGCAAGTTTCTTATTAATTTTATCAATGAGCATATTCTAGAAGGAAATAGGGGGAGCTAACCCTAAAGGAAGGCCTAGATAGGTGGAAGGGAGCATTTCCACTTTGCACCCAATAATGTTAGCAATTTTCTGTTGTCTTGTGACCGAAGTATTGAGAAAGTACATAGCCAATTTGTCCCAATTAACTTGCTGACTAGTTGCCAAAGCATAGGAGTTAAGAGCTATTTTGAAGGCATCAGCCTCCTTGACTGAAGAATATCCCATGAGGATAGTGTCATCAACAAACTGTTGGTGAGTGCAAAAACCATTAGTAGAGGAAGGTTGAAGACCTTTGATAGTTTTGCTTTGTTTCAACTTATAAATCAATCTGCTCATACTTTCAGCCAATATGGTAAAAAGGATAGGAGATATGGGATCTCCTTGTCTTAGCCCTCTTGAAGTTTTAAAATTTTTTGTTGGAGATCCATTAACCAGAATAGAGAACATAGGAGTAGTGATTAATTCTTTGATTATTTTGATAATCTTATCATCAAAACCAAAAGCCCCCATGATTTTAAATAGAACATCCCACTCAACTCTATCATAAGCCTTTGCCAGATCCAACTTTATCAAGAAACCTTCTTTTTTAGCAGCATTGAGGGAATGAATGTTCTCATGAACAAGAATGATTGAGTCCAGGATCTTCCTACCAGGAACAAAGCCTTTCTGCTCCTTAGATATGATGAAAGGAAGTACCACCAAAATTCTAGTGGTCAAAACTTTGGAGATAATTTTGTAGAAAGAGTTGCATAGGCTAATTGGCCTAAATTTCCATAGAATCCACCCCAGCAACTTTGGGGATTAAGGCTATAAAAGTGGAATTAAGTTCCTTAAGGATTCTTCTAGATCCAAAAAATTCTTTAACCGCATTGACCGTATCCTCCCCCACAATATGCCAAAATTCTTGGAAGAAGAACATAGGGAAACCATCAGGGCCCGAAGCTTTATCCCCTTGAAACGAGAAGACAACTTTTTTTATTTCTCCAGTAGACGGGATAGCAGTAAGGGCCTTATTCTGAATAGGGTTAATGATCTTAGGAATAATATTAACCAAATTGAGTTGATGGGTCTAATCAATGTCCTTGTTACTAGAAAGGAGCTGCTTAAAGAATCTGACAGCTTCATCCCTGATTTGGTCCTTATTAAGTAGAGTGTTGTTCTCAATAGTCAATCTTGTGATTCTATTTGTAGCCTTATGTTTTAGAGAAGTCATGTGGAAAAATTTAGTGTTTCTGTCCCCTGCCTTCAGTCATATAGCCCTAGATCTCTGTCTCCAATATATTTCTTCCCTAGAAATAATGTTGTGGATGTTGACAAGGACCTTGTCTTCCATGGCTTTGGAATACTTTTTGTGGCCTTCTTTCTAGATTGAATTTTGTATTTGGTCCAATTCCTCCTTTAATTTTTTCTTTGAATCAAAGATATCACCAAAGACCTTCTTGTTCCAGGTTTTAATGTTGGTTTTGATATTTTTAAGTTTTTTGGCAACTTTATACATGGCAGTTCCATTAACATCAAGATTCCACCAGTCAGCAATGGATTTTTCAAGATTAGGGTGGGACTCGGTCCACATCTTTTTGAAATGAAAAGGGAATCTCTGATTATTCTTAGAGTTCTTAGCAACAAAAGAAATGGGATAATGATCTGACCCAATTCTATTAATAACAGAAAGGGAGCATCTATGAGAAAGAATCCAATCATTAGAGAGAAGGGATCTATCAAGTCTTACCTGGATGAGATCTTCACCATCTCTTCAGTTAGACCAAGTGTAGGAAGCCCTGTTGAGATCCAAATCATTGAGAGTGTTGTCATTAATAAAGTCCATCAGGTCAGATTTGCTATCTGGTTGAGCTTGACGACCTCCAAATTTTTCCATGTCTTGCAGAGGAGTATTGAAATCTCCTATCACAACCCAGCTGTGCAGAGGGAATTTTTTCCTTTTATGCTAAACTTTATTCCAGAATATACTTCTAGCAGATTTGGAGTTAGGGGCATAGATGTTAGTGATAACAAATTCCTTACCATAAAAGATGCTTTTAACTTTTAGGGATAAAATATTGCCATCCACATCAATCATATCTCTAGAGGTAGTGCTTTTATTCCAGAATATAGCAACCCCTCCTGAGGCTCCATTTGAGCTACTGCCATAGAACCCTCCATTTTTGAAAAAAATTAATTTCTCCACTTTCTCTTTACTCATTTTGGTTTCTTGAACCAGGATAATATCCAGATTTTGATCTCGAATAAGGTTCCTTAATATAGCCTATTTATTGAGACCATTCAGGCCTCTGATGTTCCAAGATATTACTTTCATTTGGAAGCCTGAGGGCAGGACTCCTTGATAGTTCACTGCCTTCCATCAGCTATGTTTTGCCTACTCTCCTGGTCCCTATGCCATTTCATAGTTTTGCGTCCCGGTGGGGATCTTGAGGCCCCAAAATCAGCCTTACATTTGGTTCTGGTTTTTACTCCATTAGGACCTCCTACCTTCTTGGTTTTAATTTTCTTTCCATTTCCTATTGTGTTTTCTTCTTGTTGTTCTGCTCTAGATTCATCTTACATGTTGCTCCATATATCTTCTCTTTTCTGGGATGAAGTGGTCATATCGACTTCTATATTCTGGAATAAAGCATTTAAGTTTGCTTGTGGCGACCCAAACTTGTTACTCCTTCCCATTTTTATTTCTTGTTCTTGAAACTCTTCCCCTAAATAGGGTTCTTCTTTCTTTGATATGGGTTCATGTAGATCCTCAGGATGAAAGTCAGTGATATCCTCAATCTCACCATCTTCAAGTGTCTCTATACTGATTTCATTCTCCTCCTCCTGTGACTATAGAGCCTCAAAGGTATTGCCTATTTTGATCTCAAACTCCTTGGCTTCATTCTTTTTGTTCCCCTTCAGGGGGGGTCTTTAGAAGGGTTAGTGGAATCTACTTTTAGGTGTTCTGGTATGTTTACCAAGTTTCCACTTTTTTCTTCTAACTTGTTGCAGTCTTTGTTGTTATTTTTTTCCTCCCAAACCTGTTCATCACAGGTCTTTTAGGGTTGTTGGGGCAAGCCTTAGCCCAGTGACCTGCTTTTTTGCAAGAGAAGCACACAAAAGGGAGAGATTCAAATTCAATGGCTTGTTCCCATAACCCAAGTTTGGAGTTTATGTCAATAGTACTTGGGGGATCCATATTCTGTGATATGTTGACGCAGATGCACACATACACTAGTCTCTTGCAAGCTACTATCATTGGGTCTATCGCAACAAGCTCCCTAAAGGAGTTAGCGATTCCTGAGAAAACATCCTCCACCCAGTATTCCAATGGCAGCCCAGGCAACCTAACCCACACCGAAGCAAATTCAAAAAAAGAGTCATTGAGTTCCATATTAGGGGACCATTTTCTAATAGAAAGAGAGGATTTACCAGACATCCAGGGGCCACCACTTAACACTGCTTCCAAATCTTCCCCACATGAAAAAGAGAACACAAAAAAGCCTCTAGGTAGGGCAGAGACTTCAACCTATCCTTTCATTCTCCATTTTCTCTTAACAAAGGATCTAACATCCTCAATATTAGGTTGGGGTCCAACAAATTTTCCCAGCAGAGAAAGAGTCATTAAAGAGATACTATGATCAATAACCAAATCAGGAATCTCAATCGCAAGTTTACCTGTTCTATTGTCTGATATATCCTTCACAAAGGGGAAAGATGATTTACCAGTCGGTTTACCAAATGCTTGTCTTGTGAAGAGACTATTCCAGGGTTTAGGTATTCACCCCCCCTTGATATTTTCTGAGTCGATCTTCACCGCCTCGAGGCTTGAATCTTGAGAATCTTTTAAGTTTTCAGGATCAGGAGGAGGGTCCCATGTTCGTGGGTCCCCATCCTGTCTTCCATCCTCATCATCAGATGCTTGTCCTTGAGTTGCAGTGGAGTCAGCACCAGAGGAACCAGCATCTTTGTTCCCTCCATTTCTTGAATTCAAATTTCCCACTGCAAACATTGTTCCCTCCGCTGTTCCCTCCATTAGGTTGATTCCCAAGTCAAATATTGTTAGAGGTATGACGCGCTTGCGATGTTGGTTTGTGCACATGATGAACAAAATTTGACCATTGCGAGTGTGAGGGTGCTCTCACACCAAACACATTATTTTTTATTAAGGTAAAAATAGGTTTTGAAGGGGCCCTGAAACCCTTTACAAGCAGAACTTAGCAGATAAAGCAAAAAGAGACAAAAAGGGACAAACCAACAAAAAGTTGGCAAAAAACCATAGAGAACTGGCTAAATCCCCACAAAGTCAAAAAAACCAACAAGACCCAAGAGAAGAAACTAATTGATTTTTTTCAGGGCATTAGCTAAGGTGTTCCTAATCCCATGTAGTTCTTTGATGTTTTCCCTAAGATTAGGGATATCCTTAATAGAAGTAGCCACAACTTTATTGACACTTGCCCTGGTCCTCTTAGCAGCACCAGCTGGAGTAGCTTCACCACTACCAATCTAGATAGTATCTTCATCCATGTCAAGGTCCTCCATCGGTTTAGGAGAACTAGAATTATCAAAGACCTTAGCAATATCTTCCAAGTTTTTAGTGACTGCTGACAGGATATTCGGGATAATGCCCAACAAATTTTTCATCACCACACTCCCTTCTTCCAGCAATTTAACCTTCTCCTCCATTTCCTTCTTCCATTTTATCTGATCCGTGTCATTATCCCTCCTCTTCTCGTCCGCCTGTTTCCCATTTTTTCCAAGTTATTCAAGAGTTCATAGGTCCATCTGTCATAATCCAGTCTCGCCTCACTCAGTTTTCTAAGGCTATCCAGGAATAACCCTTTACCCGCACTTTCCTTATCCTTGCTTAAACTATCATTAGTCATATACTTCTCTTGGATCTTTGTTCTCCTCCCTCTCAAAATTCACATCTTTATCCTCATTATCCTTGTACTCCACATCCTCCATAGGGTGGCTATTGTCCTTTCTAGGGAAATCACTATGGATAGGGCTTTCATTGTTGGACTCATTATCACCACTTTCTTCCTCAATACCCACCTCCTCATCTTTCTAGCTGTCTTCACCATCAGAATCATTCGTATCCATTTTGCTGCCTTCTTTTCCCATTTCATTTGTTTTGGTCTTTTCTTCATGGGTTTCTGTCCCAGAGGCACTCTTACTTTTTTTGCTAGAAGATGCCTTCTCCTTGCTGGAATCGCCTCCCTCTAGCTTTCTCTTCCTCAGAGAGGTGGATAACCTCTTGTTTTCCAGAATGGCGAGGGTTTTACAGTGCTCATAAATGAGCAGCAAAAGTCCGCAATGGAGAACCGGATTAGAGGGGTTCTTACTGTGTTTATTGAGGGACCTAAACAGGTAGTAGGGTAGGGATACCCTTTTGTCAAGTCTAAAATGGTTTAAAAGAACAAAGTGGTAAGTGTGGGCCCTAGAAAATTGGCCCTCAATAGTGATATATTCTATTATGGCATTCAAAACACATCCCTAAATTTTCTTGATATTAGACGCTTCATAGTAACCCCCTTGTGGCTTTGCCAATTCTGGCCCTCTCTTTTTCCTTACGTGGGAACAAATTAACCGCATTATTGGAGACTTTGAGGTCTCTAAAAAATTAAGCCCAGAATGGGGCATGCCAGTCACAGTAGCAATGAGTCCCGCATCCAATTTGAACTTAACCCCATAGATTTTAAAGGACCCATTACAACAATTTTTCAGAAATTTTGGACACAGCTAGATTCACCCTACCTTTGTCATAGTTCACCAGCTTCTCCATAAAGCTTGTGAGGGACCCTTTTTCCAGCTTTGCCCACACTTTTGGCATCGCCTTCCATCTTGACGCATTATCTGGTTCCTCCCTCCTTAAATCTCCTCCCATATTCGAATTCGGATTCTTAGCTCTGTTCCTCTGCAAACTCAACACTTCTTTCCCGTAGTTACTCGGGATTTTGAAAAGGGTGACCCATAAAGTGTGCGATGTAATATTACAAATGGTTGGGGTTCTGCTGCTTTTCTAGGTAATCATTACCTTTCCATCAAATCATAAATTATTCATATACCCTATCATGATCATGCAGTCCTTCCCTCCCCGTAAATTTGTCCTTTCTAAGGAGCTCTTTAATGTTCATATTAATATATTCCCCATGCCAAATCATTTGAGAATCAGAGTTAACTCCTAGGTTCACCAGATAGTCTACCACCATATTTTTCTCTCCAAAGGCATGTTGAATAATTATTTCTTTAAAACTAGCAATGATTTCCCTAGCTTTCAAGATAATGTTTTCAATTAACCAAGATGGCTCTAACTCCCCCTTCAAACACTTAATAATATTAAGTGAATCTCCCTCAAGCCATAATTTATCATGATTAAGATTCTTAGCTATAATTAGGGTATTCAAGGCAGCTGAAGCTTTGACAGAATGACTAGATTGACTCCCCAAAGGACCAGCCACCGCCACTAAGAAACTTCCAGCAAAATTCCTGACAATGCCCCCATATCCAGCTTTACCCAGATTCCCCTTAGAGGCCCCATCAAAGTTAGCCTTAATCCACCCCTGAGGAGGAAAACACCAAACAAGACCTTCTCTGCCCTTCTCCTTACTAGTAATAGTAGTAGAGAGGTTCCACCTATCATTGAAATCTTCTTTAGTAGCTGGTCCATTATCAATGCCATAAATACATTCAAATATGCTCCTGTAAATTTTATCCACCACCATTTCAGGAGTAGCACTTTTATCCTTAAAAATCCTATCTTTGTGCTCTTTCCATATATTCCAGATAACATTCGGGAAAGTAAGTTTCCAAGTCTCCACAATCTTTGGATTAGAACTAGGGCATTGCCATTGCTGCCAAGAATCCCCTAGGGAATTCAGAAAAAATCGAGCTCAAGTTCCACCTACTTAAGATAACTTTCCAAATTTCCTAACTAAATGTACATTGATTAAGAATATGGCAAGTAGTCTCTTCTTCCCTACAACAAAGAGAACACTTGTTAGGAAAAACAAAGCCTCTCTTTTGAAGGTTGTCCAGAGTTAAAACCTTGTTTTGGATGAAAATCCAAAAAAATATACTAACCTTAGGAACTAACTTCTTATTCTAGACTTTAGCCCAAATAGGAGTTTCTTCCACAGATTCATTATGGATAGCCACAGTTGAGGACACAGAATATTTCCCATCCAGGGTTTCCCTCCATATCAATATGTCATCTTTATTGTCTCTAGGAACTTTAGCAGATAGAGCAATCTGAAGGAACTTAAGCCCCGGACAATGCTGGCTAAAATCAATCCATTTCCCATTTCTCTAGTAGTCTCTGACCAACTCCCCAAACCTGCTTTTGAACCAGTCTTTCCATTCATTAAGGATTGAAAACTTCCTCCAGAGGTTTATCCAAAATCCACCTATCTTCCCAAAATCTTATTTTCCTACCATCCCCAAGGTTCCAAATTTGACCAGTAGCAGCCCAACTTTTAGCAGATTGGACTGCATTCCATATAGTAGAACCTTCAAGAATAAAAGAATCATCTAAAAATTCTTCCTCAGAAGGTTGCATATAAAGATATTTGTTTTTCTAGATTAAATTCCATTCTCTTTCCTCCCCTTTCATTCTCCAAATTTGTTTAGCTAATAAAGCCTTATTTATAGAGCTGATATTCCTTAAACCCAACCCCCCTGAGGCCTTATGGGAATAGATTTTATTCCAGGCAATAAAGGGAATTCTGTTTTTGACTTCCACCCTCGACCAAAGAAACTTTTTTGAATTCTTTCAATTGCTTCCGCAAACTTTCTATGGATTTTGAACAAATTGAGAGCATAAACAGGCAAGTTTTGGAGAATGGCTTTGAGCAGAGTAACTTTGCCCGCTTGACTAAGGACTGCCCCTTTCCACCCAGCCAGTTTTGAGTTAAATCTATCAATCAACTTATTCCAGAAAAAATCCTCAGGCTTAATACACAGAGGAAGCCCCAGATAAGAAGAGGGAAGCTCAGATATTTTGCAGCCAAGAATTCTTTCAATCTTTAATTGCCTTTGAACAGGGGTATTGATGAGGAACAAAGAACTCTTATCCCAGTTAATTTTTTGACCAAAGGTAGATTCATAAATATTCAGCACATTCTTCATATTTTTAGCTTTTGTAATGGTAGCTTCCCCCATAGTGATAGAATCATCAACAAACTGTTCATGAGTACAAGTGAAATTGGATGAAGATGGTTTCAGACCTCTAAGATTGCCTTCTTCCACATTTTTAAATATAAATCTACCCAGACTTTCAGCTAAAATAGTAAACAAGATAGGGGATATGGGGTCCCCCTGTCTAAGACCTCTAAAGCTTTTGAAGAAACTTGAGGGGGATCCATTGACAATAACAACATAAGAGGAAGTTTCCATAAGTTGAGAGCAAAGCTAAATAACTTTTTCACCAAAACCAAACGCTCTCATAATCCTTAGGAGAAACTGCGAGTTCACTCTATCATAAGCTTTAGCCATATCTAACTTCAGAAAGAACCCCTGATTATTAGCAACTTTCAGGGAATGGATATTTTCATGAACAACTATTATGGAGTCCAGAATAAGTCTACTAGGGACAAAACCATTTTGCTGAACAGAGATAATTCTTGGAAGAATTTCCAATAGCCTGGAAGTCAGAACCTTGGATAAAATCTTGTAAATAGAGTTATAGAGACTAATGGGTCTAAAATTATTGAGAGAATCAGCTCCTAGGATCTTCGGGATTAGGACAATGAATGTAGCATTCAGTTCTTTAAGAAGCCTTCTAGAGCCAAAGAATTCTTTAACACCTTTGCAGATGTCAGTCTCTACAATATGCCAAAAACATAAGAAGAAAAACATAGGAAACCCATCCGGTCCAGGTGATTTATCTCCTTGACAAGAAAACACTGCCTTTTTGATTTCCTGATTAGATGGGATGTGGCATAAGAAGTTATTATCATCCACAGTCAGGGTAGAAGGAATAGCTTGCAGCAGGATGTTTTGATTACTAATATCCAAGTTGTCCACTTCTCCCAACAGGGTACCAAAATGCTCCAGAGCTTCCTTTCTAATATCATTATCCTTAGTCAAAATCCCTTTATTACAGGATAATCTGGATATCCTATTAGCCGCCCTATGCTTAAGAGCAATTAGGTGAAAAAACCGGGTATTTTTATCACCTTCCTTCAAGAACAAGGCTCTAGATCTTTTTCTCCAGAACGTCTCTTCATTAGAAATAATGGTGTGGTATTTAGAAAAAAGAGCATTTTCCACCTCCCTCAGTTCATTAGACAACCCATTCTCTTGGATTCTATCCTAAACTTCTTTTATATTGGTTTTAATTTGAATTTTACTCTTGAAGATGTCCCCAAAAATCTCTTTATTCCAGATTTTAATTTTATATTGAGCTTTTTAGCTATTCTAAAGAAAGTCATACCCTCAACCTCATAATTCCACCAGTCAGCAACACAAGCTTCCAATGATGGATGGGATAACCACACTTTTTCAAACCTAAAAGGGAAGTTTCTCTTAGCCGAAAAAGAGTTGGCAGTAAAAGAGATAGGATAATGGTCTGACCCAATTTTGATAATAGAAGCAAGAGAGTAGCTATACTTGGTTAACCACTCAGGAGAAATTAAAGTTCTATCTAACTTCACTTGAATCAGGTCTGCTTCAGTTCTTCTATTAGTCCAAGTATAGTTAATACCTTGAAGATCCACATCCATAAGAGCTTGATCATTAATGAACTCCATAAGGTCTTGTTTCCCATCAAGCTGCAAGGGCAGACCTCCCATCTTCTCTTCCTCTTTTAGCAGAGTATTGAAATCTCCCATTATTATCCAGCTTTGATCAACAAACTTAAGTCTATCATCAGCAAAGCTTCTCCAATATTTAGCTCTCCCAGTTTTGGTATTAGGCACATAGACATTGGTTAACAACCATACAAAGTTATCCTTGATATGCTCAAGCTGCACAGAGTTCCTATTACAAGCAGAGATGATTTCCTTACCTTTAATGGTTTTTTGATTCCAAAAAATTGCAGTTCCTCCAGAAGCTCCCTCCGAGCTAGATCCTATGACACCATTATTTTTAAAAATTCTAATCTTTTCCACTTTATCCTTAGACGTCTTGGTTTCCTGAACAAGGACCACATCCGGTTTATGATCTCTTATGATGTTTTGTAACACATCTTTCTTATGAGGGGCATTCATCCCTTTGATGTTCTAGGATATTATCTTCATACTTTAACCAGAGATAGGGCTAACTCGATGGAACACTGTGTTCCATCGGCACGGTTCTTCCAGCTTTCCTATTCCCTTTGATGTTTTAGAGATGGCCTCCCCTGCTTTTTGTTTTGGCTTCCAACATCTGCCTTTTTCTTATTCCTGCTTCTAGTTGATATACCTCCATTGAGTTCCTCATTATTCACTTTTCCCTCTTTCAAACCAAGAATCCTGAGATTTCCTTCCAAGATATCCATTACCACACTATGTGATGGGGTTTTACATTGAGGAGGCTTTGGGCTTCCATTAGTTAAAAGTAATAAGGGCTCTAAATCAAAAGGGTTAAACTCTTGAGCTTCATTAAAATTTTCCTCAATTGAATTTGAGAAAGAGGAAACAGGCACAACTTCATTGGGACTTACCTCTTCCTTCTCTTGACTAACAGATCCAACCTCCTGGTCCTCTGGTTTATTTTTGTAATTAAACTCTCTACCTTGCTCCCCCTCTTTAGTATTCTCTATTTGGATATTAGAGCAGAGACAATCCTTGTTTCATTATTATTGTTCTCACCCTTATTAACCTCATTTACTGGCTCCATTATGTCCTTATTGTGATCACACTCTACTGATGAGTCTCCTTTTTTATCAATCGTTTGCCAAAGCTTTTTATACTTCACATTGCTATCAGACTTACTTTCCTTACTCTTCTTAAGCGGACATGATTTTGCCCAATGCCCCAATTTCTTGCAATGGAAATAGGCAAACAGGAGTGATTCATATTCAATAGCTTGGGTCCATTTCCCTAGTTTAAAAATAATCTCTATGGATTGGGGCATATTCGTCATTTGATTAACATTTACACAGATGCGAGCAAAGACTAACCTTGATCTAGCCACCATCATTGGATCAATCGAAAGAAGTTCTCCAAAAGAATTCAGAATACCCTTAAAGACTTCCTCATTCCATAATTCCAGTGGGAGACCTGGGAGGTGAGTCCAGACTGGCGCCGAAACAAAGAAGGATTCATCAAGGGTGAGGTTCAGGACCCATTTCTGAAGAGCCAAAGTTGACTTGTTGAACATCCATGGACCTTCACATAGAGCTTTATTCATATCTTCTTCAGAGTTAAAAGCAAAAGAAAAAAAACCCCTAGGCAGCGTTGCCACATCCACTTGACCTTTTAAAACCCATTTCCTTCTTATGAAATTCCTGACAACATCAATGTTAGGCCTAAAGCTAGTAAATCATCCAACTAAAGTCATGGTTAAGCCAACAATAGTTAGATCTACCAGTTTATTCGAAAAAGAAATAGCAATCAACCCTGAAACTGGATCAGAGATATTTGTAACTTCTGGGAGCCCTAATTTAGCCAGTAGCTTCACTCCAAAAAGCGAAGACCATTTTTTACCTTTACCTCTATCATGTGGGTCCCTAGTTTTGGAATCTTTCTCCTCTACCGATTTGACTATTTCCTTGTCCTCTTCTATACCTTGAGATGCTTGTCCTCTTGCCTGATTGCCAGTTCTGACCCTAGAAAAATTGCCTTCCCTAGGAAATCTGCCTTCCCCAAGAAGTCTGCCATTCCTAGATTTGAAATTTGGGATTCCCGCTCCTTGTCGCTCTGCACCCAATGAAGTTATTACATTCACATTGTCGATTTTTGTTATTTATATTCATATTGTTAATTACATATGCAAATATTCATTTAAATTTATAAAAGGGCAGCCACCAAATACATCGAATACACAATAATGAGCTGAATACAAGGAGTTTTGTAGGGTTAATTCAACATTTTAGAAATTTTATCAAATCATATTCCACGATTGCAATGTTTTATATCATATATTTTTGTTGTTCATATTCATATTGTTGATTATATATGCAAATATTCATTTAAATTTATAAAAGGACAACCACAAAAGACAACGAATACAAAATAATGAACTCATTACTCATTTATTGGATCGAATATCGATATTTATATATATATATATAAAGGCATGTCTGCCAAGTCAATACAAGTATTACAAAAATGTGGCACATGCCATGTCTAAATCGATATACAACAAAAATGTAGAATATATCTACATGTATTGGTCATTTTATGACCAAAACTAACAATATATGATCCTAAACTTGTGGTGGATCATCAAAATCAAGCCTCTTCGGCGCAGTACATGGCTCTGTAGATGGCTGCAAAACCATAATTCAAAAGCCAAGTTAGAATTATTTTGTAGAAAATAGTTCACAATTAACAACATAACTATGCATTTAACTTTAATTCCTTTGCAATTGAAATGTAGATTACCTCATCGGCTGATCTAGGAGCTAATGTCTTCGCTCTCCTCTCCTTGTCACTCTTAGGAGTTTTCTTGAAGACATACTTAAATGGATCCACGTTATGGCCATACTGTGAAGGAGTCTATTGTAGATTAAATGTACAATTAATACAATGTACTAACATAAATATATCAAAAACACTTAAAAGCTATAATATAGAGAACAATGATGTACCTGTGCCTAAGATGCTTCTCCAATGGACTGAGGATGGCTCACCATCGATGTAGAAACTATTGCTATTACCTATACAAAAAATGTACAAAGATTAAATACAATTAATATAATAATAAGTATTGAAGGTTAAAAACAATTAATTTTACATATCAAACAAAAGTGTAATGGATCCTGAGATGCTTCTCCAGTGCAAGGAGGAGGGTTCGGCATTGACGAAATAGGTATGGATATTTCCTGTATGAAAAAATTATAAGATTATAATATATCACAAGTTCACATGTACAAGTGAATATAATCATGAAATCAAGAAAATAAAGTAGAGATACATACCTCCACCCTCTCTTGATCTGCGGGCGAATCAGGTGCATTCAACATATCCACAAAGCTCAATAGCCACTGTACATGTAAAATAGACAAAAAACACTAATCAATCTACAAACCCCAACTAATACTTGATTTCAGCATTTTCAAACAATTGTACAACTAAAAATGTGTTCAATTACCTTCTTCACACATTTTGGCATCTTCGAGGAATTGTTTTTCTTAGGACAAACCCTAGACACGGAGGGGGTACCCTAAAAACACAAAATTAACATGAGATATTAGTACAAATAATAAATTAAAAATAATTTTAAAAATCTAAAATGAAATGACTTGCATATTCCATCAAAACAATACATAAAAACAGTTGTACAAAATATGATACCATATAGCCTTGTATGCCAAAATCGATCACTGAGAGCGCGATGTCATCAATCTGGGACATTTCGTCCCATGTCAACACCTACAAACCAAAAATTGGACCAAGTATTAAAGATAGTTAGTATATCTTGTATTTTTTTGATTTCAAAGTGTACTATTCTATTTTAACATGTTACAAAATTTATACTTCAGGCATCAAAGTTGCAGCTATAGTAACTGGGGGAGGTGTATGGGATATCGTTGCTACATCTTGAAATGCATATTATTTGTCTCAATTTAAATCGATGTATAAATAAAAATTTATTTATGTAATTACAAATTTAAAGTGACTGATAAATAAAATCTTATGAATTCAAATCAACACACCTGTGTCTGTGGCTCATGGGCAAACACCATGTCCATCAACTCATCTATCAGCGCGGCATCGTCAACCATGTGAACTTGACATCTACAACCGCAAATCATGCACAGATGATATGAGTATCCATCTGCACCGGCTGCATCATCTATCCCCGAGCAATTGACACACATATGCTCGATGGGCTCTCTTTTACCCTCTAATGGCTCATCATCCAATACAATAGGGTGTGCTAATGATGTCCCATGCTGGATGATGGCACCAGTCAATGTTGTGGCCACCTGAAGAGTCTATAGCTCCATCGACTCTTTCAGCTCTAATGGGACAGCCTGATGCACCTTGGGTTTGGGTGCTAGGGGGTGGCGACTCTCCACGGCTAATCACCTACGGGCTCTAGGTCTATCTTGGGCAAAGCCACCACCTCTACCATGAAACTCTCTCATGTCAAAATAGTTTGGCCGCACATTGAGCACAAACTCACAATATATTTTTCTCAAAAAATATAATGGCACCTCATAATTATTACAAGGTGGGTCATCAAATACCATCCACCACCTCTACCAAAAAATATTCTTCATCTGCGCATTGGTACACCAATGTATGAGAAACCTCTTTTCATTAAGAGGTAATGACTGACCAATTTTGGGATCAACAAAAAGGGCACATATTTGTTGTTTAGAAATATTTTTGTTTTTTACTCCATCGTATGATAGCCCATTGGCATAGAATTGACGACACCTATCCCTAAAGCTTCCCCATTTGGTAATTTATGTGGATATAGCTATGACACCACTAGCTAATGTGTTTAGGCTAGTGGCGAGGGATTGATGATGGTCAAGTTCAAAAGTTTTCAATTTTAAAATCAATCTATTGATTTTAGACATATTTTGTCCTAACTGATTAATTAATTCTTCCTGTGTTTTGGTTGTGCGGTCAAAAGGAGGAATTGGGAGTTGTTCTTGTGTGTTTTTAAGAGGTGCATTTGGTTGTTCTTGTGGGTTTTCAGGAGGTGCATTTGGTTGTTCTTGTTTTGGATTAGAAGAATCTAGTTTTTGAAACAAAAAATGAAAAAACCTAATCAAAATTAATGAAATTAAATTCAAAATGTAAAACAAATTGCATAAACCGGAAAGAAAGACAAAAATAAACAAAAACTAACCTTGATCCATAGTCTGGAGGACAAATCTAGCACCCTGTTCACAGTTTAGGTGAGAAAATGGGAAAAAAAAGAAGTTAAAAATGCGATTTACAGGTAAATGAGACCCAGTTTTTTTTTTTAAACTTTTTTTACCAGGCACCGCGTACGTGGTTTTATTTGGATTATTAGTGCGTACACGCTCATTTTCCTATGAGCAGCTCGTACACGCTCATTTTCCTAGGCGTAGCGCGTACATGCTCATTTTCCTATGATAAGTTGGTGTATTGACATGTTGGGTTTTTTTGCTATCTTTTGGGTTGCATTATGATAGTAAAATATTGTGCATAGACTATATGTAATCCATGTTTTAAAAACCGAACTTAAGAAATTATGTTTGAACCTTGCCAATTTCTTCCTGCAGCCATGCCAATTTATTCTTGCAGCCAAATGGTTTGTCTCTGTGATATGCAGATTATTTAGGATGATTTCATATGTGAGTTAATGAATGTATTAGTTAAAGTAAAATACATATGCGTGTCCTTGTATATTGTTTTTGTTTTAGTGCAGGTAATAATTGATGTTGCAGTGAAGAATTCTCTTCCGCGCCTAAGGACTAGATAATCACGCCAGATAGCTGGAGGTCAAATTGAAGGAGATTCAAGCGAGCGCGATCTATGGCATAATCAGAGTAGTTGTACTTCACCATGGGAGTTTAACTCTAGTGCATGTTTAATCTATAAAATATCTCTTTGGCGTGCAAGGACTGTGGTTCGGTTACAGATCCATAGTTCCTGTAGCCAAGCTCTCTGTTATCCCCTTCATTTGGCAGTGATCCGCCTTTTCTTCTGGGCATAATTGTAGTTATCCATTATAGTTTGTCTTTTCTATTTAATAAGCTCTCCCTTCTTTTTTGAGTGTTAGACAGAATGGAAAAGGATTGAGCAGTTTTTGTTATGTATTCTAGATTTTCATCTTTTGGATATGAAATTATCTTTCAGGAAGAAATGAATAAAAACATGTTATTCTAATCTATTAAGAGTTCTTTACTGAGAGTTTGATATCACTCATCCAAGGGGGCCCACTTGGCGAGTGATACCGTGTTTATGATTATTGAAGTTAGTTTTTACTTAGTTGCAGTAGAAGTTCATGACTGGGATGTTCCTGCAGCCACTGGAAACAAATCCTTTGACTGTTCCTGCAGCCAAGGCAGAACGGTGTTATTCCTGTTATTTCCATTAATTCATTTCAGCAGAATTTTGAAAAAGCTTTCATTTAGTCTTTCTGATTTTTATTCCTACCTTTCATCCAGTAATTGAGAATAATCATTCAAGGAGCTTAGTGCATATATCTTGCTAACCCATTTCAAGTTTTACGTTCCTGGATTAACAACTAAATGAAAACCAACCATGAGAATAGTAAACTCTACCATATGAATATCCAAACTTCGGATTGAGATTTCAATTAGAGATATTATTGTTATTAATGTTAGGGTAGACATTTTTGGTGCCGTTACCGGGGATGGTGTCAAGCTAAGAGCCTTTTATGATTGTTTTGAGTTTTTAGTTAATGTTTGGATTTCATGAATTTGCATGTATAATCGAAGAAGAGATGCCAGAGGTAGATTTTTACCCACTCATACTACCCAAGTAGAAGATAGTTCTTCAGATATAAACCCTTTTTCTGAGTTGTATCAAGTCCCACAAAATTTGAATCACCCTGAGTTTGAATTTATAGGAGATAGTCTTTAGCTCCTCTTTGGTCTGTAAGAAGAAGAGTTGCCTATTGTAATAACCCCCACAAGTCCAATGCAAGGGAACCCATCCCCTGGTGGAAATAATCCACCACCACCACTTGGTCCAACATTTGAGTTTCCCATCTCTGACTAGCATGATAATGCTAACCTCAAGAACATTCCAACATCTTCACTACCTAAGTTCTATGGGTTGGTCATAGAGGACCCTGATACATTTCTGTTTGAGTTTGATGTTCTTTGTAGGAGTTTTGACTATACTACAGATGCCCATAGACTCAAAATTTTTCCAACCACTTTGAAGGAGTCATCCTTGAGATGGTTTATGAGTTTGGGTAGTAGCACAATCAATACATGGGATGAGATGAAATGGTTGTTTCTTGCAAAATATAAAGATTACTATAGAGGCACTGATCAGCATGGGGATGACATCTTTAGGATGACACAAACTACAGATGAGAGCCTTGAGGATTATCTGGAAAGGTTTTTGTTTAGTGTCAAGAAGTCCAAGCATAGTACTTTGAACGAAGATTCCCTCAAATTGATATTCTTGAGGGGTATCGGTGATGAATGCACTGATTCTTTAGATCTCATGGGGGGGGTGACATTACACAATCTAATTGGGCTGAAATAAAACAAATTTGCAAGAAATATTCCAGATCCACTTCCAAGAAGAATAGGAGATTTAAGCCAGGAGCACCATCATCATCATTTGGAAATGGAGTTTCTAGGTTGAAACTTAGTCATTTGTTAAAAGATTTCAAAGAGGACATTATTAATAATATGGCTACTCAGTTGGATACATTGGCAGCTAAGAAGAAGCATGAGGAAGCAGATGCATTCCTTGCAGAATTCTGTCCTCATTATAAGTAGCAGAAGAAAGATTGTAGATGTAAGATGGTTGCAAATGTTGAAGTACTTGATTTCAAACCAATTCAAGGGGAGGATGAACAAGTCTTCTATGTTGCTCAGAGAAGACCAAATTTTCCGAGACAAGGTATGCCACCTGATCCACTTTCCTTTTCTGGTTATAGTGGTAGTTCTTATGCACCAAATAACCAATGGCAACCACAACATTCTCAAAATTTTGGTAATTATCCACATTGGTATGGATCACAAGGCCAAGGACAATAATTTGCTAATCAAATGCCCCAGTGGTAGTAGCCACAAGGAAACTGGTATCCACCTCAAGGTGCAGGGAACCAGTTTCAAGGGAATTGGCAACCTAACTCTCAATGGAGGGGAAACCCATCATGGTCATCCCAATCTTCTGGATATCAGCCTCCTACTCAGCAGCCACAACCTCCTACTTTAATGCCACCTCTTGTAGCCACAACACCACCTCCAAAGCCAACACAGCTACCTACTCAATTGTTGCCTAATCCAAATATTAAATCTCAGCAACAACAACAAGCTTATTCAGCTGATGCTAACCAATACCCAACCTATTCTTTATCACTAGAAGATATTCACCTCCGATCTGGAACAACCCTGCCCAGTCCCTCTCAACTAGTTATTACTGAAGTACTAGAAGAGCAGCCAACCTCTAATCCTAATGATGTAATACCTCAGAATCAAATATTACCACCATTTCCCCAAAGATTGTCTGAGAAAGAAGTTTCAACTGAACAACAACAATGCTTTGATATTCTTGACCAACTGAAGCACATTTGTGTTAAAATTCCATTGATGCAAGCAATAAAGGATGTTCCAATATATGGTAAGGCATTGAGAGAGGCATGCCTAAAGAAACCTGGCAGAAAGAAAAATGATACACAAACAGTTCATGTTATGGGTCAATTAGCTGATATTATGTTGGGAAAAGTTGCTATTCTAAAATATTCTGATCCAGGCAGTCCTGTTGTGACTATAGTCATTAAAGGCAGTCAAATAAAGAATGTTTTAATTGATCTAGGAGCAGCCATTAATGTAATGACAAGGGAAGTAATGAAACGTCTTGAGATAGATAGTTTAAGGGCTACACCTACAGTTCTTCAACTTGCTGATGGCTCTGCAGTAAAGCCTGATGGTATAATAGAAGATATAGTGGTCATACTAGATTCCTGGGAATACCCTGTAGACTTTATGATTTTATCCCCAAAAGCAACATTGGGGGGATATCCAGTCATTTTGGGGAGACCATGGCTTGCCACAACAGATGCATATATTGGGTGTAGATCGGGAGACATGACTATCATAGATGGTAGTTCCACAAAAATATTGGCTTTGTATTCCCCTACACAACCTCAGCTTGAGCAGCAGCAGGCTGTTTGGTCTATTTTGGGAGAGGAATCTAAAGAGATAGACTCTATTAGTCATCTTATGATGATTAATCGAGTACCACTCATGCAGTTATATGATGAGGAATTAGTCCTTTATAAGGTTCTGACAAATGAATTAATAGAAGACAGAGAATTGCAGGAACTAGTTCCGAATATTGCAGGATTGAACTTTCCTGCAACCACTGATATTTTGCACACTTTGTTGCCACAAGAGTTGTCATATTCTCATTTTTCTAATATAAATCAGATTGATCTTACTGTCAAGATAGAGGTTGCATTGAATAAATATTTGAACATCAACAAGAATATAGCAGATATTCAGAAGAATAGCTTGGTAGACTTGCTAAAACTCCATAGAAATGCCTTTGCATGGGATTACAAGGATATGAATGGAATTGATCTAGCAGTTTGTACACATCGCATTTATATAAAGGATGAGTGTTGTCCCCTTAGACAACCTCAAAGAAGAGTCAATCCTACCCTGAAAGAGATAGTTAAAGAAGAATTGCAGAAATTGTTGAAGGCTGGATTTATTTATCCCATTTCTGACAGTCAATGGGTATCACCTTTGGTGATAGTTCCTAAAAAAGGAGGCAAATGGAGAGTATGTGTTGATTATAGAGCCCTGAACTTAGCCACAAGGAAGGATCATTTTCCAGTACCCTTTGTAGATCAGGTATTGGATTCTCTTGCTGGTAAGAAATATTTTTCATTTTTGGATGGATTCAGTAGCTATAATCAAATACAAATAGCCCCTGAGGACCAGGAGAAAACAACATTTACTTGTCCATGGGGCACTTATGCATATTCTGTTCTTCTTTTTGGGTTGTGTAATGCTCCAGCCACTTTTCAAAGGGTGGTCATCAATATTTTTCTGATATTTCTCAAGACATAATGGAGATTTACATGGATGACTTTACAACCTATGGTTCTGAATTTGATCAGGCATTGGATAATTTGAAGAAAGTTTTGCAGCAGTGTGAAGACTACAACTTGTCTCTAAATAGTGAAAAGTGTTTTATAATTATCGAAGAAGGAATAGTCCTTGGTCATCATATATCTGTACAAGGTATACAAGTGGATCAAGCAAAAATTGAGGTTATTCAGCAAATTAATGACCCTGTGAAGCAAAAAGATGTGAGAAGTTTTCTTGGCCATGCTGGATACTACAAAAGGTTCATTAAAGATTTTAGCAAAATTGCAAGTCCCTTATATACACTGCTTACTAAAGATGCAGAATTTAAATGGACCTCAACATGCAATGAAGCTTTTTTAAAGCTTAAGCATGCTTTGACTCAGGCACCAGTTCTCAAAGGACCTAATTGGTCTCTACCATTTCAAATCCATACTGATGCATCTGATTATGCTATAGGAGCAGTGTTAGGACAGAAAGTTGACAAGTTGGAAAATGCCATATATTATATCAGTAAGAATTTGCAAGGACTTGAATTGAATTATACAGTTACTGAAAAAGAAATGCTAGCTGTTATATATGCCCTTAACAAGTTTAGACACTATATTACAGGGTATCTAATATTTGTGCATACAAATCATACTGCAATTAGATATCTTATGAATAAGCCATGAATCACTGGTAGACTGGCTCGCTGGTTATTGTTGATGCAAGAATTTGATATCACAATTGTATATAAGCCAGGGAAGTCTAATGTTGTTGCAGATTATCTTTCATGACTTCAATTGTAGGAAGACTCTACAATGATAGATGACACTTTTCCAGATGAGCATTTGTTTCTCATACAGGCTCATACACCTTGGTATGCTAATATTGCCAACTATTTAGCTACAGCTAAGATGCCAATTTCTTTTTCTCCTAAGGAAAGAAAGTTGTTAGTTGAATTTTTTTTTAATTTTTCATGGATTGTTGATTGTCTATTCTATACTGGACCTGATCAAGTTATGCGAAGATGTGTCAGAGAAGATGAAACATATGACATCTTGCATGCATGTCATGATGAACCATGTGGAGGTAATTTTGCTACCAAAAGGATAGCATTGAAAATACTCAATACTAGTTATTATTGGCCTACACTACATAAGGATGCAGCTCAATACACAAGGAAGTGTGATAGGTGTTAGCGAATGGGAAGACCTACAAAATCTGATGAAATGCCTCTATATCCTCAAATATCTGTAACACCATTTGATAAATGGGGATTAGATTTTGTTGGCCCCATTGATCCACCTTCTAATGGCAAATCTTATATCTTGGTATGTACAGACTATGTGACAAAATGGGTAGAAGCTAAAGCTATGCAACATGCAAGAGATAATAAGGTAGTTGAGTTTCTATATGAGGAAATATTTACAACGTAAGGAGTACCCAGGGAAATTTTCTCAGATTAGGGACCTCAATTTACATCAACATTGATAAAAGCTTTGGTCAATGAATATAATATAAGACACCAGAAATCTACTCCATACCATCCACAGTCTAATGGTCAAGTAGAGGTTACCAATAGAGAACTTGAGGGTATTCTTACAAAAATAGTGTCTATCCACAAGAAAGATTGGTCTAATCGACTTTTAGAGGCAATTTGGGCATATAGAACAACCTGGAAAACACCAATTGGATTCACACCTTTTGAGATGGTCTATGGCAAAATAGCAATGATGCCTATTGAATTTGAGCATAAAACCTTGAGAACAGCCCTACAACTGAATATGACATTATCTGAAGCACAAAAGGAACACATTTAGCAGTTAAATGCTTTAGATGAATGGAGAAAAATAGTTTTTCAATAGACAGAGTTGATTCAAAACCAAAGAGCCAGATGGCATGATAAGTACATTAGAGAAAAGAAATTCAAAGTTGGTGATTGGGCACTCTTGTATGATTCCAGATATAAGGATGCTCAGGGAAAACTCCAAACAAGGTGGTTGGGTCCTTATGAGATAGAAGAAGTTTTTCATAATGGACCAGTTCGGTTGTCCACCATAGATGCTATTAGATTCAAAATTTTAGTGAATGGACACCGACTACGCCTTTATCACAAGCCGACTACTAGAGAAGAGTTTCTGTAGCAGTTTGCTCCTCAAAAAGAAACACAAGTTCCTGTAGCAACTGGTGATATTCTTGCAGTAACTGATAATGATTCAGTAACAATTCATGAGCTTCCTGTTGCACTTGGGCATGTTAATAAAGGTGATGTTCCTGCAGCTTTTGCAGTGAACTTAATTATCGTATCATAATTAGATATTTCCATGAGAAATATTGTTCTTTGTACATAAGTTCCATCCACTACATTCCATCCCACTTTCTTATCTATCACTTCATTTCATTTCGCCATCATTTTCACCCAATTGCAGGTACGTGTATATTGTACTTTATTTTAATTTTGCATTTAATAGTTCATTATGACTTTAATCCTGTTTTAATCCGCTTCAAACCAGACATCTTATCGGCCTGTGTGGACACATGCTAGGTTAAGTTGAGGGGGGGGTACTTTATGGTCCTTTTTCCCAGTAAGATCTATTATCCTAAACTGATTTCCTAACTGACATTACTTATGATGATTATTATTTCACGCGAGTGAATAATAAGTTCTGCCGCCTAATTTTAGATATGTAGATTTTAGCTTTTGGGAATCTTTCAAACATTTTGGTGAAGCTGTGGAAGTATCGAAGTAAAATATGGGAGGTGATCTGATTCGCCATGAACCGACTGTACATGAAGGGTTGCTGCAGGATGTTGTCTATGTGCACTATTTCTAAAACCACGGCTGGCTGGAGTATTTCTTGAAGATTAGGGATTTCAATGATGAAATAGCTGCGAAATTTATGCATTCTTTTGATGAAGGAGAAGCCATAGTTAAGGGTTTGAGGGTAATTGCTACAGAGAAAAGAATTGCAGAGGTCATAGGGTTGCTGCAGGAAGGAGAACTCTTTCCAGAATCGAAGGATGCAAGGAGTGCCAGGGCAGAGTTCACAATTCCTACAGACACATCCTTAATGATAGATAGACAAGGAATTAGAAGGGTTTATTTGCCAGCACATTGGCCTCAGGTAGCTCTGTATATCATGAAGTATATCACCTGTGAAGGATGGTATTCAAATCTCCACTCGCCTCACTTCAAGCTACTCAATCATCTGTGTCATAAATAGCGAGTTAATGTCCCAAATTTCTTATATCATCTCATTTCTATAAGTGCTAAGGAGACTAAAAAATATGGCAATCGCTCTGTTAGCCATCACGGACTGGTGAAGTTGCTGGTACAATGATCCCTAAGAGATGTCTCACAGATGGAATGGGGTGTGTTTGAAGATATTATGCAATTTAGGGTAGATGAAGCCCCTATTGAAGATAATCCTTCGGTTCAAGAAGGGATAGCTGCAGAAGATCTTTCCAGTGAAGATGAGGGTTTGTTAGTTGCTGAAGGAGCTGTAATAATTTTAGAAGAAAATATTGAAGCAGGGCTAATTGAAGGACAACCCTCTACCTCTCTTCAAGGAGGTTCACCTATTTTGCAAAGGGAAGGAAAAGAATTAGAAAAGGAGGAGTCAGGTGAAGAATTTGTTGTTCGGCCATAAGAAGTGCATATTCCTCTTGCAGCCAAGAGGCGTCGGACAAAAACAAGAACTCCTACATCTATTTCAAAAGTGTATGTTAGGAGAACAAGAAGAAAAATACAGAAAACTCAATTAGTGAGTAAGCCAGTAGAGGTCATTGTAGTAGACACTTTAGAAGAAGAAAATGCTATAGATAAGGAAATGCAAGAAAACCCTACAGAAGATGAAATTCAGGAAAATCCTGCAGGTGAAGAAATCCAAGAAGCAATTCGGGAAGAAATTATAATTGATAAGCTTGCAAATCTGGTTTCAGTGGCATTGCAATATGAGGAGATAATTGATGATGTTGCATAGAAACCTGAAGAAAACATGGGAAATATGCCAATCCAGAATGAGGAAGTGATTGAAGAAATTCCACGGTCTAAGGTAGGACCCATAAAAACTCCTTCATCTCTAACTAGCTTGTCAATTGCTTTAACATTCTTTAGGCAATGGGAAATAGAGAAGGATAGGTTGCAAGGAATAATTAATAAGAAGCAAAAAGAGATTGAGAAGAAAGATAATAGAATTAAAGAATTGGAGACTAAGGTAGAGCTCCCCCAAGAATTTATGCAGTGCACTTAAAAGAATGGTATCTGAATTTCAGATTAAACCTCATAGTAAGGGACCTTAGCCCATCCTTGGAAACACCTGAGGAATTATATCATGCTTTTCAAACCTCCCCACATTCTGTAAAGAACCTGTTATGTGAATTATATTTACATAATTATGCTGTGCCCCAAGATAGAGAATGGAATCCCTTGTTGTATATTGGGGATATTCATCTCAAAGCTCTAATATCATGGATACAAAATGAAATGATTATAGGACGACAAGCTAGGGAGTTTGAAAAACTGGAACTTGACTGTCCATTGCCATTGAGGAGGGAAGCAGAAGAACCCAGAGTTCTGTATTATGACTGGAAAAAGTTGTTAATAAGAGATGATATTAGAAAGATAGTACTTCCAATGAGAGAGGAAGTATATCAAGCGTTTGAGCAATTAGTCCAAACCCACAGGACAACGACACTAGAGGGACTAACTCAACACTGGAATCATCTACCAGATCATCTAAAACTAGGAGAACCCTATTCATTGCAGAATTTTCATGTAGCTATACAAAGAGCCTCCAAATATATATATCTAGGAAGGGAGAAATCTAATAATTGGTTACCATTAATTTTTCAGCCTCCTATCCTAATGTGGCCACTTTTGGCATGCCAACCAACAGAACAGAATTATGATGTGAATGTTGAAGAAATAGCTAGATGGTCCAGGTTGGAGAAAATGAAGGGATTTTACTAGAGTTTTCTTTCCAAGGGAACCGGACAGAACACTGTGGGTGATTTTAGAGTCTTAGCAAAAGTTAGAAATTTTCCTTTTGTCGCAAGAGCAGCAAACCCTTAGAGTTGGGGGGCATGATAAGTTGGTGTATTGACATGTTTTTATCAGGACTTTTAGGTTTTTTTGGTATCTTTTGGGTTGCATTATGATAGTAAAATATTGTGCATTGACTATATGTAATCCATGTTTTAAAAACCAAACTTAAGAAATCATGTTTGAACCTTGCCAATATCTTCCTGTAGCCATGCCAATTTATTCCTGCAGCCAAATGGTTTGTCTCTGTGATATGCGGATTATTTAGGATGATTTCATGTGTGAGTTAATGAATGTATTAGTTAAAGTAAAATACATATGAGTGTCCTTGTATATTGTTTCTGTTTTAGTGCAGGTAATAATTGATGCTGCAGTGAAGAATTCTCTTCCGTGCCTAAGGACTGGATAATCATGCCAGATAGCTAGAGGTCAACTTGAAGGAGATTCAAGCAAGCGCGATCTATGGCATAATCAGAGTAGTTGTACTTCACCATGGGATTTTAACTCCAGTGCATGTTTAATCTGTAAAATATCTCTTTGGCATGCAAGGACTGTGGTTTGGTTATAGATCCACAGTTCTTGTAGCCAAGCTCTCTATTATCCCCTTCATCTTGCAGTGATCCACCTTTTCTTCTAGGCGTAATTGTAGTTATCCATTGTAGTTTTTCTTTTCTATTTAATAAGCTCTCCCTTCTTTTTTGAGTGTTAGATAGAATGGAAAAGGATTGAGCAGTTTTTGTCACGTCTTCTAGATTTTCATCTTTTGGATACGTAATTATCTTTCGGGAAGAAATGAATAAAAACATGTTATTCTGATCTGTTAAGAGTTCTTTACTGAGAGTTTGATATCACTCATCTAAGGGGGCCCACTTGGTAAGTGATCCCGTGTTTATGATTATTGAAGTTAGTTTTTACTTAGTTGTAGTAGAAGTTCATGACTGGGATGTTCCTACAGCCACTGGAAACTGATCATTTGACTGTTCCTGCAGCCAAGGCAAAATGGTGTTATTCCTGTTATTTCCATTAATTCATTTCAGCAGAATTTTGAAAAAGCTTTCATTTAGTCTTTCTGATTTTTATTCCTACCTTTCTTCCAGTAATTGAGAATAATCATTCAAGGAGCTTAGTGCATATATCTTGCAGACCCATTTCAAGTTTTATGTTCCTGGATTGACAACTAAATGAACACCAACCATGAGAATAGTAAACTCTACCATATGAATATCCAAACTTCGGATTGAGATTTCAATTAGAGATATTATTGTTATTAATGTTGGGGTAGACAACGCGTACGCGCTACCTTTTCTAGGCTCGAGAAAAACAAACCTAAGCGCGTACGTGGGAATTTCAAATTTTAAAACCGTGTACGTGCTGCTTGTTTTTCCAAGTTTTTTTTGGGTGGTGTCCACTTTTCTGACCACCATCTTTGTGCATAAACCCTCTACTTACTACTCTCTTTCTTCTGCAATTCAAACTTGTTTCTGCCACAAGACTTCATCCGGTTTATCCTCATAAGATTTTTGTCATCCGATTCTATCTTGTTATCAGACTTATCTACCAAATCCTTTTGCAAATTTATGCAACCCTCTGGTATAACCTCTACAACCGGTTTCTCAGTACTGCAACTTCTCTCAAGACTCAGATTCTTCACCTCCTCTTTCTCCTTCAAAGAAGCCAATGTGAAATTCTTCCCGCCCTTCTCAATACTGATTAAGTTTCTTCTACAATCACAAATGACTTCTCTATCAAACTACCAAGGTCTTCCCAACAAGACATGACAAGCACTCATAGATACAACATCACACAAGACCTCATCCCTAAAAGGCCCAATATTAAAACTCACCAAACACTACTCCTTTACTTCTAACTTTTGATCATCTTGTAAAAAACTTACCTTGTTAGGACAAGGGTGCTCAAGCCTCTTCAATCTAGGCTTCATTACCATCTCCTCAAATACCAAATTATCAGTACTTCCACTATCCACAATAACCTTGCAGCACTTACCACCTGATTTGCATATAGTCCGAAAAAGACTCCTTTGAGTAGGTCTGGTATCTTCACTGCTCTACTCCATCGTGACTCTTCTGAACATAAGGGATTCTCCTTGCTCCGGTGCATAGTTAGTTCTAGTAACTTCACTTTTTGGTTCCTCATTTTCCACACAACTTCTTGCCATTCCCTTCTTACATTCATAAAATCTATGTTCGGTTTCTCCACACTTGAAACATTTTCCAAGAAATTCTCTTTTGCTACTGCCACTGCCTTTCCTCTATTTTTTCTATTTCGGTTCTTTACTCCACTTAGGTTTTGATTCTTCTTCAACATTCTGCTTCTCTAAACTCATCTGCCCCTTGAATCTCTCCTTCCCTCTAAGGTTATTTGGCTGTCTTCTCCTCACCTTCTCCTCAACCTTCAAAGCATATTGGTAAGCTTCTTCAACTATGGAAACCCTCAACATACTCATCTCAACCTGAATGCTAAATGTAAGTCCATTTAAGTACTTCAATACCTTTTAGAATTCCTCGGTATACTCTTTCATAGTCTCCATCTCTCCATCTCTCTATGTCCAGATCTGATCATCACCTTGTAGAATTCCTCGGTATAATCTTTCATAGTCATGTTTCTCTGTTTCAGGTTATGCAACTTCTTGAACAATTCCAACTCATAGTCTCCTGGTATGAACTTGGCCTTCAATCTTGCAACCATCTGTCTCCACCGAGTGATCTTCATTTAAATATTCTCCACTCTATCTCTCTGCAATTATTTCCACCATAAGGAAACATTCCCTTTCAACTTAGTCTATGCCAACTAGACTCTCTGCGGGTCCTTGACATCCTCAAACTCAAAGTAATCTTCCAACTCTCTGATCCAATCAATTAGATCCTCCGGGTTTAGCATTCCAGAAAATTTTGAAACCTCCACTTTATGAACTTTACTTGCTTGTGCCACTGCTCTCAAAAGTCTTTCCTCTCTTTCATCTTCCAACCCTTCAGCCTCTTCCACCTCAATCTCTTCTCCAGCTTCTTCATATTCATCTTTAGACTCCATATTCCTTCGCAAACCAGCCAATGCATTTTGGATCTCATTCCTCATCTCATTCTTGAAATCCTCCATCATCTAATCTACCCTCTGGGGGTTCATCCTTCTAGGTGACATCTCCTCCCCCATTCTGGTGAACTGCCTCAACTTGACGATCTGACTACTGGTTTAAATTGCCTCTCACTCAGTGATCTATTGAACACACATGCAACCTATTTCCAATCGATGATCTATCCACCCAAAGGAATGCCTCAAGGTTCGTAACCAACTCTTCCACCAACCGGTACATAACCAACTCTGATACCAATTGATGCAGCCATAACCGGTGAATCCTCAAAAGAGAACTGACCAACTTATGCAGCAAGAGTAACACAACAAAAGAAACAATAAAACATAGAAAGATTATAGAAAAATATCATATCATTGTCTTAGAACCTACCATAATCAACCGGTTATCATCATACAGTCATCATAGAACATCCGGTAGTCAATCGGTTACATGCAGGCTAACATGCCAGATATAATCCATCTGGAACTCTCAGAGTCAATCAGATTTCTAATCATGAACCTAAAACCTTCTTCCAATCTCTACTTCCCTACAAATGATTACATAAGGCTATATATATACCCTCTGGAATATATTTAGGTCAGCCATAAAAGATTACATTTACCAAGATAGGAAAATGAAACGTGTAAATAGGTCAGCCCCAAGAATGAAAGAAAATTCTTTGGAAAAGAACCACCAAGAAGTGCGGATCAACAAGTAGGTCAACCAAGGAATTAGGAACATTAAGAAAGACCCAAAATAGATCCACATGGCAAGAAATTGATCCAGAAAGAAGAATCTCCAACCGGTAAGCTCAAAACTACCCCGGAACCCAGGATCAGTCAAACTAGGAGCAATATCTCATTGAAAAAGAATCCAAATGGACTAAAAATATGGAATTAAGCACATAAATCATCCTGGAAACCAAAAATATGATTTGCAATGAAAAGAAAGCCACCACTGGAACATACCGGGAGGAGCACAAAAAACTACACACGAAACTGAACAATAACTAAATTGAAAGGAAATATTTTGGGTTGATGCAAGATTTCTCATAGAACCTGGCATGCTCCTGCATTATTGAATAAATATGGCTAAATATATGACCAATTGATGGCAAAATAATGATTAAAATGACTAAATATACTATCAGTGAGAAAAAAACAAAAAAACTAGTGAATAAAAATGACTAAATATATTACCAATTAACGACAATTAATGATTGCAATGACTAAATAAATTACTACCATGACTAAATTAACCACTAAATATACTACCAAATTGTTCGATCAAAACAACCAATAAATGACTAAAAATGGTTTAGTCATAAATTGGTCATGTTATAAATGATTGACAATAAACTACTAATGGTCACATGACCAAGATTAGTCATTTATTTGCAATTTTTAGTAGTTTTTTTAGTCATTTATTGTTGTTTTTGTACTCGTGATTAATAGAAGGCTTAAGATAAAATAATTAAATAAATAAATTTTTATTTAATTAGGCTAGGACAATTTTAGGTGTTTAAATTTTGCTCCTCTTTGAAACAATGCAGCCTGTCGCGTTGGCTCAAAGAAGATAAGGTTAATTGTACAATATTTGCCCTAGGTAAGGAAGAAGACATGCCCCCTCAAGAGATTGGGTGAAAAATTCTGCAAAAAAAAACGCAGACAATCTCTCGATAAGAAAGAAAAGCTAGAAGGGATAAGGACAAGATGACAGGTTCAAGCAGGTGAAAACTAGACTCAAAAGGGACCAATGGTGAGGAAAAAGGCACCATGAGGTGTGTTGGTGCCCCAAATCAACAAAATGCTAGGATCTAAAAGGTAGCCAAACTTTATGCTCAATCCTAACACTGGACTCGGCCAACTTAACATGAAATAGGCAATTTCCTCTTCACTTCAAGCTCTGCAGGACCTAGGCAGGTAGACCTTTGTAATACTCTTGGAATTTTATAAATTTCAATGAAGGATTACATTTAAGCAGATTGCTCTCAACATATTTTACTAGAATACATATGATTTAATCCAGAATTGGCTCAATTCTAATTCTATATCACTTACTCATCCTTGAGAGTTAAAATAATTTAAAACCTACACCTAGCAACAAGAGGGTATAGAAGGATTTTGATATTTTGGTTTGTTTCTGGAAATACATCAATATTTTAATAGACCAATGCCTGATCCTAAATCATGAAGTTAAACATGCAACCAAAGTAGAAATTCTATGAACAAATGGAACTCAGTCAATGCATTTCAAGATGTTAATACCTTACATTAACAAATTCACTTATCTTGTTATTCAAACTCTTCTTACAAATCCAATTTGTGCACCCAAAACCATAAATATGTACTCAAAATTTTTAACTCTTCCCTTGGAAGAAACCCATGAATAAACATCACTATCACATAAAACATTATGAAGAAAACTTCCAAATACCCTTGATATTATTAAATTTATGTGGATTTGAATACATAACTTGAGATTATAATTGTTTGAATAGAGATATTTAACTCTCTCCTTGGAAGAGACCAATGAACAAACAATACATATACAGAAGATCTACAAAGATGAATCAAAAACATCCTTAAGGTAATAAATTAATATAACCAAAAGTGTACAAATCTGAAGACAGTTTCATGACAATAACACTATAATTTCAAACACTGATTCACCTATTCATAAAATCAAACTACTATATTAACACATCTAATCTGCAACTTAAAATTCAACACTACCCTATTTACATGCCTGAAAAATGAAAAATTCAAAACCCTCAGAAAGAAGAAGAATGGAAAATAAATAGAAAGAGAAGAAGCTTCCAGAATCTCCTGATTGCTGCCACATGAACTCTTCTCTTTCATCTCTCTGCAACAGAAAAAATACCCTTGATGAATACTAAGAAGGGGGGTGAATTAGTATGCCAAAAATCTCTGTACTTAGACACTTAAACAGTCTGAAGATAAACCGGTAAAACAGTTTAATAGATAGACCGGTTATCACACATGCAAACCAAAATGCAAATAAAGCATTCACCCACAAAAGCAATACAACCATAACAAAAGATATTTGATGTGGAAACCCAACTGGGAAAAACCACGATGAGATGGAACTCACAAGTCACTATCTGTAGAATAGAAACCAGACCGGTTAAGGTCTTACAATGTTCTTCACCAGAATAGATCCTATTAGGAATCTCAATCTCTATTAGGAGATAAGTCCGATTAAAGACTACCTTGTTAGAGGATTTTACAATAGGCTTTTGGGCCTACCCGGTTAAGGGCTACAGACTTGTCAAAGATGTGAGTAATCAATAAGTGTTTGATCTATCTAATAGCATAAACTGCTTGGTTAGATCTAGTATAGCTCACTCTTAATGCATTCCAGCATTACTTCAGTCTTCTCTATCTCTCTCTCTCAGTTACAACTTGATCTTCTCAGATAAGATCGCTCTTACAACAACTCAACAACCACCTTAAACCCCAGTCACAACATAAACCCTTTCAGCAACAACCTAAAACCCTAGACATGATGTCCTTTTAAAGGAATCTGATTTCATGTCAGTCCAATAGGATTACATTACAATTTCCTAGGTTCAATGAATCTAGACATACTCAGTAAAATGACACAAAAAGCACCGTCAGTGTGTCGGCACCGTCAATCAATCGGTGGATTGGTAACTCATCACAAAATGTCGGTTGGTAACTCATCACAGAGTATTACCGGTTCATACAAAATACCGGTTGCCGATTTGACAAAAATGAAGACTGGTAAGAATGTGTTATGCCGCTTTTCTCCCTCGTACCGCTTGAGATCTACGAGCCTCTTGGGGTCGACATGCCGCTTCAGACCGAGAAACACATTCTGCAAAATCACCAATAGTCTAAAGACTAGAATACAACATACCAGTTGAAGCAAATACCGGTTGAGCTCTAGCTCATACATATAAAGGAGATCTCAATACAAGTGTGTGTCCATCAATGACAATCACAACATAAACATCAAAAATGCCAACAATCTCCCCCTTTGGCATTGATGGCAACACTTAGGAAAATTAAATTTTGACATCTAAATGTTTTACAACAAAAACATGCCATTAACAAAATTGCTCCCCCTAAGCATATACACTATCCCTTAATCAATACAATGTATAGCAATTTTGCATACAGAGCATAAACATTGAGATATCAGAGCATATAGCATATATCAAAATTTTAAAACCAGATACTTCTCCTTATTTGTCTCCAAAATAGATAGAGTACTTCTCCCCCTTTGCCAACAATGACAAAGTACCACTGAATAACCCTGTTTCCATTTGATATTGAAATAATAAAAGTTTATGACAACAATGAATAATACTTGTCAAAAACTGATTTATAGTCCTGCAAAAATTGTTTCATGGATAGAGACTAGGACTCAAGTAGGGAGGTGGCCACTTCTTTCTCTGTTTGAATCTGGGATACCTGTTCCTCCATTGCATCAATTGTGCTCAGCTCCTGCGTAACTGTCAAGGCATCCAGGTTCAAATAACACTTCTGAAGAATTTGCAAACGTGGAAGTAAAACTAGTTGTAGCTCCTGCAAATCTCTAGATCGTGTACTGATCTCTTGCTCCATTTTGGTTGACTGGATCTGGAACCAGTGGATGGTTTGCCCATAAGTTGCAAAGGAATCATAGGGTGGCTTAAATGTACTCAAGTAGGACTGTAAGTCCATTTGAAGCTTTTGCTTCTGAGTTAGCACATCATCGCAAAATAGATGGGGTTGACAAATTTTGCTTAGTAGCAAGTTTCCCTCATCCAAAGCATCCCTTATATCCTTTTGGTCTTTCAAAAGTTCAGACCGGAGCTCATTCAACTTTTTCACTAGAGAAATGTTAAGAGCCTTTTGATGCTCTTTCTTGACATTTGCCTCAACTACTTCTCCCAGGCTTTGCACCTGATCATCCACTACAGTGCATAGTAGTTTGAGCTATGCTAGTGATGATTCAGTGTTAGGAAGATTGGTATCGAGGATCAAACCGGTAAGGGTGTCTACAACCACCTGAATTATGTCTTGCTCCTTTTTCCTACGAATGATTTCAAGGTGCTCTTGAGCAACCTTAATGCTCTGCATAAGCTCCAACTCACTTGTAGACTGGAGATCAATAGGACTGGAAATATCAGCCAGTTTGGCTTGACTCCCGGTTGCCTTCGGAGTCTCCATCTGTGTGCTCTTCATTGCTTCTGCTGCCTTGTCTGCTTCTTCCTTCTTCCTTTTCTCTGCTTCTTTCTTCTGTTCTTGTTCCTTGTCTTCCTCTTCTTTCTTTTTCCTCTTTGCTTCCTTCCTCTTCTCCTCTTCTTTCTCTTCCTCTTCCTCCTTCTTCTTTTCTTCCTCTTCCTTCTTCTTCTTTTCTTCCTTATCCTCTTCTTCTTTCTTCTTTCTATCATCTTCTTGCTTCTTCTTCTCTTCATCTTTTCGTTTCTCCTCTTCCTCTTTTCTCTTCTCTTCCTCTTTTCTCTTTTACTCATCTTCATCCCTCTTCTTCTTCTCTTCCTATTCCTTAGCCACTTCTTGTGTGTCCTTGGCTTGCTCACTGCCCTATTCAGCTTGTTGCCCCTATTCTGTTCCCTCATAAGGTATGTCCTGAGTGACATATTCTATATCCAGGGCATCGACATCAATAGTGTCGATTGGTTCTTCAACCGAGTTTCCTTCTTCATCAAAAACTTCATCCGGTTTGGATATGATCGGTTCTTTTTCTGCTTGCAGGTTGACCATTCATGCTTTGTGAGCTTGAATAGCATGATTCATATATTGATGAGTGTCTTTTTCAACATCATCAACTCTTCCCTCCAACAGCCAGAGTCTTCTTCTCCTTGTGAAGAAGAGTCCTTTATTTTGGTCCAAAACATCAAATAATTCTAAATTTGAGAGGTCGGGAAAGTACTGTGCAAAGACTTTCTCCCTAATCTCTTGTACTTTTTCAATGGCAATGCACCATTTATTATCTAATGCTTTATATAAAGAATCTAGTGTCTAAGATTTAATCTCTAATGGTGACCAGTCATTTTTACACAAATAAATAATGATTTCCTGTAATACTTCTTCTTTCTCCTCATCGCTAATATCATCATAATAATCTACTAAATCATGAAGTAATTTTCTCCTAATATTCTTAATTGTCCTTTGAAAATGTGTCAAAGGTTTGTATGAGGAGATATCAATATTTATCGGTGCGGATGTTGCCGGTTCATTCTTCTTCATTTTCTTTGTCTGTCTGGCCTTCTCTGGCTTTTCATCAAACTCGGTCTCTTCAGAGTCTGATTCATTTGACTTAGTCTTCCTTTTTCTTTCAAAGACTTTTGTCGGTGTCACTTTCGGTTTCTTCTTTGTAGGTGACCGATTGGTCACTCTTGGAGTTGCAGTAGTAGCCGATGCCGATGCTGCAGGCACTGCCTCTTTGCAGCCAATTCTTTTCCTTTCTTAACAAAGGGTTCCTTAGCCGGTGTAATCCTCTCCAAATAGGTTCCGATCCTCCTAGCCTTAGGATCAAGAGGTGAGGCAATAAGGGTTGAGGCATACCCTTCCAACATATCATACATCACCTCATAGCCCATTGGCTCCACTTCTTCCATTCTAGGCTCAACAACCTCCATTAAGCATTTGTCCACCTGGATGGTGAAACAGATGTCATCTTCATATTTCTTAACGATGTCACCTAAGATCCTTACCCTTTGACTCATCTTCCTTCTGAACTCATCAAAATATTTGTTTAGTACTTTAGGGTAACCGGTTCCAATGGCTTGTATGCTTTCCTTGATCTTCTTAGTCACCGGTTGGTCAGGAGACCACTGGACATCTCCTACTCTAGGAAAGTAGCCTTGGAAATAGAAAAACAACCCAACCAGAAGTTGTCTGAACTTGAATCTCAGTGCATTATCCTGTTTAATCAACTTCAGATTAGATAGGAGTTGCCTCTGCATACCGGTGCATAGGTCAAATGATGCATCCTCTTTAATCATCCGATAAGCAACATTTACCGCTGCAGCAGATACAAAATTAATCTTGCTAGCTGAGAATGTTTTGTAGCCTATCACCATGCAGGCATATTTCACCAGATTATCCTTGATAGGATTAACTGTCATACCCCGTGAGTCACTTGTTGAACCGGTGAGCTTGGCCATTTCCATTTTGCTTACTGTTCTTAGGGCTGACACTTCCCCTGTGTTACAAAAACCGGTGACTGCATGAATTGCCTGTGGTGTGATATCATGCGTCCTCTCTAGGTACATCTTGTCACCATGGACTCTGCTCAGAATGATCTTGATATGATCCTCTGTAAAGTCTTCCAGAAAGTATACTGCATTATGGAGTTTCTTCTTCTCTAGGATACTAAACTCTAGTTTGATTTTCTTGTCCTTGCCGCAAAATAAACCTAACTGGGTGTGAATAGCTAAAGACCCTAGGTCTTCTATTTTGCAATCAATATAATCAGAAATTCCCTCTTCAACTATTACTCCAACTGGAACTTGTGATAGGGCATTGTATTTGGACTTCCTTTGAATGAAACTTTCTGACTCAATGGATGTACTAGAATTGGTATGAGATGCGGAAGCCATTGCAAAGTATTTCAAGAACACGAAAAATACCTTTACAACGCAAATTTAGGGCTTCCTGATTCTACTTCACTCCACTCTCTGTCGGTTGCCAAATCACCGCTTTGTGTTCTCCACGACAGTTTGCAAATTGAGTTTGAATCTCCTTCAAGACTTGTCAATTTCTTGAAATCTTAGCTCAAATCGCCTTTTCTTCGCTCTGCACTTTGAAAACTTTTCTTCGCTCGAAAATAGATAGAGAGAAATGATTTGAAATATGCTTTTATACATGTCTCTCACCTACCGCCATTAATGCTCCTTTGTTAGGGCATAAACCCTAATTTGCCTCTTTTACCATTTTCGGTCTTCTGCCAAGCGATAGGTATTACATATCGGTTAAGGTCTTTTACCGGTGTAACCAGGGGGTTCATAATCATTTCGCTATTTGCTCCCCCTAAGCCTCTTTGGAGCTTAGTTTGCCAGTTCTGATATTTCCACACTAGGTGTAGAAACTGGTTCCTCTTCCAACATTGTTGGTTTCTTCCTCTAGGTTTTGTTCATGTTCCCTTGAACTATTTCAACATCAATTTCTCCTTTCTAAGTGACTGGTATATCATCAGATATACTTTTTCTGCTTCTGCAGAATCTTGCAATGTGACCCGGTTTGTTGCAGTGATAGCAAACCAATCCAGGTGCTCTCCAAGGCCCATTGTTCATGTTTCCATTCTTCCTTCTGCATGTAGCAGTAGTGTGACCATGTCCATGACAAATCCAACAGTTTTCTTTCCATTTGGTTGTTGGTTGATAACCATTGTTGCCTGATTGATAATTGTAAGCATTAAACCGGTTAGGGTTCCGATTCACAAAAGATTCTGAACCAGCTCCTTGGTCCTCTAAGGATATCTTCCGGTATTGTTCATGATAGACCTGCATTTAGATGCTCTATGCCCAAACTTGTTGCATGCATAACAATGACCATTGAACTTATTGGATCTAGGTACATTGTTGATAAAATAAGGAAAATTATTGTAGGCTTTGCTCCTACATACATTGGCAGTGTGTCCTTCTTTAAGATTGTTAAAGCAAATAGGTTTGAATTTTTGCTTACCTTTTCCTTTGAGTGTCAGTTGCTTCTTTGATGCTTCAACATTTGTTCCTTAGGATTCTCCTTCCTCATGTCCAAAGAAACCAAGTCCATTGGTATTCTTTACCAGTCTAGATGACTCAAGCATTTGCTCTAGCTTAACAGTACTTTTGCTAAATTTAGCAAGTATTTCCTTTGACTCAGACAGTTCTTTGGAAATAGCAGTATTTGTCTCCATTAGGCTTGCATTTTCAGAGATGGCTATGTTCAGTTCATCTTGTACTCCTTCTTTTTCCATTCTTCTCTCATGAAGGCGAACAGTCAGTGCACTAATCTCTTGTTTCAACTTGGAGATCTCATGATCTTTGTCCTTTACCAGATCTTCAGTTTTCCTTCGGTTCTCAAGCTCTTGACTAAACTGGATAGTCAGTCCTTCCAACTCCTTTCTCAGATTGGAGATTGAATCATTCAGCTTATTTACTTTTGCAATCATGGCTTCCATATTTGCTTCATCTTCAGAACTACTTTCAGATAGCTCCATCAGCTTCTCTGCATGTTCTCTCCTTTTTGCTTGAGATGCCTCGTATTTGAACATAAGATCATCATAGGCTTGCTCAGACTGAGTGAGTCGTTGAGTAAGTTCCCTCAAGGTGTATTCCCCCATATCTCTTTCCAAGTGGTTAAACTTATAGAAAGGTTGGCTTTGATACCAATTGATGAATACTAAGAGGGGGGGTGAATTAGTATGCCAAAAATATCTATACTTAGACACTTAAATAGTCTGAAGATAAACCAGTAAAACAGTTTAATAGACAGACCGGTTATCACACATGCAAACCAAAATGCAAATAAAGCATTCACCCACAAAAGCAATTCAACCATAACACAAGATATTTGACGTGGAAACCCAACTGGGAAAAACCACGGTGAGATGGAACTCACAAGTCACTATCTACAGAATAGAAACCAGACCGGTTAAGGTCTTACAATGTTCTTCACCAGAACAGATCCTATTAGGAATCTCAATCTCTGTTAGGAGATAAGTCCGATTAAAGACTACCTTGTTAGAGGATTTTAGATTCACAGAAGTGAACCAACTTGTTAGAGGATTTTACAATAGGCTTTTGGGCCTACCCGGTTAAGGGCTACAGACTTGTCAAAGATGTGAGTAATCAACAAGTGTTTGATCTATCTAATAGCACAAACTGCTTGGTTAGATCTAGTATAGCTCATTCTTAATGCGTTCCAGCATTACTTCAGTCTTCTCTATCTCTCTCTCAGTTACAACTTGATCTTCTCAGATAAGATCACTCTTATAACAACTCAACAACCATCTTAAACCCTAGTCACAACATAAACCCTTTCAACAACAACCTAAAACCCTAGACATGATGTCCTTTTAAAGGAATCTGATTTCATGTCGGTCCAATAGGATTACATTACAATTTCCTAGGTTCAATGAATCTAGACATACTCAGTAACATGACACAAAAAGCACCGTCAGTGTGTCGGCACTGTCAATCAATCGGTGGATTGGTAACTCATCACAAAATTCCAATTGGTAACTCATCACAGAGTATTACTGGTTCATACAAAATACTGGTTGCCGGTTTGACAAAAATGAAGACTGGTAAGAATGTGTTATGCCGTTTTGCTCACTCGTACCGCTTGAGATCTACGAGCCGCTTGAGGTCGACATGCCGCTTCAGACCAGGAAACACATTTTACAAAATCACCAATAGTCTAAAGACTAGAATACAACATACCGGTTGAGCTCTAGCTCATACATATAAAGGGGATCTCAATACAAGTGTGTGTCCATCAATCACAATCACAACATAAACATCAAAAATGCCAACAACCTTACCTTTTCAACATTTTGACCTGTATCTTTTCCTTGTGTTATGAAAAACATCATTCCTCTAAAAAAGTCTTTATTTCTGGGTGAAAACATTTCACCCTTTGGGTAAATACACATCCTCATAAGAAAGACAATAAGAATGTCTTCATTCTTTACATGTGTTTCCATTTTCATGCTTACCCACTCAATATTCCTTTTAATACTCTTTAACATTCCGTGAACATATTTCAATTCTGCACATTATCTAAACTCCCCCTATGTGTCCATATTTTCTAGAGAGAATAAAACTAACATGTACTATGCCCTCTTAATTAACCTCTTTTTTACTCTATTGGTGAAAATTCTTTTATTCTGAGTAATGATATTCACCCAATGAAAAATCATTTACCTATCACACATTCACCTTGGGTGGGTATTCTTTAAGCTTTGCACCATTAAATTTCATTTCTTTATACATTTTACCCCTTTCTTGAATAATTTCTTTGTCCTTGATGCAAAAACTTTATAGTGGAAAACCAATATATTATTTAACTATATTCATATCTCCTTTTCATTGAGGAAAATATTTCCTTATCAGTCTCAAAATGAACTCCTTATCACATTTCACAGTGCAGTAGGCTCAGCTATGAGACCACATTTCTTTCATATATAATTGTATTAAACCCTTGCTAGCCTAATTTCAATACTCATTTATACCAGAGCATTTCCCATTTACAATTTCTGGAAGACTTCCTTTATGCTTTGATGGACTTTGATACCCTATTCCAATGCTCACATATTGGCATAGGAAAGGAGACAAATGGCCTTATACAAGGCGATTGCGTTTGCTTGGAAGTTTTTAAAGCATTTTTATAAAATCTATTTTGTGCATGACCTGCAATCGTGACACTCTTGAGATACACTTCTTTTTGGCAAAATATTCACATGCCTTATTTGTTATTTCACATTGTGTATTCATGTCTACTAGTCGCTGCTATAACATTTACTAAAATTCATCTGTCATTTACTAAAATTCATCTGTCATTTGTGCTTTGATAGCTGCCCACGCCATTCTCCATAGTTCCCATTCTGGCACAGGAAGGAGGATGCTAGGAGAGGTTGTGGGGGTTGGCTTTACATTCGCCAAATGCATTTGCTTGAAGTTTCTAATGCATTTCGTACACTCTGCAGTCATCACTAGCACAAAATCCTTATCCTCTATGCCTTGGTGGATGCCATCACCTTGTTCTAAGGCTCCACACCTTGTCTATGACTCCACGTTTTGCACCTCATATCTGCTAGAGAGTTGCAACTTACAACATCTGACAAAATTCTTCTAACCCTTGCGCTTTAAAGGATATCCAAACCCATTTTGCACAGGAGGTGAGGGCGCTGAGAAGAGGCAAGGAGTTGGCTAGACACCGACAAATCATTTTTCGTTTCATTTTACCTTGCTCCCCCTATCTGTCATTGATGCCGCCATTTACCTGCACAGAGTAGGAACCCTAAATTATCATATAGATACAAGTAAGGGTAAAAAAATTTCACCTTCTCCAGACTCGTTGAAGCCTCCACTTTACTTCACCAAGCTCCCGAGAACAATTTTATTAACGAACTTTCTCTTTTTGCCCTTCATTAACCTTCATTTGTCATCTACTCGTATTTGGTTTTTCACGGAGTCATTCTCAATATATGTGGCAACTTACTCGGGGCTTGTTGAAGCTTCTTTTTTGGTTTTGACGAGCCGCGAGCCATTCCTTTCCTTTGAGAAAAAAAAGTGGGCCCCTTTCCACCATGTTTTAATAATGTTCTAAAAAATTGTCAAATGATGGTTTTAAAATCCATTTTAAACCTTTATTCTCTTTTTACTTGCCAATATAAGTGTAACACCTACATAAATAATAAACACAATTTTTTTGCCTCAAAATCACCTTATGTCTTTATCCCTTGGAATCATATACTAGGAATCATGTTGCAAAATGAATTTTCTTGACATTCCTGGAGTGTGAGATTTTAATTGCCAAAGTTGACTGCTTAGCTGTTTCTATCATACCCAAACTTTTGGGCAAAAATGCAACAACAATTGTTTTTAAACAACACTAAATTACTTGATGTTCTGAGTTCAAACGATGAGGTAACTTAATTAGTTTACACTAAAGGTCAACTCACGAGTCATTATGAATAGTTTCCTAAAGAGAGCAATAGTATATTTAATTTAATTAGGAGACTTAAGTCATATCTCAATCTCCTAGGCCGTTAAATAACAAATTAGATTTTAATTTTCTCATCAATGACCATTACTTAAATTGAATCATTTAACCCTATAAATTCATCAATCTCTCTTAATTAATTAATTAATTATTTGCCAAATAAATCTTAAATTTCTAATTAAGAGATAATAATAATCCTTAGTAGTATTAAAATACTTCCAATAATTATAAAATTAATATTAATACAATTCCATTGTATTAATAGTAATTAATCGAGCCAATAAGAATAACGTTTTCAAAATCGTCTTTAAAAATTAACTAAATCAATAATAATATTTCCTAACAAATAACCTTCCATTAATGTTGGAATAAATTTCCCTCAAAGATTTAATACTTTAACAAGTAAAATTAACCCCCCCGCCCTTAGATTAAAAATAATCATTGAATTTAAATCTTATTATTACATTAAAATGACTCTAATTAAGTTGTTATAAAAATACTCCTTTGAAGGGGTTATGACAAAAATACCTCCCTAATTTAAGACATTGATATAATAATAATTTCCTCCCATTTGAAATGGGTTATATTTCCCCCCCCAAAACTTAAATAAATTTAACTCTAATAAAATGGGAAATTTCCCATTCACTTATTTTAAATTCCAAAGGCCCTCTTATTTTTTAATTTTTTTTATTATACGCTAACTAGGGTTTACCTTTTTACTCCTATTAAAACACACATCTAACTTTCTTTTTTGTTGTTGTTTTCTTTACTAACCCTAACCCAAAAATTGGGTTAGGGTTTTCTCTTAATGTTTATGCAGGTTGCTTGTAGGGTAGAGGGCCATGATGGCGGCAGAGTTCTACCCGAGCGACGAAGTTCTATGGCAAAACCACAATGGCTGGGTCGCGCTGCCTAGAATGCGGCCTCACAGTGGTCGCCCATTGTGGGTCGCGCCAAGGACGCGACCTCACAGTGGACGCCCACTATGGGTCGCGCTAAAGACGCGGCCTCACAGTGCTTGCCCACTATGGGACGTGCCGAGGACGTGGCCTCACAGTGGTCACCCACTGTGGGTCGCGCCAAAGACGCAGCCTCATAGTGGTCGCCCCGAAGACGCAGCCTCACAGTGGTCGCCCATTGTGGGACGCGCCGAGGACGCGGCCTCAGAGTGGTCGCGCCACCAGGGGCATCGTCGGCTCGTTTCTCAGGACCGACTACTACATTCGTAGCATTATTTTGTTTATATATTTTTTAAAAATATGTATATATGCATATATATATATATTTATATATATATGTATATATATGTATATATATATGTATATATATGTATATATGTATGTGTATTTATGTGTATATATATGTATATATATGTACATATATTACTGTGGTCTTACTATACATATTTTTTTTGTTAAATGCAACATCTAATATATATATATATATATATATATATATATATATATATATGCAACAATACATTTACTGTGAGTAGGTTATTTTATAAATCAACAACATTCATTTATAGGTGTAGTATATATATTTATAACGTCGAAGGCGTTCCCTATATGAGATTGAAGAGCTCATTTTGTTCATCAACGCTCCACAATTATTGAGAGATGAAGCAAGACCATTGCATCATCTATGGCCATCGATTCATTTTCGTCAAATTGTCCTACCGTCAGTTCATCTTCGTCAGTGGTTTTATTCCGGGGATGTTTGTCATTCACCATTCTTTATTATCGGATTTCACATTCAATGAAGCATAAATGATGCCTCAGTGGGCAACCCGATACATTTTCCCCTGATTGAAGGGTCGTTAGTCCCATCGATATTATTACTCTGGCAACACTGTCAGGACCGACCAACGATGCAAGATTTTATCAAGACATGATTTTCTTTTTTCCATCCTCGATTCTCAGTATTGATGGCGTAAATTAAGATTTGGTCTAAAACAATTTGACTTTGAAATCTGTGTGATGGTAGGTCCTCAAAATCTGATATGCACCAATTTCTTTCTAAATTCATTGCGCCAGTTATTTGCATTTAATTGTGCGACTTATGTGCACCTCCAAGGGCTACTATAAGATGAGAATTGATGGCACTAGTAGGTAAGTTGAATCATGTTTATGCCTTGCGTTATGGTGCATTTTTCTTGTTTACCACACATGTTTCTCATTTCTCTCAAAAGATAATGAACGCGACAGTTAGCATGCACTACCAGCTATTCATGTTAACGTTTAAAACTACCATCTAACGCTGAATTGAAAATATTTTACTACAGAATCTTGGAGTTATTTTCGTACTATGAATTTTACTGAATTCTCCTTCATGATAGATTGTTTAGTAATGTTCTTATGTGCCCAACATGCTAAAGCCAATTTTGTAGCCGCTTAGACAATATCGAGTATGCTGATTTGTTTGAATACTTTTTCTAAGCTTTAAAAAATGATTAAAGAGTGGTCTACTTCTAAAAAAAATTATATTTAAATGTATATTATTTGACATAGTTAATATGAGGTTGGAAGTCTTTAAATGTTTATATTATTTGACATAGTTAATATGAGGTTGGAGGTCTTTCTTTTTATATATTATTTAAAAAATGTTGTTTTTGATAATAAAAGCAGCAAAAAACGAGGGGGCTGACCCATAGGTACAATTAAGAGAACAGTGACAGGGCCATTGTTATCACATTCACAACAAAGTAGCAGCCTTTTACCTCTATGAAAAAACAAAAACCATAATACGAGAGTTTATCAACAATAAAAAAAAAACCCAGTTAGAGTATAGTTCATAAGCCACGCAGGGCTATAACCAGCAAAATATAAACATAAGCCAAAATTGGGCTTATCCAACCCGCAACTACACAATATAGACAAAAAACACCACCACATGCAGACAGTTAATTCTTTTTACCTTGGCTCTTCTTAGGGAGTAGCTTTCGAGCCCATTCCTTTGTGAGGAACTTGAACAGGCCTTTGTAGTTGTCCTCCTCTTTGCCTTTCTCTTTGGCCATGGTATCCTACAACAAGCACAGTGTCATTGCCGAGCATCTCATGACATTCAGCGCGAACTTGGACACATCGTGCATCTTGGACTCCGTCGCCTCCAGTTTGCTGGTAATCACCTGCACAGTATCAGAGAGGGCCTCTATCTTTTTTTTGAGCTCAGTCAGGTTGGGCTCTTCTTCCTTCATACTATTGGCCTCTTCAACAACCAACATTTTTTCAATCCTAAAAGTCGGGGAAGGGAAATTGGCTGGCTCCGGATTCATAGAGGAGACAGGGCTTTCAGAAACCTGGGTGGAGCTCACAGAATGGGGGGTCTGTTTGTGCTGGGTCAGGGGCGCTTTAACATACGGAATGGAGTTTCCCATGTCGTGCAAGGAAGAGGGGTCTCACAGGGGTTTCTCCGAGGGTTTAGTGGCCAATCTACTCGAGTGGCGGGGGGTCTTGGCTTCTTCAGTAATGTCCAAGTTCGAGTCAATCTCCTAGCTTTTGACTCTTTTAGGGGTCCTCACCTCCTCCGGGGAATGATTCTTGGATTTCTTGCTGGAGGATCCAAATTCTAGGCACCGAGGGCTTGAGTCAATATTGGTTGGGGGTTGGGTCGAGGGGTTGACATTCTGCACAGAAATGGAATGGGGCGGGCAGAGGGCGAGGTGAAAGTTATACAGGCAGAGCATGAGGCCCTTATGCAGGATGGGAAACTCTTTCCCTTTCTTCTTAGCTTCGGCTATATCCTTAATGTTAGCATCCATCAAATGCAGAAGAAAGAACGGAATGGAAATAAGGTCTTTGTTCCTCAAATGGTTCAGGAACGGGAGATGGTAGTAGTAAAAAATGCCATACCTGCCCTCCAAAGTAAAATATTTCATCACAATGTAGCAGAGTTCGTCCCATGGGTGGGGAAGCTCCTCCCTATTGAAACCTCCAGCTCTCTTGATAGGGTTCTCTCCATGGCAGAAAAATTGGTTGAGGCTAGTAGAATCTACGATTCGGCTTTTCTTTTTCCATTTTCTGCCCTCCATTGATAGCCCCATCGCCTGAGCAATAACCTCTTCATTGATTTAAAAAGAGATTCCCCCCATGGTCACCCTTCTATCCTCCCAAGAAGTCACAAATTGTTTGGAGAGCCTCTCGTTGTTGCCCTTCATATTTTCCATGAATTTGTCAATACCGCCTTCGGTGCACACAAACCAGGCCGCCGGTTTGGCTTTGAACTCGTCCACTTTGTTGGGTTCCAGTCTGAGCCTGTCCCCTCCCATTCTTGAGTCCTCTAGATTCATAGTTTGAAAAACCAGAACATAGAGCCGAAGCGAATGCAAGACGGAATGGTTGAGAATGGTGTGTCGGACTTGAAGTGAACGGTCATAATAATCAGAATGATTATTACCCTTTACAATCCCATAGATATCGATATCCAGAAATCTACTCAGAGCTTGTGAGCCTTTACTCGAGCCAATGTGAGTTGACATATTCCCAACACCACCTTTGTCGTCGCCAGTTGGCTCCGTCCAGGTAATAATTAGAGGGTAATCATTTCCGATGTCTGTACTTTCATCATGAATCCATCCCATGTGGTAGTAATGACTCAACCTTCTCTTGGTACGTGGTCGTCTAGGGTGGAAATTGGCGGGATCTTTGTGCCAATTTAAAAAATACAAGAAGGTTTCCCTCCTAATTGAGCGGAGGGGGCTATCCTTTCCTTGAAAAAGGCCTTTTCCTTTTCCAAGATTTCCTTAATGGTGATTGGCAGCAGATTGGAGTCCCTCCAACATCGTAAGCCATTCTACAGTCTTCCTTCAACCGCCATGGAATCAATGGCTCTATTTCCTTCTCTAAATATGTGGCATATAGTGAAGTCCTCTATTTTGACCAGAAAGCACCTGATGTCCCTCAGATTAGGTTCGACTCTCCATCCTGTTGAAGCGTTTCCTTTGATAGAATCAATAATGATTTGAGAATCTCCTTCAATTTCGAGATGCTTTATTCCTATGGAGTTAGCCATTTTCAAACCCCAAAGGAGGGCCATTCCTTTAGCTTGAGTGACTGTATTATCCCTTAGGTTACCAGCATAGGCTGCAACAATGTTCCCAAGATGATCCCTTATGACTCCACCACCAGCTTGACAGTTGCGTTGAGCAGAGCCATCAAAATTCAGTTTGAACTAGTGAAGTCTGGGGGTTGACCATCTAGTCATCCGTCTCTTAATCTTGGTGTTGTTGTTGACATGGTCAAAGCCAAGGGGAGCTTCTAGCAAACAACGATCTTCTTGTCCACCTCATTAGGAGGATAGGGGGGGATTTTCCATTTTGTGACTTCTAAATTTTCCGTAATCATCTTAAAGCAAATGTGAGCCACAGAGTCCAGGGGGTCTCAGTGTCTCTGAAAATTCTGTTATTTCTTTCTTTCCATAAGGCCCAACAAATGTGCGGTGGGTAATTTGTTTCTAGAGTTGAATGATGAGGGGATGATGGGAGGGGGGCTCCAATCGAAAGAAAAGTTTTTTATATTCTTCTGAAAGACCTAGCAGAGACCGCATTTCTGAAGAGTGATAGACCAAATGTGAGCTGCAAAGGGACAGAGTACAAAAAAGTGGTTGATAGATTCCTCATCAACTTTGCACAAGCTGCATCTATTGGGGAGATGAAATCCCCTTTTTTCCAGATTATCAAGCATCAGGGTTTTACCATGCATGAGGGCCCACCAGAAAAAATTAATTTTAGGGATTAGTTGAGGGTTCCAGACTTTCTTCCAGCATTCCGTGTCCACAGGGTGCTTGATGAGCTGATTGTAAGCAAATTTGACCAAGAAATAGCCCGATTGTGTCTCTTTCCAGATAAAGGTATCTTCAATCGAGGTCAGGGGGATTCTGGTTCTTGACAATATGAGTTGCAGTTCCTGAGCTAGGGGGACCAGATTGGGTCTATTGCAACATATGGTAACAATGTCCTTCCAGCCCCTTCTGGGGACCAAGTAATCCTCAGCAAAAACCCCCAGGATACCTTTAAGGTGATTCATGATTTGAGGGAAGCGAGTGTTGGCCAAGGGCCTGTCCTCCATCCAAAAATCCTCCCAAAATCTAACCTTTTTACCATCACCCAGCTGCCACTTTAGACCCTCTTTAACCATCACTCTATTCTTTAGGATATTGTTCCACAGCTTAGAGCCTTGGAGGAGGTCAGTTGTATTCAAATTGTAGAAGAAATGCTCTCGGTCCAAGTACTTAGCTTTGATGATGTTGCACCAGTCCACCTCACCCTTAGCCAGGGTCCATCCAATCTTGGCAATAAGTGCCTTATTGAGGGCATTAATTTTTCTTATGCCCAAACCTCCCAGAGATTTGGGTAGACAAACAGTATCCCAATTGACTAGAGCAAGGCGTTTTTTTTCCTCTAGGCCAGTCCATAAAAAAATTCTTTGGATTTTTTCAAGTTTTTCTCCCATGGTCCTTGAAATTTTAAACATGGAGAGGAAGTAGAGAGGAAGTACACCAGAATTCCTTGGAGGGAGGCTGCAAGAAGTTGGAGTTTTCCCGCACTACTGAGGAATTTCCCTTTCCATCCTGCAAGTTTTTTCTGCATTCGTTCCAGGATAGAGTTCCAGAAAGTGGGGGTAGCTTCCCTAACAGTGAGGGGGAGACCCAGGTAGGTCCCGGGGAGAGCTACCACTTTTCATCCAAGGATGGAGAGAATTTTGAGTTGGAGGTTCTTTGGAGTGTTGAAGAAGTAGAGATTGCTCTTCTCATAGTTGATGCATTGTCCCAACGCCTCGGCGTAGTCCACCAGAAGGATCTTCCATCCTTTAGCCTCCATGATAGAAGACCTACCAAAGAGGAAAGTGTCATCAACGAACTGTTGAATATTAGAGGGGGGGGAGCATGGAGGCAGCTTTGAATCCTTGGAGCCTACCATTGGTGACCAGGTGGGTCACATTTCTATTTAAGACTTTAGCAATCATTTTAAATTCTGGGTCACATTTCTGTCACATTTCTAAAAGTATAATTTTACTTTTAGCATTTTAACTATAGCTTTTTACTTTTAGCTTTTATAAATTAAAATTTATTTGAAAAAAATTCAATATAGTTTATTTTGTTCTTTAATATTTTTTTGTAAAGTACCATTTTAAAAAATTTAATTTAATTAACATTTTAACTAACAAAATCATATGATAGCTATCGGATAACAAAAAATATAGGTATAGAATAACCAAAACAAAAGTAATTAAATTGCTAATGTGAAATATATTTGTTGTATGTATAAATATTATATATTATGGTAAATTATTAAATAAGTATCATTTTAACTTTAATTTTTTACTTGTATCTTTTATATATTAAAACTTATCTGAAAAGAATTCAATATAGTTTATTTTTATTTTTATTTATTTTTTGAAATACAATTTTTAAAATTTATCATAATAATATTATTGTTTGTTTAGTTTTAGAAATAATTTATTTTAATTTCTATTTTTTTATTTCTCAATTATTAATTTTTAGATATTTTTAAAGTTTATATTATTAAAATAATAAATCTAATATATTAATAATTAATTGTAATAAAAATATTTTAATTATAAATTATAAATTTAAAGACTTTAAAATTTTATTCTTATTTATTTATTTTAATAATAATTATTATTATATTATAATATACAAATGAGTGATATTATGATCATATGAAAATTTTCATAATATTATTATTTAAGTTTTAAAAATATATATAGATAAATAATAGTATTCTTTTATAAATATAATTATTTTCTAAAAAAATATATTAATTATCATAATTATATATATATATATATATATATATATATATATATATATATATATATATATATATATATATATATATATATATATGAAGTTAAATAAATAATTTTGAATTGACATGTTATTTTTTTAATAAGTATAATTTTACTTTTAGCATTTTAACTATAGCTTTTTACTTGTAGCTTTTATAAATTAAAATTTATTTGAAAAAAATTCAATATAGTTTATTTTTTTCTTTAATATTTTTTTGTAAAGTACCATTTTTAAAAATTTAATTACGTCGAGAGGCGTTCCTATACAATTGCATCAGGGGGAGTGAAGGATAGAATAAAAGTGGAATATTCCATGTAAACACTAAAGAAAATGGAAACATGATGGAAGACCAAGCACCAAGCACCGCCCAAATAGTTACATTTGGAAATCTAAGAGTCCACAAGGTAGTGGAAGAGAATTGATAGTTTAAAAGTAAATTTCTCATTCCACTTGGCTTCACTCCTATATTTAAGAGCTCTATTTTTCAGGTGATTTGGGCATTTGGCATCATAAAATGACAGAAGTGAGCATTCTGGAATACACTACAACATTGGTGATGACAACAATGATAAGCTCTTTTCAGAGATTTGACTATATTTGTCACCATTGTATGCTAGATTTTCACAAAGTTTTGTTTTTCCATTTATCGAATGATGATTTTAACACAGATGCATATGCATTCCTATTTGAGCTGAGGCATTTCACTTTCACTTGGCATTTAAATAGGTAGAACATATGCATTTTTTGTTTGTTTTATTTCTTTGTATTTCACTTGCAGTAGGTAGAATGGATTCATTTATTATTTGTTTTATTTCTATAGTTTCATGCAATATTCTGAAGCACCATAAGCTCAAATTGCCAATAGAGGAAATAAATTTGCATCTTTTGAGTTGACGAGATTCAGATTTAGCAAGCTTTCAGGTAAATATATTCTCCTGAATTTGGGATATTATCCTTCATTTTGCATTTTTTCTTTGTATTTTTTTGGGGGAATTACAAATGCATATCAGTTACAAACAGTGGAGGCATATGCAAGTTGAGAATAGCTGATGATTGTAACAGATGGAAGTTTTAGAGTAATTTAGATTTGCCTATTTAAGAGCACCAAAAGCATTCCATTATCATGAATAAGCAATCTGGGAGTCTGCCTTGCCATTCATGGAATTGCATGCAGAAATCACAATATTTGTCTGCATAGATCTGAGCAAAGAGATTTCATCTAAAAGTAAGAATGCCTACAATAAAACATTATTTCTTCTCTAATATTTCAGTTTGTAAAGAATTCTGATGCGTTACAGAAGATTACAGGAAAGATTGGTTGCGTGATACCAGCAAGAGATTTATATATAGTTTAGGGTGAATGATAGTTACTATTTGGAATGAATGAGGTTGGATGATCCCAGGTTAGAATAGGAGTATTTTTATTAAAAACATTGTTTTTTAATAGATTTTCTTTTAGATTGTTTGTAAATTTAATCAGTATTTATCTCTTTCTTTTAGATTTCGTATTTGTATTTGTTTGATCATCACATTCATATTGTAATGAACATTGATCAATGAATAAAGATTCTATGGGAACCATCTATCTCAAGCTTCATTTGCGTCACCAACAAGGTTCAAATTCAAAGCCTAGAAATGTCATCCCTCACAATTATTGGTGCTCTATTTCTTTTGACTAGATGCATGATTGACGGACTAAAGAGAGTAGGTGTGAGTTGCACCATTTTAAGTTCTACTGCAATTTCTCATCATGTAAATATTGATCTGCTTTCTTGTTGTGTAGATTGTTTGAAGAGGTAATATGTATGCATGTATTGTATTTATATTACCATGTACAATAATTCATCTTTTTTTACTAGAGAACATCATTAAATCTCTCATATCATTGAATTTCATTCAATTTAATATATTATATTAAATAATAACAATTAAAGATTAAATATTGTTGGGGAGAGGGAAAAAATTGAGTTCTATTTGGAATTGAGAGTGGGGTTTTTCCTTTTTAAATTTGATATACTTTGTACTATAATTGCATATTAAGCGTACCATATAATTATATTCCAAGTTGCTATGAATTACTCTTAAATGGTAGCTCAAATTTGTGCTCTAGAATTCTTGCAATAGGGTGGAAACATGATCTACAATGGGCACAACCTTGATGAATTTGTGCTGCTATAAAAATGATTTATTTCTCTTCTTAATGAAAGATTTTGAATGAAAGTATAGAGGATCAATTTTATGGTAGTTTTTATTTTTAAATAAATTACAAAACTTTTGTTCTTCAATATCAGAAATGTTACTTTCAAACTATTGTTTCTTTTTAATAGCAAAGATCTTAATTAATGATCAATTTGGATATTAATTGATAAGCTAGAATACAACATTTTCTAGGTAGAAATAAACTTATCAACTTATCAATTTGGAAATTATAGAATACAACATTTTCCATCCCCATCCCCCTCAGTCGACCCCTCTTCCAAGCTGTTCGGCGGTAGATAGTTTTCCATTTGGAAATAAACTTTTAGGATGCTCAGTCTCCGAGTAGATGGTAAACTAAGAATATAGTTAGCCACTGTGTCCACCAACAAAGGTTTAACAAACCCACCGAGATGCCCAACCATTATTTCACTTGACTCCAGTACATCCACTACCAAGATTAGCGTGGCTTCAAGGACCTTTGAGTCGCACCAGTGCCTTTGATGATTGAGGGCCACACCTATCAATCCCTCCATGGCGTCATAGGCCGCATCCACTGTGAAAAACAAATTCTGCAGCTGCCCCCTCAGGTCCTCCTCATAGTTAACACACGAGTTGCTTCCAAAGAAGGCCATATTTCCACAGCTCCTACTCAGAAAAGACAATTCGGATATGGAAGCATACAAAGAGTGACCACTTAAATAGCAGTAAACATCCCAATCTAGAAGCTTCCTCCAGACCGCACTCTCCTCAATGAGGATTATAGAATAGATCATAAAATCAAGATATTGGAAAGTGTCAGAGTTGTTTACAAATCTACTGTGTTTTCAGACCACTTGGCTGTATCTCCTACTACCCTTAGGGTGCAATGATCGAAAACAAACCTCGAATACCAATAGTATCCTATCACACCGCCAAAATTGAAACCGTCGGAGAGACTTTATTGAGCGTGGTCTACTTTGATTAGATCCCGGATTGGTTCTGAGACTGAGTGTATATCAAAAGTGACAGTACCATGAGGGATGCCTGCGCCCAAATTGGCAACACAGTCCGCCACCCGATTGCCCTCTCTATATGTGTGAGTAATTTCATAATGGTCGATATCATTAAGAAGTCGAGATATGCATGAGACCCATTTGTTTAGGTTCCTACTCTCGAATCCCCTTTTGATAATCCCTTGAATAATAACTAAGGAGTCCCCTTCAATGACTATCTTGGTCATTTTATTGGTAACGCATAGTTTAAGGCCTTCCAAGAGGGCCCAAATTTTTGCTTCATTATTGGTGGCCACCCCCATGCCCCATAATTGCCCAATAATAACTTACCTTCACTGTTACAAATAACAGCCCCAAAGCTAGAAACCCCAGGATTACCACGACATGCACCATCAAAATTCAACTTCAGCCATCCCACGGGGGGTGCCTTCCATCTGATATGTTTTCTATTGCCTTTCTTGACTGATAGCTTTGGCAACTGAGCAGGGGTGACCAGGAGCCAATTTTTCTCCATACTTCTGTCCCATTCATTATAGTATTGGATCTGCTTTCTTTGCTTCCCGTTGATCATTTCTTCTATGGACACTTTGATACAATCGATGAGTCTGTCCACTAGAAGGCATTTATCTTTAAAAATTCTCCTATTCCTTTCCTTCCATAAATGCCAAGCTATCATTGACGGTCCTGTAGTCCAAATGTCACTCCACATAGAAGATCTATTCGAAGGCCATGAGGCAAGGAAATCCTTCAGTTTCAAATTCCTAACGGTGGTGTAGTTTATTTTATCTAAAAACCAGTTCCAACAGGCCTCTACCATTGGGCAAGTATAAAGTAGATGATCAACAGACTCTTCTGCCTTCATACACATGACACATATGCTTGGGCCAAAAATGCCTATCATTTTAAGCCTTTCCCTTGTGAGGATTCTATTATAAAGAGCGATCCATAGAAAAGTGCTAGCTTTGGGGAGAATTCTATTGTGCCAGCATAGTTTAGATGGCCAATCAGTGTACGGGCCTATTGCCCTTTGGACCTTATATCCCAAGTTCACACAATATTCACCTAACTTCAAACCACACCAGAAGATACTATCATCTTCGTTGGACACAGGAATATTTATTCTGCTAAGTATGGATCTTAGCTGATCACAAAGTACCTGACATCCAATATCCACCTGTTTCCAATTTCTGATATTACTATTAGAGGGGTCAGTGTCAAAATAGTCCTCAACATAAGAACCGTACCGGTCTTTTATTAAATTGATCCAATCCTGATCCACAAATAATTCATTTAACGCTGGTTCACCTTCCCATGAATCCTCTCAGAATTTTGCTCTGTTCCCTTGCCCAATATGCCAAGAGATGTGGTCAGTTATCACAAATCTACAATCCCATAGAAAATTCCAAGAAGCAGAGCCTCTGTCTGCATTTGCCACTGTAAGGATTCTATCTGGATGATCTGTGTCAAGATACTTCTTTTGAAATATTTTGCACCAGAGTTTTTGGGGTTCCCGATACATCTTCCAAGAGTGTTTTGCACCAAGGGAAATGTTTTGGAGATCCATTTTCCTTAATCTAGTCCCCCCGATTCTTTATTATAACACATCATTTCCCAGTTGATGAGGGGAATTCTACTAGCATCTTTAGCCCCTTCCCACACAAATTTTCTCAACATGTTATCTAAGTTCTTCCCGATTGCCTGTGGCATTCTAAAGCATGACATGCTATAGATTGGAATAGCTGACAGAACTGATTGGATCATTGTGAGACGCCCAGCTTGTGATAACCATCTATGCTTCCATTGTGATGATTTGGCCACGTAGGATTGTTTCACATCCTCCCACATGTGAATTTGACGACATCCCTTGTCTATTTTAATGCCCAAATATTTCATAGAAAGTTCCTCTATTTTGATCCCTAGGATACCCGAAATTCTTGTCTACGTTTGTTTGCAGGTGTTAAAGAGAAAAAGTTGTGAGTTATCCCTGTTCATTACTTGGCCCGAAAGTTCCGAATACTGGCTCAAAGTTTCCAGTATGCATCTAACTTCTGCCACTAAAGCCTCCCCAAAAACCATCGTGTCGTCTACAAATTGAGAATGTGTGATGGCAGTTAGCTGTTCATGGATACAAACACCTTTCCATTTCCCTTGAGTGTTTTTTTTGAATTAATCTTCCTAAAACTTCTGCCATAATGATGAAAATTGAAGGGGAGAGGGGGTCACCTTGTCTCAGGCTGTTAGTGGTAGGAAAAAAACCACAAACACTCTCATTAACCAACAGAGAGAAGTTGACCGAAGAGATACAGAACTTAATGCAAGTGATCCATTGGGGGGGAAAACCAAATTTTTCAAGTACACATAGAAGGAACTTCCATACCACCCGGTCATATGCTTTTTCCATGTCCAACTTAACTGCCATTCCTCCAATCTTTTCTTTATGCATGGTGTGAATGACTTCTGAAACTAGGATAATACTATCGGCTATCTCCCTTCCTGGGGTAAAACCATTCTGATGTTCTGAAATCAGCTTTGGGAGAAAAGCTTTAAGTCTCTCTGCCATAGCTTTGGATATGATCTTCTATAGTGTGTTGCATAGAGATATCGGTCGAAAATCCTTCATAGCAGTGCACTCCACTTTTTTGGGAATAAGGCATATCAGGGTATGATTTATCTCTTTGACAAATTTTCCACCTTTCCTGAAGTCTTCGACCACCCTCCAAATATCAACCCCCATAAAGTTCCAACAACTTTGAAAGAACTCAGCGTTTAAACCATCCGGACCAGGCGCCTTGTTCGGGTGTAACACAAAGGTGGCCGATTTAACCTCATCTAAGGTAAAAGGGGCCATCAACATCTTTCCATCCTCATCAGATAGAATCGGGTGTATAATGTCATCTAAGGCTGGGAAGGAGGTGGGCTCATCCGCCCTACCATCTCCCAATAGCCACATGAAGTAATCCAGAACTACTTGTTCTATTTCTTTAGGAGTATGGACCTACGAGTTATTCATGTCTTGGATCGAACAGATTCTGTTGGCGCATTTTCTTGCCTTTACAGAGGCATGGAAAAACTTGGTGTTCATATCACCCTCGGCTACCCAATGCTCCCTTGCCTTGTCCCTCCAGTACAATTATTCTCTTCGTAGAATCTCAAAATACTGATTCGTAAGGGATTTTTCAGCTTCGAATTCCACATTTGTCATTCCATGGGCCATTACTAATGAGTTGACTTCTTCTAATTCTTCTTCAATCCTAGCTTTTTCTGTGAAGACATTTTTGAAGGAGGTTAGGTTCCATTCCTTTAATCTCTTTTTGACGAATTGTAACCTTTTGGTGAATTTGAAACTAGGGGAACCAAAGAAAACATTACTTTCAGTCCACCAGCTTTTAATATGACTGAGAAGTGCCGGGTCTAGCCACCACATACTAATAAATTTGAAATAATTCTTATGTTGCTCAGTGTCTTGCCCTATGTTTAGTGATATAGGATAATGATCCGACCCACTTTGGGGTTCGATAGCATAATAGATGGAATGGTGGCTTAACAACCACCATTCCCCTACAAAGAACCTGTCCAATCTTTCAACAATATTTGCAAAATCTCGCCTTCTGTTATTCCAAGTAAAGGACCCATTCTTAGGGATGATATCAACCACTTTACAATTGGTAACAAAATCCCTAAAATCTTCCGCCACCTTAGAAGGCTTCCTTAAACCACCCCTTTTATCCTCTACACCAAGAATTGCATTGAAATCCCCTGCCATGACAACTTTCCCAAAATCCAATCTAAGAACCAGCTCCTACACCTCACACCACACCTTACACTTGTCTTCTATTTTGGTTGGTCCATAGATGTTTAACATTAGGAAACACAGATTTGACTTTTTACATTTAACAAAACATGCCATCCAAAACTCATGGGAAGCGATAATACTTACCTCAATGTGTGACGGGTTCCACATTATCCCAAGTCCCCCTGCCAAGCCTCATGTCTCCTAAAACATTCCATCCCAGAAATAGCAAAATTTTTTAAATTCCAGAGCTTTCTCTAGATTTAGCTTAGTTTCTTGCAGCAAAAAAATATCAGACGCAAGCTTGGCCATGGTCCTTTTGACCAAGCGTCTTTTGTCAGGGGCAGCTAATCCCCTGACATTCCAAGAGGAAATTCTCATCTTTCTCCAAGGGAGGTCTTTCCTCCCTTGGATACTTTAAGATAATCTATAACACTAACAATTCCCTTTTCGTGGGCTCTTTGTTCTCTAATAGCTTTGTAGCTTCTGCGTCCCTTAGATCCTTTGGCTCTACCCAAGAGTGTGTTAGCAGATTGACTAATGCATTTGGGATCCAGAGTATCCAAATCATCCAAATTTTCTGTTTCATCATCTAGCCGAGGATTCAGACCCTTCCACAGAAAGCCTATCCTCCTTGGTATCGTCCTGATTGGGCGGAGGGGGAGGGGATAACAATCCTATATAAGGAATGTTGTTGAGAATGGGGACTTCTGATGAAGTATCGTTAACTTGGGGTAATTCCTTTGGAAGCAGATTAGTATTGGCAAAATTCAAACCCATCAGCAGAAGTTTTTCTGTATTCGCAGGAGGCTTTTGGTTCCAAACTTTGCCAAATTTTTTGGGTGGCTTCTTGAATGCTTTCCTGACAAACATCCCACACCTCTCGACAGGGTGTCGCCTACTACCACATCTAGAACATGATGAGATGTCTTTTTCGATCTCCACCTATTGAACCCAACTCCCCTCATTTGTTATAATGGAAATAGGAGGAATTTCTTTTACCGCCGCAATTTTTAATCTAGCATAAGTGTATAGATCCGCATCAATGATTGCTTCATCAATTACCAGAAGAGTGCCCAAAGTTTGACCATTGCGCTCTAAACAAGGGTTGCTCCAATATTCAGAAGGGAGATTAAATAGACAGACCCATAAGGGTTTATCATATATCGCCAACTGAAAAGGATCGATAATTGAAGACCAGGGCTGCAAATATAATGAATGGCTATCCAAGAACCAGTTTTGAGAGCAGAGTATCCTATCTTTCTCCTTTGCCTCCGCAAAGACTGCAACAAATAAACTTTTCGATAGGAATTTAATGACGACATGCTTAACCCAATGCTCATCCGCCCAAGACCTAATTGATTTTCTGAGAAATTTAGGGCCAACAACTCTCCCAATTCTCCTCATGTTTGGAGATAACATTCTCCTCCCAATCCACATCAAACACTTTCCATTTTGCATCTCTCGGTTTGTCTGTGTCACCACGCGATTTTCCCTTATATCTGTATTCCGGATTGAAACTAGTCACCCATTTGGCCTCGCGACCAGTCCTTCCTCGCGAACCTACTTCTCTCTGCGCTCCATATATATATATATATATATATATATATATATATATATATATATATATAATATATTAATAATTAATTGTAATAAAAATCTTTTAATTATAAAATTTAAATTTAAAGACTTTGAAATTTTATTCTTATTTATTTATTTTAATAATAATAATTATTATATTATAATATAATAAATGAGTGATATTATGATCATATGAAAATTTTCATAATATTATTATTTAAGTTTAAAAAATATATATAGATAAATAATAGTATTTTTTATAAATATTATTTTATAAAAAAACACATTAATTATCATATTTAACTTCATATATATATATGAAGTTAAATAAATAATTTTGAATTGACATGTTATTTTTTTAATAAGTATAATTTTACTTTTAGCATTTTAACTATAGCTTTTTACTTGTAGTTTTATAAACTAAAATTTATTTGAAAAAAATTCAATATAGTTTATTTTGTTCTTTAATATTTTTTTGTGAAGTACCATTTTTAAAAATTTAATTTAATTAACATTTTAACTAACAAAATCATATGATAGCTATAGGATAACAAAAAATATAAGTATAGAATAACCAAAACAAAAGTAATTAAATTTCTAATGTAATATATATTTTTTGTATGTATAAATATTATATATTATGGTAAATTATTAAATAAGTATCATTTTAACTTTAATTTTTTACTTGTATCTTTTATATATTAAAATTTATCCGAAAAGAATTCAATATAGTTTATTTTTATTTTTACTTATTTTTTTGAAATACAATTTTTAACAAAATCCCTAAAATCTTCCGCCACCTTAGAAGGATTCCTTAAACCACCCCGTTTATCCTCTACACCAAGAATTGCATTGAAATCCCCTGCCATGACAACTTTCCCAAAATCCAATCTAAGAACCAGCTCCTACACCTCACACCACACCTTACACTTGTCTTTTGTTTTGGTTGGTCCATAGATGTTTAACATTAGGAAACACAGATTTGACTTTTTACATTTAACAGAACACGCCATCCAAAACTCATGGGAAGCAATAATACTTACCTCGATGTGTGATGGGTTCCACATTATCCCAAGTCCCCCTGCCAAGCCTTGTGTATCCTGAAACATTCCATCCCAGAAATAGCAAAATTTTTTAAATTCTAGAGCTTTCTCTAGATTTAGCTTAGTTTCTTGCAGCAAAAAAATATCAGATGCAAGCTTGGCCATGGTCCTTTTGACCAAGCATCTTTTGTCAGGGGCAGCTAATCCCCTGACATTCCAAGAGGAAATTCTCATCTTTCTCCAAGGGAGGTCTTTCCTCCCTTGGATACTTTAAGATAATCTATAACACTGACAATTCCCTTTTCGTGGGCTCTTTGTTCTCTAATAGCTTTGTAGCTTCTGCGTCCCTTAGATCCTTTGGCTCTACCCAAGAGTGTGTTAGCAGATTGACTAATGCATTTGGGATCCAGAGTATCCAAATCATCCAAATTTTTTGTTTCATCATCTGGCCAAGAGGATTCAGACCCTTCCGCAAAAAGCCTATCCTCCTTGGTATCGTCCTGATTGGGCGGAGGGGGAGGGGATAACAATCCTATATAAGGAATGTTGTTGAGAATGGGGACTTCTGATGAAGTATCGTTAACTTGGGGTAATTCCTTTGGAAGTAGATTAGTATTGGCAGAATTCAGACCCATCAGTAGAAGTTTTTCTGTATTCGCAGGAGGCTTTTGGTTCCAAACTTTGCCAAATTTTTTGGGTGGCTTCTTGAATGCTTTCCTGACAAACATCCCACACCTCTCGACAGGGTGTCGCCTACTACCACATCTGGAATATGATGAGATGTCTTTTTCGATCTCTACCTATTGGACCCAACTCCCCTCATTTGTTATAATGGAAATAGAAGGAGGAATTTCTTTTACCGCCACAATTTTTAATCTGGCATAAGTGTATAGATCCGCATCAATGATTGCTTCATCGATTTCCAGAAGAGTGCCCAAAGTTCGACCAATGTGCTCTAAACAAGGGTTGCTCCAATATTCAAAAGGGAGATTAAATAGACGGACCCATAAGGGTTTATCATATATCGCCAACTGAGAAGGATCGATAATTGAAGACCAGGGCTACAAATATAATGGATGGCTATCCAAGAACCAGTTTTGAGAGCATAGTATCCTATCTTTCTCCTCTGCCTCTGCAAAGACTGCAACAAATAAACTTTTCGACAGGAATTTAATGATGACATGCTTAACCCAATGCTCATCTGCCCAAGACCTAATTGATTTTCTGAGAAATTTAGGGCCAACGACTCTCCCAATTCTCCTCATGTTTGGAGATAACATTCTCCTCCCAATCCACATCAAACACTTTCCATTTTGCATCTCTCGGTTTGTCTGTGTCACCACACGATTTTCCCTTATATCTGTATTCCGGATTGAAACTAGTCACCCGTCTAGCCTCGCGACCAGTCCTTCCTCGCGAACCTGCCCTTCCTCGCGCACATGCCCTTCCTCGCGAACCTACTTCTCTCTACGCTCCATTTTATATATATATATATATATATTAAGTTTATATTGTTAACATATAAATCTAATATATTAATAATTAATTGTAATAAAAATCTTTTAATTATAAATTTTAAATTTAAAGACTTTGATATTTTATTCTTATTTATTTATTTTAATAATAATAATTATTATATTATAATCTAATAAATGAGTGATATTATGATCATATGAAAATTTTCATAATATTATTATTTAAGTTTTAAAAATATATATAGATAAATAATAGTATTTTTTTATAAATATTATTTTATAAAAAAACATATTAATTATCATAATTATTCATATATATATATATATATATGAAGTTAAATAAATAATTTTGAATTCACATGTTATTTTTTTAATAAGTATAATTTTACTTTTAGCATTTTAACTATAGCTTTTTACTTGTAGCTTTTATAAACTAAAATTTATTTGAAAAGAATTCAATATAGTTTATTTTGTTCTTTAATATTTCTTTTGTAAAGTACCATTTTTTAAAATTTAATTTAATTAACATTTTAACTAACAAAATCATATGATAGCTATAGGATAACAAAAAATATAGGTATAGAATAACCAAAACAAAAGTAATTAAATTTCTAATGTAATATATATTTGTTGTATGTATAAATATTATATGTTATGGTAAATTATTAAATATCATTTTAACTTTAATTTTTTACTTGTCTCTTTTATATATTAAAATTTATCCGAAAAGAATTCAATATAGTTTATTTTTATTTTTACTTATTTTTTTGAAATACAATTTTTAAAATTTATCATAATAATATTATTGTTTGTTTAGTTTTAGAAATAATTTATTTTAATTTCTATTTTTTATTTCTCATTTATTAATTTTTAGATTTTTTTTAAGTTTATATTATTAAAATAATAAATCTAATATATTAATAATTAATTGTAATAAAAATCTTTTAATTATAAATTTTAAATTTAAAGACTTTAAAATTTTATTCTTATTTATTTATTTTAATAATAATTATTATTATATTATAATATACAAATGAGTGATAAATTTTCATAATAATATTATTTAAGTTTTAAAAATATATATAGATAAATAATAGTATTTTTTTATAAATATAATTATTTTCTAAAAATATATATTAATTATCATAATTATTCATATATATATATATATATATGAAGTTAAATAAACAATTTTGAATTGACATGTTATTTTTTAAAAAAGTATAATTTTACTTTTAGCAGTTTAACTATAGCTTTTTACTTGTAGCTTTTATAAATTAAAATTTATTTGAAAAAAATTCAATATAGTTTATTTTGTTCTTTAATATTTTTTGTAAAATACCATTTTTAAAAATTTAATTTAATTTAATTAACATTTTAACTAACAAAATCATATGATAGCTATAGGATAACAAAAAATATAATAGGATAACAAAAAATATAGGTATAGAATAACCAAAACAAAAGTAATTAAATTGCTAATGTAATATATATTTGTTGTATGTATAAATATTATATATTATGATAAATTATTAAATAAGTATCATTTTATCTTAAATTTTTTACTTGTATCTTTTATATATTAAAATTTATCCGAAAAGAATTCAATATAGTTGATAGCTATAGGATGTGATCGAGTTTATTACATTTTATTTAAGAAGATATTTAATATCTTGATGTTCCTTACTTATTTTACTTGTAATTTCTGTGTTTTTACAGTTTGACATCAAATCAAATAGGTATGTGTATTATACTCTCTTTTCTTTGTTCATCCTATTTATTCAGTTCCTCTTCCTATATATTGTTTTCCTAATTGATTAATCGGGATGTATTGTTCCTCTTCCTATATATTGTTTTCCTAATTGATTAATCGGGATGTATTGTTTCTAGCTTTGCATTCATCCATCAGGTTACTTGACAGGTATTTTCCATGACTATTAAACTTGACTATTAAACTTTATATATGCTAAAAAAATAAATAGACCTTGGGATGTATTGTTTCTAGCTTTGCATTCATCCATCAGGTTACTTGACAGGTATTTTCCATGACTATTAAACTTTATATATGAAACTTTATATATGCTAAAAAAATAAATAGACCTTGGGATGTATTGTTTCTAGCTTTGCATTCATCCATCAGGTTACTTGACAGGTATTTTCCATGACTATTAAACTTTATATATGCTAAAAAATAAATTTCATCCATCAGGTTACTTGACAGGTATTTTCCATGACTATTAAACTTTATATATGCTAAAAAATAAATAGACCTTCTACGTTGCTGAAGTTTTAGTTTTTATGCTGAGATTAACAAACTCTATTTTCTATAATAATAAACTCTATTTTGTATTTTTACTATGTGCTTTCTGCAGAAGAGCTCCCAATTTTCTCCATTTATTTATTTATCTCTGATGTGGTAGTGAAGATTAATATTATGTCCATTATGACATGATCGGGGGCATGACAAAATTTTATAAATGTTGCATTCTTATAAAAAATCCTCAAAAGGTTTCTTGAATCCAAAGGGTATAAAGCCTACTTACCAGACCCATGAAAAGGACTTCTTAAATTTTCTTAAGAGGTATTGTTTATAAAATTTTAGAACCTTTAGTAGTTAAATGGTCCAACCAAGTATGCTTCCAGTTTTGCCACAACTTGCTAGGAATTTACTTGTAAAATTACTAGAAAAATATTTTGAAAAAATAAAATATCAGAAAAGCTAGCTCACAATTGTCCTGCCACTTGGCAAAGAAATAACTTAAGCAGGCACTCCAAACTTTCAACCTCCCTCTCCAGCACAAAGCTAAAATCGTCCCTCTTATGCAACTGTTTCTCATGCTGTGAGAATAAGTATAAATATTTCTATTTTCCAAATCTTATCACATTCTGTGGAAATTGCTTAGCCACACAAGTAGGAGCAGTAGCCCCATTCATCAACCCCCACACTTAGAACTGCCATTTTTTGGTTCAAACTTGTTTCCACTATGAATCTCCTTTCTTGTTTAACCAAAAAACTAATAGATTTTGAACTAGCCGCACACACTTTGTAAAGTTTAGAAAACCTAACTTGTCTTTCATGATATTGAATTTTCAATTTCTTATATTCAGTGAGACCTTAAATATTCTGCTTGTTTCCTTAAGAACTTGAATGTTTTATACAAAGCATTGACAAATGCTTCCAAAACACAACTTATAGTTTTGTGTTAATTTAAGGCAAATTTCCATTTGAAAAGAGAGAGACTTTTGCATTGAAAAGCTGACAAAAATACCCAAGTGGAAAAAATTGATGCTTAAAACTTTGACCTACTTATTGAGGTTCATCTAAAACTTTTGCGTTTGCATAGAGAGACCCTGAACTAATCCCTGGTTATATCAGTTTCGCATGCGGCTGGGAGTAAAATTTGTTATGTTCTGGCTAGGCAATAACATTTGTGATATTCTGTCTCATCGAATCAGCCATGAAACTTAATTAGGGTTTACACATGTTTGTTACCACCAATTAGGGTTACACATTTTTAAATATATTCACTTTTAGTGAATTATTTTACAGCAGAATCTGACAAATACAGTAATCCAACAAAACCATAAAACAGTTTGTAAACTATCAAACTAATATGTTCATCTTGTGTACAAATCTACCTGTCTACACGATCGTGAGAAAAAAGAAAAGTAAATAGGCATTATAAGAAATGAACCATTGCACTACATTATTACTTCTGGCAAGGGAATAAAAATTGTACCACTTAATTCCTGTAATAACATAGGTCGGATCATACAACGACTGCTCAACGCCATGTTTAAATTGACTACAACTTCACCATCTGTATAGACAGAAAACTTTGTTTTTGAAAACAATGACAAAATTCTAACAAAGCTAAAGAGCAAATCAATTCTTTAAACTAATTGCAGAGAACTTCGAATTCAAATCAGGGAGTTAAAGATTTTCTTATCCTCCCTCCAAAACTAGAATTTGCATTGTTTTATAGCTTGAAATACCAAATCCCTGTCCGCTGGGCACTCTCTTCCATGTTTATACCTATTGACCCAAAAATAAAAGATTGTCCCATCCTTTATCAAGTAAGAATTCACACCGTTGAACGCAAGAACAAAACGAAGAAAAATAATTGCACAGATAGCTTAGAATACAAATCAGGGACTTAAGAAGTTTTTATTCTCCTTCCAAAACTAGATGTTGCATTGTTTTATAGCTTGAAACACCACATCCATGTCCACTGTGGACGCTATCTTCCATGTATAGATAGAACGACGTTTTCTATAAACAATGACAGAATTCTAACAAAACTAAGATCAAATTAATTCTTTTAACTAATTTTAGACAACTTTCATTATGTGCAAATCTAAATTAGTATGCCCTTAAAGATACATTACCTTCAGAAATCATATAAATCCATTTTTTTTAATGGATTCAAAAGCCAATGCTAGGCAGGATTACACAACAAATTATCTAAACTATAACTACTTAAACCAGCATGTAAATGTCAAATTATTTAGAACCATTTTGATTAGTCTCTATGTGCAAAAAATGGCCTACGTTAGGTACTTACTTTAATGTGTAAGCACCACCTGCCTTAACTTTCCCACAATCCTTACATTCCCAGATCCCGACTGCTTTCCTCTTCACTGCAAACTGAAGAGTATAATCATGTTAAAGAATCAAGTCTCTTACCCAAAAGTAATTGTACAACAGTAGCATATTCAACCAAAATGAACAAAAAATAAATTTCTCCTTCCATTCAAACTATTAAATTGAAGATCCGATTTAGAGCTCGACACAAATTAATAACTAAAGCAACAGGAAAAATCATAGAGAATTATTGACCTTGCCACAGAATTCATAGAAATACTTGGAATTCTCGCTCACTTCCATCTTCTTGATCTGCTTTCTTAAACTAGCACCATACCTTGTACCTGAAATTAAGTCACACAGTAGCCCACTTCTCATTTGTTGTCCACCAAAAATAGACTTTCACCACAAATGGTCATATGTATATACATATACTCACACACATGTACAAATATACATAAATTTTATAAATACAATCATATAAAGATATACTAACCATATTTCCCAACAATGCCAACCTTCTTTGTTCGTTTTGCCTGCACCATCCAAGAAAGTGATTAGAAAGCACACAAAATCAATATTAATTAATCCAGATAAACAACAAGGCTATTCTATACAAGACTTGGAATATGTGTTAGCAGCAGCAGCAGCCTGACTCATAAGTCTCCCGTTTGATTGCCCTCAAAGTCTTTTAATGCTGCTTCCCTAAAATTTGAATTGTACCATACCTTGGAATGCAGATATTCATTCATCTGCTGGTTCTTATAAATATGTATCTCTAGCATCTCCATTTGGAAATGGCTGTTTCCATATCTCATTTTGGTGTTTAATTCCAATTTCTCCTAGTAAAGATTTTGAAAGATCTATTTCTATTAGCATTCAGGCAAAAGTGAATGATTAATTAGGTTTAGAAGTTGAAACGGTAATGAATTTCCCAATAGAGTTGCTGATTCAGGCCAAACAGGAAGATTCCTTCATCTGATACAAGTGTAAATCCTGAAGAACAAATGCTAGAATTCTGGGAAAATTTTAAAACTGAAAATCGAAATAATTTAGAAGTCGACAACATTGTCTTGGTTTTGGAACTCCTGCAGGGCCTCTTGCAAACCCAATGACCTGCTATTATCCAGAAGTGAGTTCCCCAAGAATACCAGCATCCTCCACCTTTCAGCACATGCAAACAACCTAAGTGCCAATTGTTCGCCCTAATCATCTGTCACCTATGCTCGATCAATTGATGCATGCCAAAAGTAATTTTGGACAGTAAATAGTTAACTTAGGTAAAACCTTCACAAGTTAGAATTTTCAATTTTAATTTATAGAGGATGAAATATGAATAGTTAAAAATTTAAATTTATATGTATATATAAAAAAATATGAATTAATACATTAGTTAAGTTTGTTATTAAGGTTTTAAAGTTTGATAGTAAGTATCAAAAAATATTATACAATATATAATTAATCTTTAATTATGTTATTAAATTGCACAGATAATATATTATATATGTTAAATACAAATATATATATATATATATATGTAGTATTAATAGATTAATTAATATTATAAAATATATCACTTCTTATTTCTCCCTTTCTATATATGTATCTCTATCCACTAATACATTTGGGGTCAAATTCCGACGGAGGTTTCCGACGGACAAGTAGCATTGGGGTCAAATTTGATTTTTTTTTAAAAACATGCCCATGTTCGTCGGAATTCCGTTGACATCGGGCATTTTATAAAAAAAAAAACACAACGCGTTTTCATTTTGATCGAAGCAATTCGAAGCAACCGACGACCGTCTTGCCTCCTTGCCCCCCCCGCCGGAGCGATCTCTGCACAAGCAAGGTAAGGGCAACTAATTTTTTTCTGCAATCATATTGAGACCGGTTTTTTTTTTGCGAATTAATCCATTTTGTGAATTAATCACATGCTGTGTGTATGCTACCCCATTTTGCGATTTTTGTTATTGGAGCATTTGCAACTAATTTCTGACAAAAAACCCCCTTCGATTATGCTTTGATGGATGTCCATACCTTGTTCCAAAGCTCCTATTTTGGCACACACGGGGAGGATGCTGACAAACGTTGCAGAGAAATGTTTTTAACAAAATACAACAGTTATGGATCATGAAACCCTTGAACCAATAGACACTACACATGCAAAGCTCGAAATGAGTTAATAAAATGTTTTTGAACCAAATGCTTAACAATATTTAGACACGACAGTAACGAGGATTTTTACAAAAACAACCCTTAATCATACAATAAATATACATACCAGTTTGTATATTTATCAGACACGGGCTACCAGTTACATAGTCATCCAAGAAGCAAGAACCCTAACTATCGTGTGTCATAGCTAGAGCTCGAGATATTGTAAATGAATTTCAATGGGATGATAAAAAAAAGTTAAGTATAATATATTTCCATTTTCTAGTGACATAAAGTGTCTCATTCTTTTAATGCCTTTAGAAAGTGTTTCAAGCCCAAAGTCTTTTAGACACTATATTCAATGTCGTTAGAAAACTACTAGGCAACAATTCTCTTAGCCAATGATCAAAACCATATAACATATGCTCACATATTCAAATAGTATCACCAAATTTGATATTCTATGCAATATAAACATAGACTGGAGTAAACATATGAATGATGAGTCTTACTAATAAGACCCTTTTCCAAGTACATATTAAATTTTATCTTTTTCAGCCTATATCATATGGTAATGTATCCTTTTTCAAACCATGTAATTGTATTTGCATATGATCACTATATTTTTCTATAGCAACCAAAGTCAATGAAGATACATGCTAAGAGATGATTGTTCACTGATGTCATTGTAATGTGAATTCTGTAGTGTTCTTTTTTCATTGTTCTACTGTGCTTCTCAAGCTGCACCAACATAGTTTTATTTAATGGCTTTGTTTTGATAGTGATTTCTCCATGGCTTCCACTGTCTTTTTCTTAGCACATTCAATGCATTGTCATCTATCACTACTATTTATTGTCCTTTTTACCTTTATTGAGGTTGTTCTCATACATGTCATTCACTTTGTCTATGAGTATATCTCAACCAATTCACTGTTGTAAGTAGAAATAAAAGATTAGTCTCATCTCTTTTACTATTTTAGACCTTCATAGTAATCTTTGCAATATATCATTTCCTTCCAATTATATGGAATAATGATTTTCTTTTTATGGAATGTGATGAAGGCTTGAGTGTGTCTTCTTGAACAAAAAGAGGACTTAGAGAAAGTAGATTCACATAAGGATAGGTGGATTTTCCTAAAGATGAAGGGATAAGACTTAACAAAAAGAGGACTTAGGATGATGACAAGGAGGATTCATTTAAGGATATCGCATATTCACCTAAGGGATAGTGTATTCTCCCAAGAATATGGAAAAATTATTGATTGGTGGAATGACATACTAGATCAAGGAATGATACAAGGGTAGATTCACCTAAATATAGGGTAAATTCAGCTAAAAGGGTACCCATGAGATTGTGGTACTGAGTACCTATCTATGGATGGTGTATTTGGATACAAGTATGATGAAACCATGCTTGTGTATGATGAAACAAAGTCCAGATCTCTATTATAGGTCCAACATAATCTCTATTATTTGAGACACCATTTTATTAGCATATCCAATTAGGGTAATTTATGGGTTTAATTATGGATCATGTTGTCTATTTCCATGCACTATTGAACTTATTTGGATGTATTGTGATTATTTTAATTTTGAAGTTATAAATAAATTATGTTTGTACCTTAGAAAGGGTAACTCCAATTGATTTTTGGGTAGTTTATTTGAAAACTTATGGTGATTATTACCCTATGTTATGTAATGGAGTTATTTTTACACTAAGTAATTAACTAGAAAAATGAATTTGTATTGTTGTACAAGTATGATACAATACAAGTATGATGAAACCATGCTTGTGTGTTTACATGTTTGTGCATCCTATTGAGAACCAACCTCGCTATTGAGGAACTCAATAAATGCGGTGTTAAGTAGAAGAATGGAAAACTCAAGAAGCTATGGTGACATATTGTGGCATTCGTAGGGATTATCTCTATTGACCACACCTTTCAAAGATAGTATCCCCTAGTTCTCCTCATAGAATGGACCATTGGATGGCTCATAGTGGTATCCTATCCTACATTTATCTTGATGGCATTGCCGATAGTTGGTATGTGGTTCTTGGTACGGGTTTCCTCTTACCCTATTATCTTATTTATATCTTTGTTCCAACATGTGGAGATTGAATTGTGTCATGCTATGATGATTTTCATGTTTGCATGTGTTTTGACATTATGCAAATAGATATGATGTCACACCATACTTATGTTTTGATATAGTGTAGGTGATGGTTACATGTTGTTGATGGTAGTGATTTGGGTTCAAAGACACAATTCCACACACACACAAATATTTGAAGATGCATTTTATATTATTCCTTCTTAGTGGCGATTAGTGTTGGAAGATTTGCACACATGTAGAGAGGAACTCATGTTAGATACAATAGGTTGTGTTTGATAACATTTGAATGTGCCTCATGATGTATACATATAGCTTTGGTGTGTGACATGCATGCACATTTTTCCATAAGACACATTGCTATGTGGCATGTGCCCTATGCATGTTTTCTTTGTGAGGCACGTTGCTATGTGCAATGTGGCCCTAGGTGTGTCTTCTCTATGAGGTGTATTGCCATGATATGTTAGGATTTGTAGTGTGCAGGCCACAAATGCATGCATGAGGGACTATTATTATAGTCATGTTTTTTGGGCATGTAGCCTAGGCATGTCTTCTCCATTAGGTACATGGCCATGACGTGTGGGAGTTTTTGTGTTCATGCCACAAATGCACACATGAGGGACTCTTATTGGAGTCATGATGAATCTTCACTCTATTTAGCCACAATTTCTAGTTGTATAGTTATGTAATGTGCACTTTTAAGGATTGTGAAGTTTCCTTCAATTATTGATGATCTCTCATCTTTGTTGCATGGGCCAACAATTTTATTTTATCTTGTTTGAATTAGTTTAATCACTATTGTGAGTTTTCTCTATTGTGTAGTTATTGTGGCTATGTTTGATTTGCTATTGGAATTGAACACATTTATTTGACTTAGTATTGTTACTATTCTTTCTTTCTTTCAATATTTACGATCTTTGGTAGTTTAGTGAAACTCTTGCTATTTTTAAATGTTGCCTTCTTTGTTGTGATGTGATTCCTCACCAAGATCGACATAGATAACCTTGGATGAGTGTATATAAGGAATCAAACATTGGGAAAATTTGAGGATAGGGGTAAGTGTTTGTTATATGGGTAGCTACGATCCACTTGTACATTCTTAGTGATTATTGACGGCTATGTCTTGGAGCTGGCTAATCCCATTAAACAAACAAGGGGGAAGTCATACATAATCGTATGGATCCTCCCTAGTTGTGTGTGGATTCAAGACGGCCATCATTTCATATGGTTCTTGGTTACTTTGTGAGACCATGGCATCCTCTTAGACCAATATGTGAGCCTTGTATTGTTATCCCTGCAATGTGGATGAATAAGTGTATGTTTAAATAAATGCTTTGCTTAGAATACTCAAAAATGTCTCTCAGAAAGTCTGCAACAGGCAAACTTTTAGTAAGAATTTGCAGACACAATGCTCAGAAATTCACACAATCAGCTACATTAAATACGTTCTCTATTAAGTTCAATGGTTTTGGTTCGATTTGCAATTTTTGTGAAGCTTTTGCACTGAAGTTTCCATAGCCTGATTTTTTTGCCTGTGAAGAAAGACCATGTTAGATAATATCAGCGAAGAACAAAATAAGGAGACAATTGCTAGATTATGGTCTAACTTGAAAAGAAAAGGTGATGGGAAATGTTATTGTCCCTGCAAAATTTGTAAGGGCTTAAATACTAGAAGACTTCTAATCAAAATAGCTAAGAAACATTGTAGGCAGCATGGTCACATTGAAGGGGGACATGATTATCATCCACTGGTAAGTTGTTCATTATATCGTTTTAACAATTTATATACATAAGAAATCACTTGATAATGAGATCATGATCACGGTTTATTTATGTATATCAATTTTATATAGGTGGAGCACCCTAGAGCACATGGTATGGATCAACAAAACCCTGAGAATATGGTTTTGGAAGTGGAGGAACATGAAGGTGTGAATATCGAAGCTGAAGATAATGATCCCATGGAAGATGACGATCATGCACCAGAAAACACAATTGAAGATGATGGTACAAATACATTGATCCATGACACATTTAGTACTGGCACAGGTGATCATGATGATCAGGATGACCTTGATGTTCATGATTTACCTCATCTTGAGAAGGCATATGAGCCCCTTTACAAAGGCTCCCAAACAACTCTTCTCTCTGCTGTATTGTTGTTGGTGAGCTTGAAGGTTATGAATGGTTTATCCAACATAACAATCTCTCGTATGTTAAGGTGTGTCATACATGTCATTACAGTTAATAAATGGTGAATCATGTACCATTAATATTCTTTATATTAACACCTCAAACTTTTTTTTTTACTGTAGATTGATAGGTGAGTTTTTCTTACCACCATCAAATATTCTACCTCACTCATACCGAGAATTATCTACCATTATGAAAGATATTGGAATGGAGTATCAAACAATAGATGCTTGTCTCAATGATCATATTATATATCATAAACAACATGAATTTGGAACAGAATGCCCTGAATGTCATATCAGTAGATATCGAACAGATCAAATAACAAAAAAGGTGCCTCGCAAGGTTCTTCGTTATATTCCCATTATTCCACGTATGCAACGATTATTCAGGCGCACTAGCTTCGCACAATTTATGGATTATCATGCACGCAATAGAAGTCGAGATGACATTATTCGAATGCCTGTGGATGGTTCAGCATTTATAGACATAGAGGAAAAGTGGTCACACTTTAAAGAAGAACCTCGTAATCTCAGGCTTTCATTGGCAGCGGACGGTGTCAATCCATTTGGAGAGTTGAGATCTATTTACTCGGTGTGGCCTATTTTTGTTATCAACAATAATATTCCTCCATGGATGTCAATAAAGAGGGAGCACATAATGTTGGCAATGATTGTTCCAAGTATTTTATCATTTAATAGTCATCTACATTTAATTATAAATATTGTAGTAAAATGGTCATAATAATTATGTAATGTTTTTGTTCATTCCACTAGGCAAGTACCAAGTTAAAGATATGAATGTATTTATTGAGCCTCTTATCGACGAGTTGCTGGATTTATGGAATGGTGTGACCGTGTATGACATCTCTAGACCAATAGGACAAAGACAATTTCAATTCCATGCAATGCTTGTATGGACAATACATGATGCCCCAGGGCTAACACATTTTTGTGGTACGTTATAGTGTTCAAGTTGCGCATGATAATTATAATTATAAAAATTAACAGATTTAATAGAATTATACATTATCTTGTAGGTCTTCAAACAAAGGGAAAATTTGCATGTCCAGTTTGTGGTCCAAAGATGAAATCCCGTCATTCAAAAAGTTTAGGAAAGCAGGTGTTTGATGAGTATAGGCACTTCCTTCACAAAAATCATAAGTACCGGAATACTGAAAAACATATTTTCAATGGGAAAGAAGAGACTACATCAAAGCCATGAAGAATGACTCCTCATTTATGGAAGTTGGAATATAATAGAATTAATCGTCAAGGTAATGTCATTCCATCTAATGGTTTATGTTTGGAATTTGAATTTTTCTATCGTGTTTTGTTTACTGATGATGTAATTGATGATACTAAAGGTCATCAAGGCATGGATGGCCACCTTCCAAAGGGACTAAAAAGTTATCCCAGACAATTTAGTAGGTTGCCTTACTACGAGTAGCTACAAATTGTGCATTTGTTTGATACAATGCATATTGGAAAGAATATAACAGAGACATTATGGAAAATATTGGATGGAAGGCGTGACAAAGAAAAAATTGTCAAAATTTGTACTGACATTGTGGAATCCAATCATGCAATAAAAAATGTCATTCAATCAAATAGCAATGGAGATTAGATTAATATAAGTGCCCTTCCTTGGTTATTAACGGAGCAGCAAAGCAATTCTATAAAAGAAGTCATACGAAAAATTCGATTTCCCACAGGATTTGCTGCAAACATAAACAATCTCATATCAAAGAAGAGTGAATTTGGGCCAGGGATGAAAACGCATGATTGGCATACCTTCATTAAGGTAATTCACGTTCTTGTGTATTTACTATATATTTGTATACTACACATGTACTTTTCATTGTATTATGTTAGAAAACAATGAAAAGATCATTTTATAATTGTTGCAGTACGTTCTACCTCTATCTCTCCCAAACCACTTTGACAATAATATCAAGCAAGTCATATATGATCTTGGAAAATACATGAGGTAAGAAGTGATGTTTGTTCAATTTGTTGTACAGATATTATATTTGGCATTTGTTTTACTTGTTATGCAATATATTTGTATATTATTTTGTAAAGTCTCGTTTATATATTTTTGCATCTTCAATCTCTTTAATTAGGTGGTTGTCATCTAAAGAAATCCACAAGGAAGATATAAAATATTGGAAGAGAAAAATCCCTCATCTAATGTGTGAAATGCAAAAGTGTCTACCTTCAACTTTTTTCAATGCACAAGAACACTACCTCATACACCAAGTTGAGGAGATCAAATTGTGTGGACCTGTACACACTAGGTCAATGTGGATGGTTGAGAGGCACTTGAAATTTTTGAAGGATTTGGTTCGAAAAAGAGAACATCCTGAGGGTTCTATGGTGGAGGGATATATGGTATACGAAACTATGGTTTACATTACTGAATATCTTCCTAAGTTTGCAGCAAAAATCCACGTAGATCGCATTTGGGATCCCAACCCCATTAATAAATTCGAAGGGGAGCACTTGATGGGGAAAGGTAGATTGAAGAAAGTGAGAGGTAATTATAAGATGTTATTGTAGTAAATTAATTCTTCATCTTCTAAATAAATCAATTGTAAGTGGTCTATTAATTATTTGTACAGTTGGTCGGGAGTGGGATGCGCTACATTTGTATATTGCAAACAATCTTGATTGGATGACGGTGTGGATTGAACGATGTCAACATTCTGGTCGCATATTTAACATGGGATGGTGTCGCTTCATTGGTTAAAGAAGCTCATCGTAATGGAGATTCCAATGTTACACAAAGGGAAATTGATTTAGCATATGGTTTAAGAGATCAACAGGTACGTATAATTTTATTAATCACCTGTATGTTTATCAACTCATGATGCAATAATTCTAATATGTTAGACATATTGCAGGTCAAACACCACAAGGCTATGTGTTGCAATGGTCATAAATTTCGCATCAAACAGTTGGATGACACGAAGAAAACTTGTGATTCTGGGATAACTGCAGTCTTTGAGGTGACCAATATTTCATCTAGAAACGACATACATCCTCAAGTGTCTCAAAATCGATACTATGGCATTTTGGATGATATACTTGAGTGTGACTTTAATTCCTTCAAATTAGTTCTATTCGTCGTCAAATGGTATAGGCTATGACTGAATATAAATGATCCTAATAGAACTGTTATCGAACATGATAATGGATTTACAATGGTTAATACAAGGTCGTTTGAACGAGTTGGGGATGAGCCCTATGTTCTTCCAAGTCAATGTGAGTAGGTATTTTACTCGGAGGTTCCACATAAACCGGGTTGGTCATTTGTTGTTAGACATGATCCAAGAGGAAGGCCAATAATGTATAATGTGATGGAAGAAGAAGATACCGAAGAAGTAGAAGATGATATAGATGATAATGATTGACAGTTACTCGATGATGTTCCTGACGGAAATGTACATGAAGAAGAAGTTGATGATGATGATGGTGATGGTGATGGTGTCGGTGATGGTGATGACGATGACGATGACAAACACAATGACGATGACGATGATGATGATGATGAGGGTATGTGCAGGATCATGGTGTGCCAAAATAGGCCCTTAAGTGGCAATGAAATTTCAGAAAAATCAGAGTTATGCAACTTGACATGAAAATTTGAATAAGTTGTGAACATTATTTTTAAAATATGTAAGAAGAGAATATATAGAAAATTGAATGTAATTTCTAAGCTACTAGTAGTTTTTTGGAAAAAAAAAATCCTATTTGATGAAAATTTCAAATTTCAATGCAGTGGTACTAAAATTTCAGGAAAAAAATAAGTAGACATATGTCTGACCACCCTAATCACAATCAAATCTTAATATTTTTTTATAATATTTATAATATAAGTATTAGACTCATGTCCGGATGTGACACATATTTTTTTTTAATTTTTTATGAATTAAATAATTATTTATGATTTTTTTACTACAGCTTTTCAGAAATTCAGAAACTCCTATGTCTGACCACCTTAACTTGGTCAAAACCTTAAGAAATTTAATTTTTTTAAATTTTTCCCTATAGTAGATGAAGCATAGGATGTGACGCATGTTTCGGTTTCAAAAAATGTTATACCATTTGAAAGTTATGAGTGTTTTTCAATCAGTATATCAATCAGGACTATTGTCAGAATTCAATTAGAAAATAAATAATAATTATTTACTAAAGTCGAAATAAGACAAGCCTTATATTGTTGGAAAGCTGGGAACGTCCTTAAAAAACCCTTTTCATTTTATCAATTTTGGCTACAAAAAAAGTCATCAGCCACCAGTGTAAAGTCTGGAAAACCAGGGAATACTGAAAAACACATTTTTTTAGTTGACTTTCCAGGCTTGTAACTTCCAAGCCTAATACTAAAGCATTCCCAAGCCGAAATTTGAAATTTGAAAATTTGAGTACAAAATTCGGATATCGGATTTTATCTAATATCCGATTTTTGTACAAAAATTTGCGGTCCCCGATGAATTTCCCTTTGTCGCCATTTATGAAGTAAACTACCACATGGCAAAAATCCAATATCCGATTAAATTGGATATCGGATTTTATTAGTCATATTTTAAAGAGGGAGAGAAGGAGAGAGAGAGAGAGAGAGAGAGAGAGAGAGAGAGAGAGAGAGAGAGAGAGAGAGAGAGAGAGAGGAGAGGAATGGAGAGAGAGAGGAGAGAGAGAGAGAGAGAGAGAGAGAGAGAGAGAGAGAGAGAGAGAGAGAGGAGAGGAATGGAGAGAGAGAGAGAGAGAAGGAGAGAGAGAGAGAGGGGGGGAGAGAGAGAGAGAGAGAGAGGGAGAGAGAGAGGAGGAGAGGGAGAGAGGGAGAGAGGTAGAAGGAGGAGAGGAGGAGAGGAAGAGAGAGAGAGAGAGAGAGAGAGAGAGAGAGAGAGAGAGAGAGAGAGAGACCATATGACCCCTAACGACACAATTTGGTGTCTTAAGGGGACCTATGGTGTTGTTAGGGGTCATATGGTGTCTTGGGACACCATAGGACCCCTTAAGACACCAAATCATGTCGTTAGGGGTCATATTGTGTCTTACGACCCATAACTATGACCCCTAATGATAGTTATGTGATATGGTGTCCCATGAACCCTTATGACCTCTCAGGACAC